>NW_022589715.1:5598139-5920539 GCF_004348235.1 Phoca vitulina | reverse complement strand
TCTCTAAAATAAATAAATAAATAAATAAATAAATAAATAAATAATAAATCTTTTAAAAAATTAACCTTTGAGTATCTTTCAATTACATATCACGGTTCATCCTATTCAGATGTTGCACTCCCTATATAGTAGTGGGTGCTTGGTTGATGGGGTTCCTCTGGACACAAATTATACAAGTTGTTATAATAGGTATTAAGTAATTTGCTTAGGCCATAAAGAGCAATAAAGGACTGAGCTGGCTGACCTGAGTATCTCTTATTTTCTCTCTTCAGTGGCCTCTCTAACCTTTAGTATCTGAGATTGAGAAGCTTTGAAAATGTTAGCCTTTTGTTGATGGGGACAAGAGCAGAAAAGGGAAACTGGCAGCTAGTACAAATGGCTTGACTTTAAATTGCTGTCTACTTGTGCTTACTTCTAGCCTCTTCCAGCTCTGATTTACAGTTAAGAGCAGGTAGATTTTATTTCTTAAGTGCATTTCTGAGACTGTCACAGTCCTGTTCAGAATTGTCTATGAATTCCCTTGGCCCTCTCTATATTTACCCATTATAGTCATCACCCCTCGTTTGTGTATAGCATGTGTTTGTAACATACATGCAAAAAATAGTGTATGTGTTTAAATTTTAAAATAATACAAATAGCTATGTATATACTACTCAGGTTAGAAATAGAACATTACCAGTATCTCAATAGATCCTTATATAAAACCTTCCCAATTACAAACACTGTTCTACACTATTTTTTTCCTACAATTGACAATATATCTTAAAGATCTCTTCACACTTTACATCCTTCATAACCACCTTTATGAATTTGGTATTAATTTAATACTTTGTTATGATTTTGCCACTTGTGTATGCTTCCATAAAAATATTAGTTTTCTAATGTTGCTTAACACATTACCCCAAAATTCAGCGGCTTAAAACAACACACATTTATTATCTCACAATTTTTGAGAATCAAGGATTTAGAAATGGATTATCTGAGTGGTTCTGGCTCAGAATCTCTGAAAAGTTACAGTCAAAATATTAAACAGATTGCAGTTATCTGAAGGCCTGACTGTGGGTCAGGGATCTATTTCCAAGATGGTTCATTCACATGCTGGTGGCAGGAGGCCACAGTTCCTCTCAATGTGGGCTTCTCCATAGGGTGGCTTGAATGCTTTCATAAAATGGCAGTGGCTCCTTCCAGAATGAGAAATTCGAGAGAGAGAGAGATACACTAAAGTCACAATGTTTTTTAAGATTTAGCCTCAGAAGCCACATATATAATTTCTTCAAAGTCCTATTTTGTAGATTGACTATTGAATAGGATTGTCTATAAATGTGGGAGTGGGTGTCTATGCCAGGACAGGAATAGCAGGAGGTAAGGCTCATTGGGCCATGTTGCAGGTTGGGTATCACAATAAATGACATGCCACTCAGTTCTTCTTGGCTTTTTTTTTTTTTTTTTTTTTTTGTTTTTTAAATAAAATAACATCCCGGTGGTTTTTTTTGGTTTTTTTTTTTTTTTTTTTTTTGCATTTTATATAATGAATCACACAGTGGGTAGTTTTCTGTGTCTTTCTCAGTGTTTTTTTCCTCTTTTGGAGATTCACAAGGCACATTTCTATATTATCAGTGTTATTTTTTAAAGATTGATCTATGTTGATGTGTGCCTAAGTTCGTTTAGACTATTATAATGAAATACCATATTGGGTGGCTTTCAAACAACAGAAATGTATTTCTCACAGTTCTGGAGGCTGGGAAGTCAAAGATCAAGGTGCCAGCAGGCGAGAGCCTGCTTCCTGGTTCATAGATAACTGTCTTCTCTCTTGTTCTCACATGGTAGAAGGGGTGAGGGATCTTTCTGGGATCTCTTTTATTTTAGCACTAATCCTATTCATAAAGGCTCTACCCTCGGGATCTAATCACTTCCCAAAAATCCAACCTCCAAACGCCATTACAATGGAGATTAAGATTCAACATATGAATTTTGAAGGGAACACAAACTATTCAGTCTATATAGGAATATGTATGACTGTAGTTCATTCATTTTTGCTGAGGTCTAGTATTCCACAATTTGTTTACCCATTTGACTGTTTATGCTATTACAAACAATTTAGCAAGGAACTTTCTCTGGAATATATATGCTATGGGAATGTATCTATGCTAGTTTATACGGACATGCCCATGTTCATCTTTTAAGAAATAGTTATCTAAAGTTGTGTACTCATCTATTTTCACATAGCTGTGGATGAGAATTTCAATTGCTTTACATCCTTGCCAAAGCTTAGTATTCTTCAGCTTCTGAATTTTTCCATTTCAGTGGGTATGACATAGTATTTCACTGTGGTTTTGACTTGCGTTTCCCTGATTAGTAATGAGGTGAACATGTAGCCATTGTTATTTCCTCTAAAGTAAACTACATGTTCTGAGTAAGAATTCTTTTTTGGTTATCTGAGTTGCAACTGCTTTCTCCTACTTAATGGCTTGTACTTTCACTTTTCTTTAAGTAAACTCTACACCTGATGTGGGGCCCCAACTCATGACCCAACCCGGAGATCAAGAGTCCCATGCTCCACCAACTGAACCAGCCAGGCACCCCTTGTTCTTTCACTTTTTAATGGTATGTTTTGATTTACAGAAATTTTTAATTTTAATGAAGTCAAATTTATCAAACTTTAAATTTATGGTTTGTGTTTTTTGTGTCTTATTTAAGAAATATTTTTCCTCCTGGGAGGCCTGGGTGGCTCAGTCGGTTAAGTGTCTGCCTCCGGCTCAGGTCATGATCCCAGAGTCCTGGGATCCAGTCCTGTACTGGTCTCCTTGCTCAACAGGGACACTGCTGCTCCCCCTGCTTGTGCTCTCTCTCTCTGGCAAATAAATAAATAAATAAATAAATAAATAAATAAATAAATAAATCTAAAAAAAACCCCACTTGTTAAAAAAAAGAAATTTTTTCCTACTTTGAGCTCATAAAAATATTCTGTATTTTCTTCTCATAATTTTATAATTTTGTTTTTTACATTTAAGTCTTTCATCCAGGTGGGATTGTTTTGTGCACGGCATGAGTTGTGGAGAGAATTTCTTTTTTTTCCTATATGTGTTTATCAATTGCCCATATTTCAACTATTGAGCAGTATATCCCTTCCCCAATCATCTGCAATGCCTGCTGTGTCATAAATCAAGTTTCTATATATTTGGCCCTTTATCGATCCATTGGTTGTTTGTCTGTTCCTGTGCTAATACCACATTGTTTTAGTTACTCCGGCTATGTAATAAGTCTTCATATCTGGTAAGTTTTCCTAACTTGTTCTTTCATAGCAGAACAGAGTTTTTTTGTTTGTTTGTTTTGTTTTGTTTTTGCTATTCCATATACATTTTAGAAACAGTTAATCAAGTTTTATGACAAACTCTGTTGGGAATTTGATTAAAGTTGCATGGGATTGGGATGCAATCAGTTTGAGGTGCCATTACAACTTGAATCAACTGGAAAGAGACTTCTGCAAAAAACTGGACTCCATGGGGATCTTAAAAAACAAGTGCCAGGAATAGTCCCACATATCTTGGAGAGCTTTTGATCATTTCTTCTAACTGTACCTACCTTGCTCCCCACCATCTTTGACAGAGAGAAAGAGAGAAACAGGGGGAGGAAATCAAAGTTGCAACTAAAGGTGATAAAGGATGGGTATCCAGTGGTTTTATCAGTCACCATTTTCTCTGTTGTAGTTTCTAGGGACATACTATTTGAAGAAGTGGAATCGAAAGTAGGGGTTGGGAAGAAAGGGTGAGGAGGTACATGAAGGGAGGATATGCCGCTGGAAGAGAGGAGTTTGACTCTGCTGGTGGCTGAAACTGCTGTTTCTTATGCCTCTTATGCCTATTGTTTAGGGGGAAGAATCCTCATTGGGGGCTGAGAAAGACTTCAGAGGGAAGGTGGCATCTGAGGTGGGCGCAAGAGGGTGGAAAAGAGTTCCTCGGTGAGTGCGTAGATGGGAGATGGGGTGAAGCTGTGGCAGGTGGGATTGAAAAGAAAAACGGTTATGGGCATACCAGGCAGACGGAACAGCATAGGCAGGAAAAAGAGAAAATGATGCGTTAACGGGAGGCAACAGTAGTTCACTTTAAGTGAGATAGAGCTGGAAAGGTAAGTAGTAGCTTGATTGTGCAAGGTCATGGATACCGAGCTAAGGACTTTGGACTTTATCCTGGGATGGCAGCGAAGGCTCTTGAACAGGGAGTAACTAGACCTGAAGTTTGCTTCGGTAAGATAATTGTAGCCACAGACACGCAGGGAACCCTGTGTCTGCGTCCGGGGGCGACGCAGGGAAAAGAGCACTGCCGCCTGCAGGAGGCGCGCCGCTGGACCAAACGCCCTCCCCGCCCCCTTCCCCGCTGCCCGGGTTCCGTCGCTGCACTCTCGGAACTCGGCTAGCCCTCCTGGACGCGTCCTACTCGGGCCTCGGCTAGTTGGTCTGGACGCGCCCCCGTGCGTCACGTCCGCTCTGGCTCAAGGCTCATTAGGGCTGAGGAGGGGCGCGAAGAGACCCTCTGCGCCTGCGCTGCTGCGGGCAACTGTCCACCGTTTAGGCTGAGGGCCCCAGGGAGTTTTACAAGTCTCCACTAACGCGTTTCTGAGTCCGCCACAGTTGTCTTACACCGCTGCACGCCCATAAGGTGTTTTGATTTGTGCCAAGAGATGCAAGCAAACGGTGCTGAGGGGCTCGATTGTTCCCTGACCTTAGCGACGCCGAGCCCAGAACCACGCCCCTTAGGTCTCAGCTGAGAGGCGTCGAGCCTCTCGACTGCAATTTTCCTCCAGCTGCTTGCTCTCAGTCTGCGGCCAAAACGTCTAAACTAGTGAAAACCTGCCCTGGCCGCTAAGCATGCCCATGCCAGGCTGTAATCCATGTTTCCAGGGCTTGCTTACCTCTGCAGTCAAAGACTGCCAAGTTGTAGGGGACCTCGGAGGTCATCACATCCAACCTATTAACCCCGATGTCCCAAGTGAATGGATGTACGGTTTTTATTTGCACACCCCTGAAGATCGTCCGTTTCCTGGGACACCCGTGATTAGATAGCCTTCCTTGAAGTTTCCTCCAACTTTAATTCCTTCAAAAATATTTATTGAGCACCTGTGTACCAAATACTGTAGGTCCTGGGGATTCAATGACGAAGTAGAGAGATTGATCTCTTGGAATACATTCTAGTGGCCTTGATGCTAGCAAGGAAATAAGCAAGGTTTATGGTAGGAACATATAGGTGGGAAAAACTTAGGGTGATCAGAGGTCCCTTGGAGGTGATGACGTTTCTAACCAGCCAAGTGAATAGTTGGGAGCAGAGTGAGTTATAGCAGGCTGGGGGAATACCAAAGCTCCTGAGGCAGGAAAGGATGGCGTTTCCTAGGAATAGACAGAAGGCCAGCGTGACTGGAGTGTGGTGAGCCAAGGCTGAGAATGGAAAGAAAAGGTTGAGAATGTAAACAGGAGCCAGATACAGACTTTGTGGGTCTTGGTAAGAGGTTTTTGAAAAGTATTCTAAGAGGGGGCGCCTGGGTGGGTCATCGGTTAAGCAGCCAGCAGGCGACTCTTGGCTGAGGTCGTGATGTGTGGAGCCCCACTGGGGCTCTGTGCTTAGCAGGAAGTCTGCTTAAGATTCTCACTGCCTCTCCCTCCGCCCCTCCTCCGCGTGTGTTCTCTCTCTATCTCTAATAAATAAATGAATCTTTAAAAAAAAAAAATGTATTCTAAGAGCAATGGGAAGCCAAGGAATAATTTGAGCCAGAGGCTTGATCTTAGTTCAATCCTTTAGAATCACACAAACCATATTACATATATGATTTTTCCATATCAGTCCTTTGATATCAGATATTTGAAGATGGCTGACTTAGACCCTCCCCTTTCCTCTGAGACCCCTTCTCCTGCCCCCAACTCCTCTCAAAGCTATGGTTCCTCTACAGCATCTTACTCAGAGGATGTATGGATGATTTTCAAAATGTCATTCTGAATACTTTGGAAGTGTGAAGGATATTAAAATGTAAATCATGTGTGTACATTTTAAAAGGGAAGGATCTAAGAGTTTTATAAGAGATTTGCAAAGAGGAGTTGTAGAGACTGCGAACTACTGCTTAAACATTTTCATCTATGTGATCCTGGTTATTGTTCTCTGGAATAGCAGGGTACAATATCAACTTCAACCAAGGCTAGTTCTCTAAACTGTCTCATCTGTGAAATGAAAACAATAGGATTGCTATGAGGATTAAATGAAATTATGCTCAAAAAGTGCTTGATGGTAAACCATGAAGGCCAGCCACACAGTGCCACTGTTACAATAAACACCTGCATCCCTGAGATGAACAGTTTGTAGATAATGCTCCTGTAGCACTCTACAAACATCACTAAGTGCCTATTCTGCGTAGAGCCCTTAGTGAAAAAGATCTGCCTTCCAGGAGTTTGCTATCTAGTTCAAAGAGCCAAGAGAGATTACAAAACAGATAAACTAAATGCCCTGAGAGGGGCGTGAGTAAGATATTCTGGGACCCGGGAGCTGCGGAAGAGGTTTCAGTTTCCACTGAGGTAAGTGATTATTGAAGTTCAAATTTAAGTGGGTTCGAAAGATGAACATATTGAACTTAAAACGCACACACAAAATCTATACTGCAGGTACGCATTTTATTCTTGGTGATAATTCTTGGTGGAAAGACCGATCGGAAATACTGCAATCACTTCTATTATCCGACAAATATTGAGCAGTAGGTTTCGTGAGAAAGGCACCTATCTTTTGTCCAGTCTGTTTACTATACATTGCATGCTCTGGGCAGTTCTTATCTCCATGTTCAGGAACAAAGTACACATACACACACACACACACACACACACAACGCCCCTTTCCGAAACTAAAGGTCCAGGGACTCCGAGAGAGGTGGGATCCCTCGCGGCCCAACCACACAATGGGGGCCGCTTCGCGGTAGCTCGCACCCCACCCCGCAGGCCAGGGTTCGACTTCTTGGGGCCGCTTCGCTCCTCCCCTGCAGTCCTCGGGGGCGCCCTCCCTCACTCGCGCTTTCCTCCTCCTTCGCCGGGGAGCCGGAAAACCCGGAGCGAACCGGTCCTGCTCGGCGGCGCATGCTCAGTAGCGAGCAGGTTCAGTTCGCTAGTAGGAAGCTCGAGCGCTACACCGGAGTCGTCGGCGGCGGCCGCGGCGGCACCTCTGGGCAGCCAGATCCTCCAACGACGACCTCGGGCCTTTCCCCTCCCCCGCTACACCCCGGCTCAGCTCCGCCCCGGGCCGCTCGCGTTTCGGGGTCCCCGCTGCGCGGAGCGGGCGCCGCGGCCGGAGCGTCCCTCCACACGCCCTCCCCCCCCCCCCAGCCGCCGGCTCTGCCGCGGGGCCAGGCCGGGCCCGGGAGCGTAGCCCCGGCGGCCGCGGCGGAGGGCAGCCCGGGGCGGCGCCGGTGGGCCGGGGAGGGGTGGGGGGCCCGGCCCCGGGGCGGTGGTGCGGGATGCCGCCGCCGCCGGCTCCGGGCTGCGTTCGCTCTCCACGGCTGGTGCCCGTGTCGGGTGGGTGGCCGGGCGCGGGCCTCGCCCCTCAGCCCCCTCTCCAGGGCTAGCCCGGCCGCGCGGCGCCCCGAGGGGGCCGGGCCGTCCGGTGGGGCCGCGGCCCTGTTCGGTGCTGCGAGCTCGCCCTCTCGCGGCTCCCCGGCCCGGCCGCCGCCGCCCCTCTCCCCGCCCAGAGGCGCCCCGGGGGCACCATGCAGGCGCAGCAGCTGCCGTACGAGTTTTTCAGCGAGGAGAACGCACCCAAGTGGCGGGGGCTGCTGGTGCCGGCGCTGAAAAAGGTGAGGAGCGCGCGGGACCCCGCTTCCCGGCTTGCAGCCTTTGCGAGGGCGCGGGGCCGGGGCCGGGGAAGGGCTGGGGAGGCGGGGCGTGCGCAGGGCCGTCTTTCTTCCCGGTCTCGCCGCCTCCCAGAAAGGACGGCGCACACTGAGAGGTTCCCCCACACTCGCTGGCTCGGTGTTGACATTCACCCGGTGTGTGGGAAGGCCGCAGGAAGCCAGGCAGAGTTTGCCCGAATAATCCAACCTCTGAGAGGTTAACGTCCTGCCCCTGATTCAGAGACAAGAGTTGGAGGAGGCTCAGTTTTCAGTGGAGGTCAAAGCAGGCCACTTTTCCGCCTTCTCGGTCTTACCCTGGAGCTGCTGTCAGCCTCCGGTTTTAGGTGTCCAGTATGCTGGTTTTAGTGGGCTCGAGAATGCTCTAGCCATAATGCTTGCTCTAAGTAATTGCAGAGCTCGCTTGCCAGCAGGAACATGGCCTGCTTTGCTCGTCCTCTGTAATCACTCTTCATTCCCGTGAATTCCCCCACTCCTCCGATTAACAGGGGCGGGTGTACATGCCACTTTTCTTTTTTTTCTTTTTCTTTTTTCTTTTCTTTTCTTTTTTTGCCCCCGAGCGTCTGAGAATCTTGGTACTATCTTTTGTTTTGTTGGTTTGAATTTTTAGCCTTTCCGTGTTTCTTCAAGTTTGCCACATTGTTACCTAAAGTTGTATACTCCATGATCTGTGCTTTTAAATGTTTAGTACATTTAGGAAATGTTACATTTTAAAAGCCTCTAAAGCAACATTGTGACTTCGTATATACATGAAAACGTCAGAAACTAGTGTGTGTGAACGAACATTAAAACGGTGTTTTTTGGGGCGCCTGGGTGGCTTAGTCGTTAAGCATCTGCCTTCGGCTCAGGTCATGATCTCAGGGTCCTGGGATCGAGCCCCGCATCGGGCTTTCTGCTCAGCGGGAAGCCTGCTTCTCCCTCTCCCGCTCCCCCTGCTTGTATTCCCTCTCTCGCTGTCCCTCTCTGTCAAATAAATAAATAAAATCTTAATAAATAAGGTGTTTGTTTCCCTTTTACCTTTTCTATAAATACAGATTGCTTTAATAGTGTTTCTTAATCCCAATTTCTTGTTGCTCAAAGAATGTTTTATGTTATTAAACTGTTTTTACTCCTACTGAGAGTTGAGATTGTGATGTACCTTTTGTTCTAAACATTTATACTTTTAAGAACTGTGTCTTAAAAGGTGCCTGATGTTTCCCAAAGGCCAGCAACTTTTGCTTTCCCTTTTGCCCTCCCCGCCCCCCCCCCTTGGAAACTTACAGTGGAAACTATTTAGTTTGTTAGCAGAATTTGCTCATTTTTTCAGATATAAGTTACTGACTTTTTTCCTTAAGTATCTGAGTAAGTAACAAACATCTCTGTAAAGAAAACCAGAGAGATGCCATATTCCTTATATACTTTATTCATTAGAAATCAGGGCTCTCTTTTTACTTTTGCTTTACCTGCAAAGTCTTAGCTTATAATAGGGGAGTAGGAGGTCTCAGTCATGTTAGAAGCCTGGTGCTGATGGAGGTGGGGGTGGAGTGGGGAGGACACAGAAAAATTGTTGAGAACATACAAAAGAACTCGTAAAACACTATCAGTTTAGGGCTGTTTGGCTTAGGAGCAAACAGCTCCTGTCCCAGGGAACCATCAAGATACTCTTAGTTGAGGGTACTGGGAAGTAGTGGAAAGAGCATTGTAGGAGTTGGCAGACCAGGTCCAAATCTGCCACACTGGTGGCCCTTGCTGAAATCTTTCCACAGAAGCATTTTCTTTGGCTGGCACAATGTTGTTTTACAGACTTTTAATGTAATTAGTTGCCAGTGTTTAAAAGTGGGAGATGTTACATAAAATCTGAATTTTCAGTTTTTCGTGAAGAATAGGACGATCTCTCCACATTGGGCAAGACAGTAAACTGCTGGAGCTGAGTGAATGGCTTTCCTCTTCAGACTGGGCCTGCATTCTCCAACTTTCCACAGTCCCCACCAATCCTTGTGACCTATTTAACTTGAAACAGAGCTACCCTTGCATGACAGAAGTGATGGGGGGAGGTGGAAGTGTACACAATCTGGCTGATAAGTAGGGTTCTTCCAATTCTTATTTAAGATAGCCACTGATGAGCACTCTAAGCCACCTAAGATGAGGTTGAAAATATATTGCATATCTGGATGTAGCTCTTGAGAGCTCTCAGAACCAGCATTTTCACCTGCCTGCTAGACATTTCATGTGGATATGTCCTTATATTGAACTCTTCCTTTAGACTTATTTTACTGTTTGCAGATGTGCCCAATTTGTGTTGTCTTACCTGAGGCTCTATCGTCATGTTATTTTCTTCACCTGGACTGCCCTTTGCCTGGCCTAATGCTAACTCGACCTCAGTGTTTTCTCAAATTCTCAGGGCTGAGTTGGATAGTCTTTACTTTCTTTTAGCACCAAACCCTAGCACTTAACAATGAATTGTAAGGTCCTATTTACTTGTCTTCCCCATCCCACAAGTAGATTAGATGGTCTTTTGAGAAAAGGAATGGTATTTTACCCCTTTTTATCCTTCACACATACAGTGCCTGACACCTACCTAGTAGGCACTTATGTTTGAATGAATGGGTGTGGGAATACGCCAACTAAAACCATCATCTCTCTCCTCCTCCACGGACCATTAAAAAAAATTCCTCTTGCTTAGTGGCTTTATTATTTTATTTGGTTCAAAACTTTGGAGTCATCTCTGACTTGTCTCTTTTACATTACTGCCCATACCCAGGCACAGGATATAACACAATAAACATAGGTTTATTTCCCTTTGACATGTCTTCTAATCTGTTTCCTTCTACTCTGAGTCCTCTTTCCCAGACCACTGTGATAGCCTCTTAACTAGTTTACTGCCTCTCACCTTTCCTGTATCTGGTTTTCAAATTTCAGAAGTTATTGTACACTTCTGAGTATGTTGCACTCTTGTTGAGAACCATTGATATCAACGTAGGGGAAGGGAAAACAGAGGGAGGCAAACCATAAGAGACTCTTAACTATAGGGAACAAACTGAGGGTTGCTGGAGGGGAGGCGGGCCAGGGGATGTGCTAAATGGGTGTTGGGTATTAAGGCGGGCACTTGTTGTGATGAGCATTGGGTGTTAGTGATGAATCACTAAATTCTCCCGAAACCAATATTACACTATATGTTAACTAACTAGAATTTAAATAAAAAACAAAAACAGAACGATATCTTTTGAGGGCATAGGATGAAGTGCACAGTCTTTAGCATGGAATTGATCTTGATTGATGATCTGGCTTCATCCTGCTTTCCTGACTGGATTGCCTACCATAATCTTTCATATTCTTTGTGCTCAGCCAGACTGGATGACTACTTTTCCTGACTGTGCCCAGAATGTCTCTCTATATCAGTCCAAGTCCTACCTTATCTGTTGCACAAATATGTCATGCTTACTACAGACCAGGTAATGCCCTTGGCACTAGGGATAAAAAGGTAAATGACATCATCTAGAAATGACTAAGTTAGAACAGGGTGGGAAGTGGCAGAGGATGAGTTTGGAGAGCAAACTCGTTTATAGAGAATTTTTTTAATGTTAAGCTAAGGAGTTTGAATTTTATCTTGGGATGAAAGTCATTGAGGAATGGGTGAGTAACATCAGTTTGGAATTTTAGAAAATTCACTTTGGCCATAGAATAGAAAATGGATTGGAGAAGAATGAGACCTGAGGTAAGGAGAAAAGTTAGAAGGCTAGTTTAATAGTCTAGCCAAGAGATGATATGTGTTTGAATTAAGGGTGCATTTGAACTAAATGGAAATGTAGGGATGGGTTTTGAGAGATGTTTACAAGGTAGAATTGACAGGACCCGGTAACCCACTGAGTGAGTAGGGCAAGTGGGAAGAGAGCACGAAGAGTCCTAAGTTTCTGGTTTGCATGCCTTTAGTCAGGACAGAGAATGGAGGAGAAGCTGTTGGGGGTGGAGAGAGTGACCTGAACACAGGAGTTTGGGACAAAGTCCTTTTGGCTTCTCCAGGTGGGCTTGTCGAGCTGGCGGTTGTTTGTTGGTATCTGCCACTGCAGATTTGGGACTTCCAGGGGTGTAAGCAAAGCCTTAAGAATAGATGAAGCCTTGGGGCGCCTGGGTGGTGCAATCAGTTAAGCATCCCACTCTTGGTTTCAGCTCAGGTCTTGATCTCAGAGTCGTGAGATCGAGCCCTACGTCGGGCTCTGAGCTCAGCACAGAGTCGGCTTGAGATTCTCCGTTTCTCTCTGCCTCTCCTGCTCGTCTCTCTCAAATAAATAAAACTTTAAAAAAGAGTAGATGAAGCCTTTATCCATACAAAGACTTATACATGGATATTCGTGGCAGCTGTATTCAGCAAAAAATGGAAACAACCCAATGTCCATTAACAGGTGAATGAATAAACAAATTGTGAAATAGCCATACATTGGAATATTACTTGGTGATAAAAAGGAATGAATTTTTTTTTTTTTAAGATTTTTGTTTGTTTATTTGACAGAGACACAGCGAGAGAGGGAACACAAGCAGGGGGTAGTGGGAGAGGGAGAAGCAGGCTTTCCGTGGAGCAGGGAGCCCGATGCGGGGCTCGACCCCAGGACCCTGGGATATCATGACCTGAGCCGAAGGCAGATGCTTAATGACTGAGCCACCCAGGCGCCCCAGGAATGAATTATTGATAACACACAGCAATGTGGCTGAATCTCAAAAATAAGCTGAATGAAAGAAGCCAGATCAAAAAAGAGTATATGCTAGATAATTATATAAAATTCTGGAAATTGCAAACTAATCTACAGTGACAAAAAGGTCAATAGTTATTTTAGGGGGAGGCTTTTATGTTCATTTGTTGATTGTGCTGATAGTTTCAGGGATATATACATTGGTTAAAATTTAACAAATTGTACACCTCAGGTACGTGCAATTTGTTGAATGAAGAGAGAAAACTGAGGTTTGGAAAGAGTAATTTGGTTAGAGAGTCTGCATTTTTAAACACTGTGCTATGCTACTTCTAGCAGGGGTGAAGGCATCCTTTTTTCTGAGATGGGAAGGAAAGAGATAAAGATGGGTTTGTAGGTTGGGGAGCAGTGAGTTCATGGTAGGTAGCCTCTGTGTTCACAATGAAATGAAAGACAAGATTCTTTACATAGAGTGAGGAAAGAGAAATGAGTAAGGAGTTTAAGAAGCGTGGTGAAGTTTTGAAGTTGCTGTTGTGGAGTGTGGAGAAGGAGCCAAGTAGTGAATTAGAAAGGAATTGCTGAGCAATGCTGAGTGTGGAGACCATAAATTTGGAGTAGCATTTATTGGTCTGGTTGTGAGATTTCCTCCAGTAGCACGCATCAGTTCAGGTAGAGGAGCACGGGAGAATTCGTTGCAAGTGGCTGCAGTAGAGACTAGGAGGATAGCAATATTTCAGGTGATAGGCGGTAAAGCTGCAAGACAGGTCATGGAGGTGTAAGTGAAGGCTCCCATGGACTAGGAATCTTGGGGAGTTGGAAGAGGAGGGTAGTGAGAGCAGATAGGGGATTATGATTGGAGGTGATAAGTATTCCAGAGATGAAAGAAATAAGACAGGAGCTCCAAAGTTGGTGTATTGAATAATGGATTGGTGTATTATATATATATGGATGATGACGAAGTCCACAAGGATTATGGCGTGTGTTGTAGTGGAAAGGAAGACTCTAATCCAGCAATGGCAATGAGGTCCAGAAGTCACAGCAGTGAGGATGCTTCAGCCAAATAGTAATAAAAGTGACAACTACTCCTGTTCCCCATAATATATTTTATATCACAACTGTGGATAGAATAGGAAAGAACTTTGCACTTCATTTTAGAATATTTTTGTTTTGTGATTAAGTTTGTTATCCAACATTTTATTATGAAAAGTTTCAAATATACAGAAAGGTTGAAAGAATTATACAGTAAAACACCCATATACCCATCACCTAGATTCTATAATTTACATTTTACTGTGTTTGCTTTATCGCATGCCTATCCATTCCTCCCTCCATCCACTAATCCATCTTACATTTTGATGCTTTTCAAAGTCAGTTACAGACATCAGTACACTTTACCCCTAAGCGCTTCAGTATGCATGTCATTAACTAGAGTTCAGTCTTTGTTTACAGTTCTTTTTGTTGTTTAGGTAAAATATAGGTATAGTGGAGTATACAAGTGTTAATTGTACCATTTAATGAGTTTTGATAAACAAATACAACCCAAGCCTCTATCAAGATATCAGACATTACTATCACTCCTGAAATTTCCCTCATGTGCCTTGTCCGTCAATCCCTGCAACTATTGTTCTGATCTTTTATCATACCATCATAGATTAATTGTAACTATTCTGGAACGTCATATTAATAGAATCACACAGCATATATTTTTGGTAAGGCTTTGAGGTTGTGCTTATCAGAAGTTCAGTCCTTTTTTCTATCATAGGACAGTATCAGATACCTGGGAGGTTTCCAGTTTGGGGCTACTATGAATAAAATTTCCATGAAGGTTCTTATTATACAAGTTTTTTCGGTAGGACTTTGTTTTCACTTCTCTTGGGTAAATACTAGAAGAAATGGCTCATAGAGTGTCTGTTTAGTTTTATAATAAACTGCCAGACCTTTTCTCAAAGTGGTTGTACCTTTTATATTCCCACCAACAATGTATGAGAGTTCCCGTTGCTCCACATCTCTGCCAGTATTTGATGTTATCAGTCTTTAATTTTAGTCACTGTGGTGGGTGTGTAGTGTAATTGTGGTTTTAATTTGCATTATCCTGGTGACTGATATTGAACACCTTTTCATGTTCTTATTGGCCATTCTTACGTCTTCCTTTGGACAGTCTGCATAAATCTGTTGCCCATTTTAAATTTTTAGTTCTTTTTAGTATTGAGTTGTAAGAGTTCTTTATATAGCCTGGATAACTATTCTTTTATCAAAAAAATGTTTATGAATATTTTCTTCTATCCTTTGCTTTGCCTATTCATTCTCCTAATGGTGTTTTTTGATGAGCAGAGTTTTAAATATCAAAGTGTCAAATTTATTAGTTTTTTTTTTTTTAAGATTTAATTTATTTGACAGAGAGAGACAGCGAGAGAGGAAACACAAGCAGGGACAAAGGGAAAGGGAGAAGCAGGCCCCCCGCCGAGCAGGCAGCCCGCCACGGGGCTCGATCCCAGGACGCCGGGATCACGACCCAAGCCGAAGGCAGACGCCCAACGACTGAGCGAGCCATCCAGGCGCCCCAGTTTTTTTTTTTTTTTAAGGTTATTGCGCTCTGTGTTTAAGAACCCCTTGCTTGCTACCAGGTCATGAAGATAATTCTAATGCTGTTTTCTAAAAACTTTATATAGTTTTAGCTTTTACGTAATCTGTGGTCCATTTCAGATTAATTATTGTGTACAATATAAAGTGGGAATTGAGATTCATTATTTATGGTAATATCTAGTTATTACAGAACTATATGTTGAAGAGATTTTTCTTTCTCTGTTGGACTGTGATGTTTTTGTGAAAATTAAATGAATATATATCATATATATTTATGTAAATATATATTCAAACATTTCCATTCTATCCCATTGATCAATTTACCTTTATATCAGTTCACACTACTGGTTGCTGGAGATTTATAGTAAGTCTTGAAGTTAGGTAGTGTAAGTCCTCCAGTTTTGTTCCTCTTTTAAAAATATTCTTTTAGGGGCGCCTGGGTGACTCAGTCGGTTAAGTGTCTGCCTTCCACTCAGGTCATGATCCCAGCGTCCTGGGATCGAGCCCCGCATTGGGCTCCATGCTCCACGGGGAGTCTGCTTCTCCCTCTGCCTCTGCCTGCCTGTCTGCCTACTTGTGATCTCTCTCTCTCTGGCAAATAAATAAATAAAATCTTTTAAAAAAAATACTCTTTTAGTGTTTCTAGATTTGGATTTCACTATAAATTTTGAACCAACCTGTCAATTTCTACCAAAATATCTTGGTGAGATTTTGATTGTGATTGCATTGAATCTATAGATTGATCACTAGGGATAATTGACATCTTAACAATATTAAATCTTTGGGTCCACAAACATGGTCTATCTCTCCATTTATTTAGACTTTTTAATTTCTTTTTTAAAGATTTTATTTGAGAGAGAGAGAGCACGAGCATGAGCAGGGGGAAGTGCAGAGGGAGAGGGAGAAGCAGACTCCCCATTGAGTAGAAAGCCAGGCCGGCTAGCTTAATCCCAGGACCCTGGGATCATGACCTGAGCTGAAGGCAGACGTTTAACCGACTGAGCCACCCAGACACCCCAAGACTTTAATTTCTGTCAGCAACACTTTGTAGTTTTTAATGTAGAAGTCTTACATGTCTTTGGTTAAGTTTAACCCTAAATCCTTTGTATTTTGATGCTATTGTAAATTGTTTTAGAATTTTCAGGAGCCTGGGTGGCTCAGTCGTTAAGCGTCTGCCTTCGGCTCAGGTCATGGTCCCAGGGTCCTGGGATCGAGCCCCGCATCAAGCTCCCTGCTTGGTGGGAAGCCTGCTTCTCCCTCTCCCACTCCCGCTGCTTGTGTTTCCTCTCTCTCTGTGTCTCTCTGTCAAATAAATAAATAAAATCTTAAAAAAAATTCTTTTTTTTAAAGATTTTTATTTATTTTGAGAGAGAGCGCATGTGGGAGCATGTGGTGGGGGGAGGGGCAGAGGGAGAGGAAAAGGGAGAGAAGCAGCCTCCCTGGTGAGTGGGTAGCCCGATGAGATCATGACCTGAGCCAAAATCAAGAGTGCAACACTCAACCAACTGAGCCACCCACGTGCCCCTAGAATTTTATTTTCTAATTGTTAGTCACAAATATGCAAACATAAAGCTGCTTTTTATATGTTGTCCTCATATGCTTTGATTTTGCTGGTAGTTGTAGATTCCACAAAGTTTTCTATGTAATTATGTCATCTGTAACTACAGACAATCCGATATTTATTTATTTTTCTTGCCTTATTTTACTGGCTAGGACCTCCGTTTAATGTTGAATGGAAGTAGTGAGAGTCTGTTTTTATAGCTGAGTTTTACAGTTGAGGAAATGGATCCTTAGGAAGACTGCTCAAGATCTTATAACTAATAAGAAATAGAATCAGGATTTGAACCTGAGTCTGTGTGACTTCTGAAACAACTCTTTCTACTGTACTGTATTGCTTCCTTTGAGTAGGCAGTGTAATACAGTACTGTGGGGTTTTAATTGTCTTGCACCTTAGATTTTAGGGAAGAAGTGCCTTAGGATAGAGGAGGCTGAATGAAGGGGGCTTTGAAACCTCTTGCTTTAGGCTGAGAAGCTCAGCCCTTTTACATATTAGGGCTCTGCATAGGATTACATTTGAAAAAAAGGTTCTGCTGCATAAAAAAGTAAGACTTTTAAGGGCGCTAGTTAATGGAAAGCTAGTGTAGACCACAAAGGAAGGGGCTGAGAAATAAAGTCTTGGGGTGGCAATAGGAAGCTTGGAGACTATCGTGTGTGTGTGTGTGTGTGTGTGTGTGTGTGTGTGTACGCGCACGCGTGCATGTGTTTTAAGATTTTTTTTTACTTATTTGATAGAGAACACATGCCTGCAAAAGCAGGGGGAGCTGCAGAGGCAGAAGGAGAAGGAGGCTCCCCGCTGGGAAGGGAGCCCGATGCAGAACTCTGTCCCAGGACCCCAGGATCATGACCTGAACTGAAGGCAGATGCTTAACCGACTAAGCCACCCAGGCGCCCCTGTCTTGTGTGTTTATGTTTGGGAGTGACAGAAGTGATGTTTTAAGTGGAAGTGGGAGTTAGCCAGGTGAGGATGAGGAGGAAGAGTTAAAGGATTTGTGGTCGCTTGGAGTCCAAGAGGAGCTCAGCATTTTAGGAGTTCTGAGTAGCTGGAGTCTGGAGCATGGGGACAGATCTTGTGAGCAGTGGGGAACCACTGAAGGGTTTCAAGCAGGCTATTGACAATTAGATATGAATTTTTCAAAAAGATTTTATTTTATTTTAGAGAGAGCGAGTGCACATGCTCAAGCAAGTCGGGGGAGGGACAGAGGGAGAAGGAGAGAGAGAATCTCAAGCAGAGCATGGAGCTTGATATGGGGCTCAGTCTCAGGACTCTGAGATCGTGACCTGAGCCAAAACCAAGAGTCGGAGGCTTAACCGACTGAGCCACCCACGTGCCCCTAGATACGAATTTTGAAGGCTCACTGGCTGCTCTGTGGAGCATAGATTAAATGGTAGTAGAACTGTAGGCAGGAAGGCCAGTTAAGATGGGTGATGGTGGTTTTGACTAGGGCAACAGCTGTGGGGATAGAGAAAAGTGGACAGATTTTAGATGTAAAGGTAGACTGATGATTGAATGACAAAGTAGTGAGAGAGAGGAGTCAAACTTATTCCTCCCTTTCTGGCTTAGAGGTCTAAGTGGTAATGGGATGAAAAAGGACATACTGGGAGAGGAGGATGTTAGGAGGAGAACTAAGAAGCCTTCAGTACTCTGGGAATGAGAAAGTGTGAGAGGGATTTACACTTTGGGGGTAGCCAAGTATGGCAAGCACGGAAAATGTCTTTGTTGGACTGCCCTCAGGAATTACAGGCAGGTAACAACCCGAAGGCTCTGATAGTGTCTTTCAAAGTACACTTCAAATGCCATTTTCTCCATAAAGGCTTTCTACTACAACTCCATCCCCTAAGTAGAATGAATCTCTTAATTTACTTTGTACTTTATACCTCAATTTTAGTACTAAATGACAGTCTGCCCTTCATTGGATCTGTAGCTTTGCTCCTTCTCTACATTGAGAATTACTTGAGGGCAAGAATAGGGTCCTATATTCCCTATAATGCTTAGCATATTTCTTACATACAGCAGGTGCTCAGGACACATTTGTTGAATTGTGTGTGGTTCTGAGTCTGTCCACTCAAGTTAGTTGGCTGTTAGTTGAGATCTAATGTGTGTAATGCAAGGGAGAAGCAGATACCAAGATGGGATTGGGTGTAAAAGAAATTTGTTAGAAGTGCTTGTGAGAGAAAATGGGGAAGGAGTCAGGGAAAGTCTTTAGGCTGTGATGCAAGTCTGACTCCCAAGTGAAGGAGAGAGGTAAGGGAGGAAGGAACTTGGGGTGAAAGTGTCTTACTCTGCAGTGCAGTTCTAAGGAAAGTCCACCAAGGCTTCAGGAAGTTCTTCAGTGAAAGTTGCCTGTCGCAGGAATTCCTCATCTCCCGGGAATAGGCCTGCCTTCGTGTGCCTGCCGTGCTCGGTCCTTGATGGCGAGCAGCCGCTGGGAAGTGCAGCCTGTGCAGGAGCGCTGTGATGGACTTCGGAGTGCAGCAGCTGGAGCCCTCCGTTGGTTACCTTCCCTGTAGTCCGAGATCTGGGAGGCTCGTTCTCATAGCCTGCCAGGGTCACCTCTGTGGCTATACACTGCCTGATTCAGGATAATTCAATTACAGTCTTCCCCCCACTTAAAGGGTCCTTTGTTCCCCCTAAGCCCCTTATGCTTTAAAAAAAGGTATCTTAGGGTAAGTTCTAAAAGTCAAAACTTAATTATCGTTGATATTAATAGTGCATAGTTTGTTTTAGTAGCTGTCAAGTAAAGTTTGCATTTCACATTCAAGTTTATTTCATAATTAAACCTTTAATGTACAAAACTCCACAAACAAAGCAGTAAAGGCAAAAGAAAACAATGCAGATGTTACCCGTATTACTACTATATGAACTAGTGAACCAGGAGCACTTTGGCACTACCTTGAGTAGTCCAGCCATCCAGCCATGAAGAGGACTGCTTGTTTGATTTTCCTTTCTAGGCTTGGGCTGCCTCACAGGCAGGCAAACAAATCACTACAAGAAATTCCTCATAAAGTCAAATTCTGGTAACTCCCCATTGGGGATAGGAATATACATAGGAGAAAAGTAATTTAAAGTTTTGGTTTTGTGGACTCTGAATTACTTAGGTATTATTTTTTTAAAGATTTTATTTATTTATTTGACAGAGAGACACAGCGAGAGAGGGAACACAAGCAGGGGGAGGGGGAGAGGGAGAAGCAGGCTTCTCGCTGAGCAGGGAGCCCGATGCGGGACTCGATCCCAGGACCCTGGGATCATGACCTGAGCCCAAGGCAGACGCTTAATGACTGAGCCACCCAGGCGCCCTTAGGCATTACTTTTAAAATAGATATTGTGCTCTCGCTCTCTCTCTCATTCTCTCTCTCAAGTAAAGTCTTAAAAAAAAATAAAAATAGATATTTTAAAAGTATAACAGGAAGATGATTTTGAAAAAGTTTCTTTAATGTTGCTTTGCTGCTGATTGTGACTGATTTGGTTTTATTCATTAAATTTGTTGAGCACTTACTGTCTGGCAAGCATTATGGAGATGCAATTCAAAATAAAACAATTGTTTCTATGAAACTTGTATCTGGTGGTAAAGTCTGTAATCTGCCCCTATATGTTAAAGCATCCCAGTTGCAAATGAGATTGTACTTAGTATGTGGAAAGGAGTTTGACTGTTCGAAGTTCAAAATAAATATAGGTCTTGAGATAAAAAGAAAAGTTGAGGTTTTCATTAACAGAGACTTTTTGTAGCAAGCTAGTAATTCTAGTTACTCTTTTATAATGCCCAAAATAAACTTTTCCCTTTCTATATAGACAAGACTCATTTTCCATTTTACTTATAATCTAATAAATTATTTGCAAGTAAATTGATTTCAGTATATGGCCAAATAATTTGTAATGCAATGCACTTACTGATAATTACATTCACACCTGTTTTGGTTAAGGACTTTGGTAGGATTCTGATTTTTGTACATTCATATAATAACTCTTTCTCTTAATTTTAAATATGTATAACATAAAATTAGCCATTTTAACTGTTTTTAAATGTATAATTCAGTGCCAGTAACTACATTCAGTGTTGTGCAACTGTCACCAATATCTATTTCCAAAACTTTTTCATCACCCCAAACAGAAACTCTGTACAAATTAAGCAATAACTCTCCACTTCCCTCTCCCTCAGCCCCTGTAACCTCTAATCCACTTTCTGCCTCTGTGAATTTGCCTATTCTAGATATTTCATGTAAGTGGAATCATACAGTATTTGTCCTTTTGTGTCTGACTTATTTCACAGTATAATGTTTTCAAGGTTCATTCATATTGTAGCATGTATCAGAATTTCATTCCTTCTTAGGGTTGAATAATATTCCATTGTATGTTTATACCACATTTGGTTTATCCATTCATCTGTTGATGGACACTTGGGTTGTTTCTACCTTTTCACTATTGTGAACAATGCTACAAATGAACATTGGTGTACAGATATCTGAGTCCTGTTTTCAGTTCTTTTGGGTATATATCTAGAAGTGGATTTGCTGGGTCATTTGGCAGTGCTATGTTTATCTTTATGAGGAACTGCCATACTGTTTTCCACAGCAGCCATTTTACATTCCCACCAGTAATGCGCAAAGGTTCTAAATTTCTCCACATCCTCACCTATACTTATTTTTTGTTTTTTGTTTTCTTTTAAAAATTGCTCTCTTAGTTGGTGTGAACTGATATCTCACTGTGCTTTTGGTTTGTATTTTCCTAATGATTAATGATATTGAGCATTTTCTCATGTGCTTATTGGCTATTTCTATATCTTCTTTATAGAAAATGTCTATTCACGTCCATTGCCCGTTTTTAAAATTAGGTTGTTTGTATTTTTGTTAAGTTTTAGTAAATCATTATATGTTCCCCCCCCCCCTTTTTTTAAAGTAGGCTCCATGCTGGGCTTGGACTCAAAATCCTGAGATCAAGACCTGAGCTGAGACCAACAGTCAGACACTTAACCTACAGAGCCACCTTGGTGCCCCTATATGTTCTTGATATTAGACCCATTCAGACCCAACCAAATGTTGTTTTATTCAGTTTCTTGAATAAAGTCTTTGCACAAAAGTTAATTTTGATGAAGTTCAGTTTAATTTTTCTTTCATTGTTCATGCTTTTAATGCATATCTAAGAATCTTTTGCCAAATCCAACATCATGAAGATTTACCCCTAAGTTTTATTCTAGGGAATTTATGATTTTAGTACTTATATTCAGGCCATTGATCTGTTTTGGGTTAAATATTGTATGTGGTATGAGTTAGGTGTCCATTTTCTTTTTTTTTTTTTAAAGATTTATTTATTTATTTATTTGAGAGAGAGAGAATGAGAGAGAGCACATGAGAGGGGGGAGGGTCAGAGGGAGAAGCAGACTCCCTGCAGAGCAGGGAGCCTGATGTGGGACTCGATCCCGGGACTCCAGGATGATGACCTGAGCCGAAGGCAGTCGCTTAACCAACTGAGCCACCCAGGCGCCCCTAGGTGTCCATTTTCATTTAGCATAATGCCTCTCAGGTCCATCCAAGTTGTAGCAGATGGCAAGGTTTCATTCTTTTTTTATGGCTAAATAGTATTCCATTATATATATATCACAATTTCTTTATCCATTTGTCCATCAGTGGACACTTGGTTTGTTTCCATATCCTGGCTAATATAAATAAAGCTGCAGTGAACATGGTAGTGCATATAACTTTTTGAGTTAGTGTTTTTGTTTTCTTTTCTTTGGATAAATACCCAGAAGTGGAATTGCTGGATCATATAGCAGTTCTATTTTTTATTTTTGGGGCAACCTCCATACTGTTTTCCATAGTGGCTCCAACCAGCGTGCACAAGGGTTCCCTTTTCTCTACATCCTTACCAACATTTGTTATTTCTTGTCTTTTAATTTTCTTAATTTTTAAATTTTTAATCTTTAAAGATTTAAAGTAATCTCTATACCCAACATGGGGCTTGAACTTATAACCCTGAGATCAAGAGTAACATGCTCTACAAACTGAACAAGCCAGGCTCCCCTCTTGTCTTTTTAATAGTAGCCATTCTGACAGGTGTGAAATGATACCTCATTTTGGTTTTGATTTGTATTTTCCTGATGAAGAATGTTGCTCAGTACCTTTTCATGTGCCCATTGGCTGTCTGTATGTCTTCTTTGGAAAAGTGTCTATTTAGATCTTCTCCCCATTTTTAATTGTCTTTTTTTTGCGGGGGGAGGCTATTGAGTTGTATGGGTTCTTTATATATTTTGGATATTCGTTCCTTATCAGATATATGATTTGCAAATATTTTTTTCCATTTAGGTGGTTGCTTTTTAATTTTGCTGTGCAGAAGCTTTTAAAGTATGATATAATTCTTAATCAAAAAAATAAAGTATGATATAGTCGCACTTATTTATTTTTGCTTTTGGTGTCAGATTCAGAAAACATTGCCAAGACCTATATTAAGGAGCTTACCAACTATGTTTTCTTCTAGGAGTTTTATGGTTTCAGGTCTTATGTCCAAGTCTTTAATCCATTTCTACTTAATTTTTGTGTGTGGTACAAGGTAGTAGTCAAGTTACATTCTTTTGCATGTGACTGTCCAGTTTTCCCAACAGTAGGTATTGTAAAGACTGGTCTTTTCCCCATTGTATATTCTTGGCTCCTTTGCTATAAATTAATTGACCAAATATGCGTGGGTTTACTTCTGGGCTCTCTAGTCTGTTCCATTGATCTATGTGTGCATTTTTATGCCAGTGCCATAGTGTTTTAATAAGTACTGTAGCTTTGTAATAGTTTGAAATCAGGGCACATGATGGGTACAGATTTGTTCTTCTTTCTCAAGATTGCTTTGCCTTGTCAGGGTTTTTCTGTGGTTCCATACCAATATTAGGATTATTTATTGTATTTCTTTGAAAAATGCCATTGGTGGGGCACCTGGGTGGCTCATTTGGTTAGGCGTCTGACTCTTGGTTTTGGCTCAGGTCATGATCTCAAGGTCATGGGATTGGGACCCCCATTGGGTTTTGCACTGAGTGAGGAGTCTTCTTGAGGTTCTCTCCCTCTGCCCCTCCCCCCACTTGTGCTCACTCTCTCTCTCAAATAAAATAATGTCTTTTAAAAAATGCCATTGAAGGGCTGCCTGGGTGACTCAGTCTTTAAGCGTCTGCCTTCAGCTCAGGTGATGATCCCAGGGTCCTGGGATCGAGCCCCACATCGGGCTCCCTGCTCGGCGGGAAGCCTGCTTTTCCCTCTCCCACTCCCCCTGCTTGTGTTCCCTCTCTCACTATGTCTCTCTCTGTCAAATAAATAATAAGATCTTTCAAAAAATTTTTTTTAAAAACGCCATTGGAATTTTGATACATATTTTTCTTTCTGATAGAGTGTTATTGGTATGTAGAAAGGCAACACATTTTTTTGTGTCCTTCAACTTTACTGAATTAGTTTCAGTTCTAGCAGTTTTTTGATGGAGCTTTTAGTGGTTTCTTTCTAAATATCAGGTCATTTGCAGATAGTGACACTTTTACTTCTTCCTTTGCAGTTTGCATGCCTTTTGTATTTTTTTCTTGCCTAATTGCTCTGGCTAAGATTGCCAGTACTAGACTGAATAAAAGTGGTGAGCATGAGCATCCTTGTCATGTTTCTGATCTTAGAGGAAATGCTGTCAGTTTTTCACCATTGAGCATGGTTTTAACTGTTCTTGTCATACTGGTACTTTTATTATGTTGAGGTATGTTCCCTCTGTACCCACTTTGTTGAGAGTATTTATCATAAATGGAAGTTGAATTTTGTCAAGTGCTTTTCTGCTCCACTGAGGTGATCATATGATTTTTATCCTTCATTTTGTTAATGTGTATATCACAGTGACTGATTGGCAGATGTTGAACCATCCTTGCATCCCTGGAATAAATCCCACTTGATCCCAGAGTATGATCCCTTTAATGTATTGTTGAATTCAGTTTGCTAATATTTTGTTGAGGATTTTCGCATCTATGTTCACCAGGGATACTGGTCCATAATTTTCTTTACTTGTGGTGTCCTTGTCTGGTTTTGTTTGCTAACAGGGTAAAGCTGGCCTCATAAATTGGATTTGGAAGAGTTCACTCCTCTTCTGTTTCTTAGAAGAGTTTGAGGATTGGTATTAATTTTCCTTTGAATGTTTGGGAGAATTCACCACTGGAGCTGTCTAGTCGTGGACTTTGGTTTGTTGGGAGGTTTTTGGTTACTGATTCAGGCTCCTTACTTTAGTAATCAGTGTGTTTAGATTTTCTATTTCATCATGATCAGTCCTGGTGGGTATGTTTCTAGGAAATTATCCATTTCTTCTAGGTTGTCCAATTTGTTGGTATATAATTGTTCATAGTTATCTCTTACGATCCTTTATATTTCTGTAGTATCAGTTGTAATCTCTTTCATTTCTGATTTTGAGTCCTCTCTTTTTTTCTTGGTGAGTCTAGCTGAAGGTTTGTCAATTTTATCTTTTCAAAGAACCAGATCTTTGATTGATCTTCTCTGTTGTCTTTTTAGTCTCTATTTCATTTATTTCTGTTCTCATCTTTGTTATTCTCTTCCTCCTACTAACTTTGGGCTTTATTTGTTCTTTTTTTCTAATTCCTTGAGGTGTAAAGTTAGGTTGTTTGAGACTTTTCTTCTTTCTTGAGGTAGGCATTTATTGCTATGAACTTCTGTCTCAAAACTGCTTTTGCTGCACCCCACAAATTTGTTGTTATATTTTCATTTTCAGTTGTCTTAAGGTATTTTCTTTTGATTTCTTCTTTGACCCATTGGTAGTTCAGTAGCATGGTGTTTGATCTCTACATGTTTGTGAATTTTCCAGTTTTCTTCATGTAACTTCCCGTTTCAGATCATTGTGGTTGGAAAAGATACTTGATATGATGTCAGTCCTCTTAGATTTAGAAAAGATAAGACTTTTTTTGTGTGTGACCTAATGTATGATCTGTCCTGGAAAATGTGCCATGTACACTTGAGAAGAATGTATATTCTGTTGCTTTTGGATGGAATGTTCTGTATATATCTGTTAGGTGCAGTGGTTTAACATGTCATTCAAGGCTGAGGTTTTCTTCTATCTGTTCTGTCTGTCTGATCTATCCATTGATGTAAGTAGGGTATTAAAATCCCCTACTATTGTTGTACTACTGTTTCTTCCTTTAGGTCTGTTAATATTTGCCTTACATATTTATGTGCTCCTTTGTTGTGTACATAAATATTTATAAATGTTATATCCTCTTGTTGGATTGACCCTTTTATCATTATGTAACATCCATCTTTTCTCTTATTACTGATTTTCTCTTACGATAAGCAAGTGTGTGTGTAAAATATATATGTGTGTGTATTTTTTCTTGTTGGTTTTCTTTTTTTGTTTTGGTATACCCTCTTTTGCATCCTTGTCCCCCCCCTCCCTTTTAAATATGTTTGGGAGAGCATAACATTTAAGACCAACCTCATTCTTTTCTATGGCTGCATTCTAATGTTTGGTTATACTGAAATTTATTTAACTAGTCTGAGAAACATTGAGGTCATTCTCTATCATTTTGTATTATAAACACCATTTCAGTGAAAACTTGTATATATGCCATCATCAGTATGTGAAATCTTCATGTCTCTTGCCCATTTTCTAATTGAATTGTTTGCTCTTTTACTGTTGAGTTTTGAGAGTTTATACACACACACACACACACACACAGACACATATATATTCTAAATACTAATTTTTTGTTGAGTATGTGGCTTATAAATGTCTTGTCCCACTCCTTAGCTTGTCTTCTCATCCACTTAACAGTGTCTTTCTCAGAGCAAAAGTTTTATATTTTGATGAAGTGCAATTTATCAGTCTTTTATGGATTGGTGTCTAAGAACTCTTTGCCTATTAATGGATCCTGAAAATTTTGTCCTATATTTTTTTCTGAAAGTTTTTTATTTTTATATTTTGCATGTATTTTTGTAGATTCTTTGGAATTTTCTACTTAGATAATTATGTCATTGTCAAATAAGGACGGTTTTATTTTTTCCTTTCAAATTTGTTTGTCTTTTATTTCCTTTTCTTGTCTTATTGCACTGGCAAGAACTTCCAGCACTATGTTCAATATGTTGACAGTGGATATTGTCTCTCCATCCCGCCCCGCCCCCCGCAATTTTAGGGGGGAATCCATTCAGTCTTTCACTGTCAGGCATATGTTAACTGTAGGTTTATTGTAGATTCTCTTTATCAAGTTGAGGCAGTTCCCTTTTATTCCTGTTTTTCTGAGAGGTGTGGTTTTATTTCCCCCTACAAATGGGTTTTGAGATTTGTCACATGCTTTTTCTATCTCAGTTAATGTGATCATGTGTATTTTTTTCTTTAGCTTTTTAATGTGGTGGATTATATTGATTAGTTTTAGACTATTGATCCAGACCTGTGTCCCTGTAATAAACTCTGCTTAGTAATGGTGTGTAATAATTATTTTGTGTGTATTGTTGAATTCCATTTGCTAATATTTTGTTAAGGATCTATAATTATGAAGGATATTGGTCTATAGTTTTCCTTTTTGTACTGTTTTTGTCTGGTTTTGGTATCGGGGTAATACTAGCTTAATAGAGAGAATTTGGAAGTGTTTCAGTTCTATTTTCTAGACGAGATTAACACCAATTGGTGTTATTTTTTTTTTTAAGTTTGCTATAAATTTCAGTGAAACCATTTAGGCTGAAGAGTTCTTTTAAAGAGTGTTTTGAAATTACAAATTCAACTTATTTAGTAGGTATAGGACTATTCAGATTATTTCATAATGAGTAAGTTATGGTAGTTTTTTTTTTGTTTTTTGAGAGATTGGTCCATTTCTTCTGAATTGTCAACTTAGTCTGAAGAGTTGTTCATAGTTATTATTATTATCATTTTGTAGTTGCCCAGTCTGTAGTGTTATCCATGCTTCATTTCTGATTTAGGCCTAATACTGGTAATTTGTGTCTTGTCTTTTTCCTTTGTTAGTCTTGCTAGATGTGTGTCAATTTTTTATTTCTCAAATGTGCCTGGGTGGCACATTTGGTTAAACGTCTGACTCTTGGTGTTGGCTCAGTCGTGATCTCAGGGTCATGAGATTGAGTCCCACATGGGGCTCTGTGCTCAGCATGGAGTCTGCTTACAACTCTCTCTCCCTTTGCCCCTCCCCCAACACGTGCTTGCTCGTGCTGTCTTTTTGAAATAAATCTTAAAAAAAAAAAGGAACAGTTTCATTAATTTTTCTCTATTTTTTTCCTGTTTTCAATTTCATTGGTTTCTTTATTATTTCCTTCCTTCCTGTTGGTTTGCTTTTAGTGTGCTCTTCTTTTCTGGGGTTCTTGAGGTAAGAACTTAGATGATTGATTTGAGACTTTCCCTCTTTTCTAATGTGCTACAAATTTCCTTCCCAAAATTGTTTTACCTATGCCCCACAAATTTTGATATATTGTGTTTTTATTTTCTTTCATATATACATGTATGTATACATTTGGTATGTGAGTGTGTATGTGTATATGTGTATAAATTCCCCTGAGACTTGCTCTTTGCCCCTTTGCCTCATAGTTTATTTAATGTTTAGTTTCCAAGTGTTTGGAGATTTTTCTGTTATCTTTCTATTATTAATTTCTAGTTTGATTTTACTGTAGTCAAAGAATATATTCTGTATGATTTAAATTCTTTTAAATTTGCTAAGGTTTGTTTTGCAGTCCTAGATATGTTCTATTTTTTTTTTTTAATGTTACACACTTGAAAAGAATGTGTATTCCACTGTTGTATGGAATGATTTATAAATGTCAGTTCTTGCTGGTTGAGGGTGTTGTGTTTTTTTAAATTCTTGGTGATTTTCTGTCTAGTTGTTTTATTGTTCAGAGAGGGGTGTTGGGTTGTCCAACTATAATTTTGGATTTATTTCTGTATTCTTTCTCTCAGTTTTTGCTTCACATATTTTGGAGTTCTGCTTGGTGGATCCACTTCAGGATTGCTGTAGCTTCTTGATGGATTGGCTTTTTTATGGTTATGTAATGTCCCTCTCTGTCTTTGATAAATTTCCTTGAAGTTACGTTATCTGATACTAATATTGCTACTCCTGCTTTCCTTTGATTAATGTTTGCATGATATATATTTTTATGTCATCCCACTTATATCATTATATTTGAAGTGAGTATCATGTAGATAGCACATAGTTGGGTCATGTCTTTTAATACACTGCAACATCTGCTTTTAATTGGTATGTTTAGACCATTTTTATGCAGTGTAATTATTGCTATGTTATGGCTTAAGCCTGTCATTTTAGTTATTGTTTTCTCTTTGTTCTACTTTTTCTTCTGTTTTCATTTCCTGCCTTGCTGTGGGTTGCTTGAACATTTGTTAGAATTTCATTTTGATTTATTTGTAGTGTTTTTGAGTATCTCTTTGTATGCTTTTTAAGTGGTTGTTCTAGGTATGAAATTATATATACATACTTACTGCAGTGTATTGATGTCATTTTATCAGTTTGATTGAAGTATAGAGAAAACTTCCTTTACTCGCTTCTGTTTATGGTTGTCTTAATATTTCTTCAACATACATTCAGAACCACAGGAGACAGCATTATAATTTTGCTTTAACCATCAAACATAATTATAAAGGGCAGGAGAAAGAAATCCTGTTGTATTTATCCATATTATTTTCTCATGTTCTTCCTTTTTTCCTGATATTCTGAGGTTCCTTTTCTTGTTTTCTTTCTTTTTAGACAACTTCCTTTAGCCATTCTTTTAGGGTAGGTCTGCCAGCAACATATTTTCTTAATTTTGCTTCAATTGTCTTAATTTCCTCTGTATTCCAGAATGTATTTTTACTGGGTATAGTATTCTGGATTGATAACTCTTTTTGGTTTGCACCTAAAAAATATGATGCTACATCCTTCTGACCTCCATGGTTTTTGATGAGAAATCTTAGTTGTTGTTTTTTTTTTAATGTAGGTAAGGTGTTGTTTTAGTTGTTTTTGTTTTTTTTTTTTTTAATGTAGGTAAGGTGTTGTTTTTCTCTGGCTGCATTCATGCCATTCTGTTTAGAAATTCTACCTTGTATTTGCTTATGATTTTTTTTTTGGTGAAAAATAATTTTTTCCCAACTGAAGTTGTATTGTGTTGGTCTTTAAATAAAAGTAACCTAGAAAGTTTTAGTAAAATTATTTCATAATGAAACTGCTACTTTTTTTTTTTTTTAAGGATTTTATTTATTTATTTGAGACAGAGAGAGAGCATGAGCAGTGGGAGAGGCAGAGCATGAGCAGTGGGAGAAGCAAACTCCCCACTGAGCCAGGAGCCAGATGTGGGGCTCAATCCCAGGATGCTGGGATCATGACCTGAGCCAAAGGCAGACACTCAACCATCTGAGCCACCCAGGTGCCTTGAAACTGCTACTTTTTAGATGGCGGTGTTACTTAGTTAATAGCAGCTACAGCTGTGAAAACCCTTGAAAAGAAAGTCTCCATGAAGGAAAAAAATTATATTTAAATTAAAATTATCTATTACCCTTCCTCACTCCCCCATTCTAAGCCAGGGTGGTTCAAATTCTATTATAAAAGTCATTTTTTTCACTTCATTGACCATATTCGAAATTTAGAATCAAGTATCTCAGTCCATATTTGTACTGTAAAACGACTAGGACTTGAGTGTAGTGGAATCTCATTATGTGACTATATTTTAAGTTATCTTTGTTAAATTAGCATTTTACCTGGGTAGCTTAAAGCTTTGCAAGGTGGGAAAAGTGTAAGAACCAGAAATCTTTCCAGATCTATATAATAAGCCAATTCTAGTTTTGCTCCTGCTTTTTTTGATTTTTTCTTCTCTTGAGAGTTCTCTTACAGTATTTAGGTTGAACAACTTTGAAGTTGGCAAAATACATAACTTAATACTCTTACTGATATCTTATTAATAGTTTTAGTATATGAAATGAATTCTGCTTTTTTTTAGAGTGATGAAAGTACCGAACTATCCAACTTCTTACAGAATTTATTTAATTGTTCTACCATTATAGTCCCTACTGTGGAACAAAAATATCAAGGAAAAACCAAAACATTCCTTCTGTGGTTTCCTTCCAAGAATATTAGTACATAATGCTTTTTAGCGATACAGAGTCCTAAGCTATTTTAGTCTGTATACTTTGGTTACAGCAAAAATACAAGTTTATTTCTGTATTAAAAAATAAAAATTTCAAATGGCCAACATTTAATAGGCATTATGTTGGTAACTGGACATCTTCATAATGGTTTTATAGCTGTCTTAAAAATTAAAAAAAGGACTTAAAAGATTGAGACCTTCCTTGCAACTCATTTAGAGGAATCCTTTTTTTTAAATAGTAATAAGCATTTAGTATTCAAATAAATAAATAATACAGGTACATATAAAATAAAAATGAAAATCTCTTCCTTCATCCCACCAGCCTCACTCCTCAGAATCTATATAGCCTGATCTTTTGGACTTCAAAATCGTCCTTTTCCCCTCTCAATATTAAACCCCTCTCCCATTTTTGAAAATAGAAATAGTACTTAAGAAAATAAGACCTTAAATGAAAACTCAGTATATTAACAGATCACAAAGAAAGTCATAATTTTTTTCTTCCTGCAGAGGCAGTGTGTAGAATTGTGCTGCCTCCTTCTCTTTACCTGGTAGTGTTTTGCATACCTCTGGGGATGCCCTTAGTTCTGTGCTCATAATTTGAAAACTGCTTTCTGTGTGCTGCTGGTCATTAAAAGCAAGAAGAAATTAGTTGAGCATTTTTTATGAAAGAAGCATACATCCACTTTTTTTTAAAGTGCATTTTTAAAATATCCTTGTATTCCTAATATAAATGTTCCTTTGTCAGAAGTTTCAACATTTGGAACAAATGTTGGTAGTTAATTTCTAAATAAATATAATTCAAACTAGGCTTAGTTAAAATGGGTGCCCAGAATGCTATCAGGATTCATATAATGTTGTTTTCTATATTATTTAATTGTTCAACAGTTGGTTTAGGCATACTACTAAATATTCTTGCAGGTACTATATGTGGTTTTCTTTATATTTTCTTGCTCTATTCTTTCCTTTCTCCTCTTTCTCTGTCTCTCTTTTGGGTAAGAGCTTTATTGGCATATAATTTATATATTGTATAGTCCACCCATTTAAAGTATAGTTGAGTGGTTTTTGGCATATTCATAAAGTTGTGCAACCATCACTACAGTCAATTATTAATCATTTTCATCACCTCAAAAAGAAACTTTGTACCCTTCAGCTGTCATCTCCTAGGCCCCCAGCCCTGGGCAACCATTAATCTACTTTCTGTCTCTATAGATTTGTCCATTCTGGACATTTAATATTATGCAGTCATATAATATATGGGGGTTTTTTTTGACTAGTGTCTTCCACTTTTTCACTTAGCAGAATTTTTTCAGGGTTCATCCATGTTGTAGTATGTACCAGTACTTTATCCATTTTTATAGCCAAATAATAATAGTCTATTGTATGGATATACTACATTTTATTCATTCATCAATAGATGGACATTTGGGTTATTTCTACCTTTTGGCTGTTCTAATGTTGCTATAAACTTTTGTTTGCAAGTTTTTGTGTGGACATAATGCTTCCATTTCTCTTGGAGTGGATACTGGGGTATATTGGTAAATCTGTGTTTGAGGAGCCACTAGACTGTTTTCCTAAATGGTTGTACCATTTTATATTCCCACCAGCAGTGTGTGAGGTTTTGATGTCTCTTTGTCCTCACCCACACTTACCTTTTAGATTCTAGTTATTGTAGTGGGTGTGAAGTGATTATTTCATTGTGGTTTTTGTTTGTGATTCCCTGATAAGTAAGTAATGATGTTGAACATCTTTTCAATACATATTGGCCATTTTTACATCTTCTTTGGGGAAATATCTATTCAAATTCTTTTCTCATTTGTTAATTGGGTTATTTGTCCTTTTGTTGTTGAGTTGTGAGAGTTCTTTATATATTCCGAATACAAGTTTTCTGTCAGATATATGAATTGCAAATATTTTCTCCCATTATGTGAACCAGAGCATTCTTATAAATATATTGTGATTAATAAGGAATAGTTTAAAGCCTACATAAGTATTTAATTTTCAATAGGTGAAAATACTTAAACTGTCCTCATCTTGGGTTAATCATGGACCTTGATCATTAATCGTGCTCTTGTATGTTAGAGAAGTTGTTCTCAAACTTTATTAAGCATCAGAATCACCTGGAGGGGCTAAAACTCACTTCACTGGGGCCCACTCCTAGAGGTTCCTAGATGTTCAGAAGGTCTTGGGTGGGGCTCAAGATTTTAGGGTTGGTTCCTGGACCTCTACCTTAATGATCCCTATGAACTATCGTAAAGTATTAGAGTAATGCTCATAAATAGAGGAGTTTCTACCTGATAAAAAGGATAAAATTTAGATTTATACCCCACATTTGCATATGTAATTTGCATATACTAGCATATATAGTTTCTTATATTTAGCCATTGTTAGTGACTGAATAGTTTCTTTCAAGACTCCTATGTACATAAAATATACTTTTTTTTTCATAGGGTTGTCTCTCCTTAGATCCTCATAAATTTCCTTGAACTTAAGAAAATATTTAATAAAGAATTTTAGAACTTAAAGGAACTTTACAGATCATCCAATTCAATCCCCCTCCATAGAGATTAATTAAATCACTTAATCCAAGATCACATAGTTAATTAGTGGTAGGTATATATAATAAATTTATTTCTGATAATTCTTTATTGTTTGAAGAAAAGTAAAAATATATTTCAGCTAATATATTTTTAGTATTTTTCAAATATAGATCTCCTTGGTAACATATTTCATTAGATAATAAAAAGCTTAATTTTTTAAAAAAATATTTATGGGGCACGTGGGTGGCTTAGTCGTTAGGCGTCTGCCTTCAGCTCAGGTCATGATCCCAGGGTCCTGGGATCGAGCCCCGCATGGGGCTCCCTGCTCAGCAGGAGGCCTACTTCTCCCTCTCCACTCCCCCTGCTTGTGTTCCCTCTCTCGCTGTGTCTCTCTCTGTCAAATGAATAAATAAAATCTTTAAAAACAAATAAAATTAAAAAATAAAATACTTATTTGCAAGTGAGAGAGAGAAGGAGCAGAGGGAGAGGGACAAGCACACTCCACACTGTGCGCAGAGCCTGATGTGGGGCTCGGTCTTATGATCCTGAGGTCACGACTTGAGCCGAAATCAAGAGTTGGTTGCTCAACCAACTGAGCAACCCAGGTGCCCCAAAAGCTTAATGTTTTTGAAATGACTTTTTATACTTGATTCTGTGCTAAATGGTATTTTATTGCTTCACTCCACACCAAAAACAAACAAGACCAAACAAACCCACATGAATTTAGCCTGACAAATAATTAGGTTTTAAAGGTATATTTTATAGATATCTTTTTATTTTTGTTTTCTCTTCCCCTCCCCAGCTTTATTGAGGTATAATTGTCAAAAACTGTGTATATTTAAGGTGTAAAACATGGATGTCTTGGTATACATTTACACTGTGAAATGTTTACCACTGTCAAGCTAATGAACATATCCATTACCTCACATAGTTACCAGTTTTTTTGTGTTGTGAAAACACTTAAGATTACTCTGGTAGCAAATTTTAAGTATATAATACAGAATTATTAACTATAGTCACCATACTATGCATTAGATCTCCAGAGAGGTGCCTGGCTGGCTCAGTTGGAAGAGCATGTGACTCGATCTCAGGGTGGTGAGTTTGAGCCCCACATTGGGTGCAGAGATTACTTAAATAAATAAAACTTAAAAAAAAAAAAAACAGCAGCTAAACATTAGATCTCCAGAATTTATTCATCCTGTATAAATGAAATTTTGTACTCTTTAACCAACATATCCTCTTGTAGGCTCTTTTCTACTCTGTTCTTAAAGGTACCATATAAGGAAGAAGATAGATGTTAAGGAATGTGTGCTGGTGAGATATGGGATAGATTTCCATAAATAAACTCATGTAAAATGGTGTACATTGAGCAGATTGTTTCTTAGAGACATCTTACACCTATTAGACAATTCCAAGGGAGTGGCTGAGGAAAGGAAGTAATCGAAAAAGTATAAAGCTTCCACCCTTCCCCTTCCCCTGCCTTTAAAAAATCTCCCTTGCTAAGTCTGTTTAAGGGGAAAGACAGTCTTGCTTTCACTGGTCTAGGATATAGGCCAATAGATGTTCATTTTAATTATTGTGAAGATACTAAAATGTCTTTTTTTCAGTTAGCCCTTCACTTTAATAGTTAATAGCAACTTTTTTTGGTGTTTTTTTTTCCCCCACCAAATTAGTTGATCTGCATTGTTTCTTTTATAGCAGTTTGGGTAGCCAGTAGATAGCTTCATATAAACATCTAGCTTCTCAGGCACCAATTGAAAATGCACAGAAAATAATATTAAACATTAAAAATAGATTGTGAAAACACTACTGACTGACTTATGAAATTATTTCTCAGTTGCCTTTGGTCAGCTCATGCCTAGACTTCTATATAGACAGTAGCCTCTTCCAACTATTCTGTGATATTGCTAAAATAATTTTTCTGCTTCACTCTTAATACTCTTAATGACTCCCCTCTCTCTCTTTGAACAATGACATAGTCCTGTCCTATGTCAATCTCAGAATATGTGGAACTGAAATAATTTTTGTCTTGGAAGCAGGTATTCCTATTAAGACTTGAGGCTTGGTATGTTTTCACCTTTTAAATTTTACCTAGAGTAGGGAATTTAGCCAAGTAAGAAATGTTTATCTGGCCCAGTTTGAGGAATAGGGAGTTATTTTACTATCTGAATTACAAACTTTTGCATGTAGTCTGAAGAACTCCGGTACTTGAGAAGCCACAGACTGGCTGGCAGTTCTCTTTATAGCCTGGAAGCCACGGCTCACCCTAGCCCTTCCTCACGGGACCTCTCGTCTACCAGCTGAGCCTTTTCTGCTTGTCTAATCATAGTGTCTCTTTCTTCAGGAAGCCTTTTTATGTTAACTCCACCCATCTACCAGTTCTCAAGTACTTTCTCAAGAATACTTAGACATTCTCATGGGTCTGAGAGTTCCCTGTGAAATTTAAACAATTTTGTAGTTGTCTATATAGATGCAAATACCATTCATCTGGTTTCTACTGGAGGGTGAAGTTGAAAATGACCATTTTGAAACAATGGCAGAACCTTTCTGAAACTTGAGTAGGCAGCAAATGTAAGCAGCAGTTTAAAATAAAGACTTAAAAGCTGCATTCTGTGTAATTCTAAGTAGTACCTTAGCAGGTCTTTCATAGTAGCTAAGGGGATGGATGAACTGGAGGCAGAAAATACCACCCTCACTTTAACCAGAGCAGCTTCACTTTTATTCTTATTATATTTGGTATTATATATTGTGGCTCAGTAGGGATTTCTCCTGGGAGCTCCCTTCTCCCCTCCTAAAAGTTATGAAAATCCCTGGACTAACAGGTTTATAGGTTAGGGTTTTAGTGGGAGAATAGAAATGATGTGTGTGGCTGACTAAATTATTTGTAAATAGATTTTCTGTAGTTAATCTGACAAGGAGTCCTCCAAAATCATTAATGGTGTTTGGGGAATGCTACTCCAGGGCATCTTTAGATTGATAGATGGGTAGTTCCCAAGTTTTTCATCTCAGGATCCCCTGTGCACTCTTAAAAAATTATTGAGGCTCCCAAAGAGCACTGTTATATGGGTTATACCCATAAATTTATATTTTTGAGAATAAAACAAAAAAATTTAATTTATATGAAAATCAGCTGTTACATATTAACAATAACATTTTTATTAAAATAACTATATTTTCCAAGGTAAAAAAAAATTTAGCGAGTAGTATTGTTTTACATTTTTGCAAATCTCTTTAATGTCTTCCTTAGTAGAACAAACCTGGATTCTTTTATCTGCGTCTGCATTCATTCAGTTGTGATATATTGTTTTAGTTGAGCTATATGAAGAAAATCCAGCCTCATACATATAAATAGTTGGAAAAGGTATTTAGGAGCTTTTTCAGATGCTGTGAATATTTTTCTTTGACATCAGACCCCACAAGTGGTAGTTTCTTAAATGCAATGTGGAATCTGCTGAAACCAAAGCAATGAACTTTTTGTTCCCTGAATTAAAAGTAGCAGTGCACCCTTGTAAAAAGGCTCTACCTACCTTCTCATTGGCTTTTCATCATTGTTGCTCCGTGGCACTCAAAGTCCTCAAGGGATCTGGCCCCCTCGCTCTCTGATTTCATCTCTAAACTCTCTGCTGACTTTGCTCTGGTGACACTGAACTTCTTGCCATTTGTTCCTCTAAGCAGTCTCCTGTGTTGGGCTTTTGTGCTTGCTGTTCTCATGCATGCATGCATGTATGTATGCATGTATGTATGTATGTATTATTTATTTGGGTTGATATTAGGTATATTTTTGATAAATGTTGAAATAAATCACACATACAGCCTCTTAAACAGGTCCCTTTTTGTTAGACAGTAACGTCTACAAAAGTAATCCTATAGAATAGTAATGTAGTTCTTATGGATAACATTCCAGTGAAACAAATGTTATTTTTAGTTAATTCTTTACTTAAGCTTATAGGTAAAACCATAGGTTATTCTATTGACAGTCTTGAGTATTTTTTTTTTCACACTCTGCTACCCCAACTCCCATGTTCTCCAGATTCTTAATGACAAACATTCAGCATATCTAAAAAAAGTCACATCATCAGTTATAGTGACCACTGTTGGTAACAACTATTCAGATTCTTTCTTAGAAGTACTGAGATTCATGCTAACATCATCATAATCTGTTTCAAATATAAGAAAAGTATGCCTTGTATAACTGTATGTTCCTGGCTAAGGCTGGGATGGGAGACTCTGAACAATTTAGTGTGTTGTTACAGTATTCCAATTTGTTCATATAAAAATTCCAGTTATCACAGAGGATTTTTAGGACAGCGAAAATACTCCACATAATACCGAAATGCTGGGTACATGTCATCATACATTTGTCCAAACCCATAAAATGTACACTAGGAGTGAACAATAATGGACTATGTGTGATTATGGATTTGGGGTGATAATGATGTGTCCATTTAGATTCATTAATTGTAACCTACCATTCTGGTAGGGGATGTTGAGAATGAGGGAGGCTATGCATGTGTGAGGGCAGGGGATATATGGGAAACCTTTGTGTTTTGTTTTGTTTTGTTTTGTTTTAATTCAAGTAACATATAATGTATTATTAGTTTCAGAGGTAGAGTTAAGTGATTCATCAGTCTTACAGAATACCCTGTATTCATTATTGTGTCAAATGATCTTAATTAAGTAAAAACCTACCAGCAGAACGTATCTGATTTTAAATGTGAAAATAGGAATCCCTGAGTAAAATTTCTTATACTTGATTGGCATTCGTATTGCAGTCAGAAACATCTACCCTGCCCCGTGTTGGTGGGAATGAAAGTGGCACTGAATCATTTGGATTGCTAATACTTTGCTCTAAAGTGCATAAATATGCTTCCCCATTGCAAAAACTAGAAATTGTGTTTACTGCTATAGTTTAGTAGGACCTATCACATAGGTGATCATTTATTTCAGGGAAATATAGTAGAAATAGAAAAACATTATTTTATGTGAGGATTTGATTTAAACCAAGGTAATTGAAACAAGCTACTAGTCAGGAACATTCAACATGTTTCTCCAAAAGTACATTTTAATTGCTTGATGTACTTAATATTCTTACCTAAAAGGTATTATAAACAATACATTTTCAGATGATATTTGATGTTTTACTGAATTTACCAGATTACTGATTTGCAGGCCAAGAATATAGGGGTTAAAAAGATGCATCTCCTGCACTAAAGGAGGTGTCAGAATTGTTATGGTGTTATATTGCATGATTAGGAGTCCAGTTACACAACAGTAAATTCTTACTAAGTCTTTAGGAAAAGGCCTGTCTCCAATTTAGTGGGTTAAAGATGGACATTTGGGGATTTTTTTCTTCCTGTTACATGTTAAGAGTTAAGCAGACACAGAAATATTTAGTTACATAATTTTATGTACCCTGGATATCTGTAATGACTTAGTACTTTAAAAACTCAATTTTAAGGAAATAATTATTGATACATCTTAATGATTAGAAATTTTATTTAATATTGTACTTAAAACCCTACAGGCCAGATGTCAGCATGAGAAAAATTCATCTACCTTCCTTATCTCGTTTATTTCCAGATTTCAGAAAGACAAACCTTTCTGTTTCCCGTTAATTTAGTATATCAGTTGGGGTTCTTGGTTGCAAATAAAAGGTCTTGATCATAAAAGAGATTTGTTGGAAGGTGCTGCTCAGAGGTTCATCGAAGGAGGGAGAGCAGCCCTGACAGAAAAACTGGCAGGATCCCAGGGGAGCTCTGTCTAGGGCCTCATGGTTCATGCTGCAGGCTTCTAAATGGGAAAGGCCTGCTGCATCCTGGCTTCTGCTGTGACTGACTTCCAGTCAGTCTTTCCTTCCTTGGGTTATCTGCTATATTTTAGCGGACAGTGTCTGTGCCAAACCCCTAGAGCTGGGAGGGTTAGGGTCTAGCCTATTGGCTTCTCTGTGGTTACCGGAAACTCCTCTTTTACCAATATTGTACAGAGGGGAGGGGTAATTCCTCAAAAGGAAGTCAGAGTGCTATTAAGAAGACACCCAGGAATGACAGATATTCACCACGTATTAGTTAAAGGGGAAACTATCCTTATAAACCCATAGAAGGAACAGGGATTAGTTAAAACTGGATTGTTGCCTCAATTGAAAGAATGCAAGATAGCAGTTAAAATAACACTTTTGGGGGCGCCTGGGTGGCTCAGTCGTTAAGCGTCTGCCTTCGGCTCAGGTCATGATGGTCCTGGGATCGAGCCCCGCATCGGGCTCCCTGCTCAGCGGGAGCCTGCTTCTCCCTCTGCCTGTACCTGCTGCTCCCCCTGCTTGTGCTCTCTCTCTCGGTCTCTCTATCAAATAAATAAATAAAATCTTTAAAAAATAAAATAAAATGCATTTATTTAAAAAAATATTTCTGTAATTGATTTAAGATCTTTGTATATGCTTAGAGCCCCCCTTTTTTACATACAAAGTTACATTTTACAAAAGAAGTAATAGTGCTTCATAAGAGTTCTGAAGTTATAATAGTACTTTGATATTTAGAAGTAAATTGTCATATTCATTTTAAACTTTAATTGGAGAATTTGAGTGGTATGAAGTTTTTCTTGAATGCCTAGTAGGAAGAGACCATTTTTACAACTAATGAAGAGCTTCCAAGTGGGTTTAAATTTGTCTTGCTTTTAAAGAGGTTTTATTTGAAAATTTGTAAGTCTTTTGAGGCACACTTTGATTTTCTGGTAAAAATTTCAAGTTTTAAATCTATCACTTACCTCTCTTGCCTCAAAAAGGTATAATTTGTCAGATATATAAGGTATAAATGTATGGACTTTGCTATTTTTAAAAGTTGAGATATAAATAGAATGTGAATGCATGTTGTGAAAACACAAGGAAGGGAATATTTAACAGAATATATATATAAGCAGTAGTGAGGAAAAGGTCTGCTGGGCCAGGCTGGAGAATTATGAACTGTTGGTGATTTAATTTTTATCCAAGAAAATTTAAAGTAGAGCAGGAGATCCAGCTGTACCTGGCAGACTCTGAAGAGATAAGGAAAGGTGTGCTTTAAATCAGCAGTTCTCAACCAGTGGGGATTTTGCCTCACCCCCAGGGGACATTTGACGATGTCTGATGACATTTTTGGTTATCACGCCTGGCAGGGGCAGGAGTGCTATTGGCATTCAGTGGTTAGAGGCCAGGTATGCTGCTAAATATCTTATGCTACAAAGGACAGCCCCCCACAAAAGAGAATTATTTGGCTTAAGATATCAGTAGTGCTGATGCTGAAAAGTCCTGCTTCAGGTCCATAATGGCTGATCCAAAATGAAGGAGTAGGACTGATAAAGTCATCTTAAACTAGACAAAGAAAAACACAAAGAACGAATACTATTTACATTAGCATCCCAAAATTGAAATACTTAGATATGAAACCTAACAAAACATATATAAGGTCTATATGAGGAGAACTACAAAACTCTGATGAAAGGAATCAAAGAATTAAATAAATGGAGAGATATTCCATGTTGATGAATAGGAACTCTCAGTATTGTCAAGATGTTAGTTTTTCCCAACTCAATCTATAGATTCAGTGCAATATCAATCAAAATTATCCCAGCAAGTTATTTTGTGGGTATTTACAAACTGATTTAAAAGTTCATATGGAAAAGCAAAAGATCCAGAATAACTCAGGCAATATTGAATGAGAACAAAGTTGAAGTACTGACAATACCTGACTTTAAGAGTTACAGTAAAGCTATAGTAATCAAGACAGTGTGGAATTGGTGAAAGAATAGACAAATAGATCAGTGGAACAGAAGAGAGAGCCCAGAAATAGACCCACATAAATATAGTCAGCTGATCTTTGACAGAGGAGCAAAAGCAATACAATTGAGCAAAGATAGCTTCTTTAACAAATGATGCTGGAATAATCAGATATCCACAAGTAAAAAATGAATCTAGACACAGACCTTACACCCATCACAAAAATGAGTTCAGAGTGAGTCACAGATCTAAGTGTAAAATGCAAAACTATAAAGATTCTTAGAAGATAACATAGGAGAAAAATCTAGATGATTTTGGCAGTGTCCTTTTAGATACAACACTAAGTATGATCAATGAAAGAAATAATTGATAAACTGGACTTTCATTAGAATTAAAATTTTCTGCCCTGCAAAAGATACTGTCAAGTGAATAAAAAGGCAAGCCACAGGCTGGGTGAAAATATTTGCAAGATGTGATCTGGTATTATCTAAGATATACAAAGAACTCTTAAAGCTCAACAATAATAAACAACCCAATTAAAAATGAGCCAAAGAGCGGGGCGCCTGGGTGGCTCAGTCATTAAGCGTCTGCCTTCGGCTCAGGTCGCAGTCCCAGGGTCCTGGGATCGAGTCCCGCATCAGGCTCCCTGCTTGGCGGGAAGCCTGCTTCTCCCTCTCCCACTCCCCCTGCTTGTGTGCCCTCTCTCGCTGTGCCTCTCTCTCTGTCAAATAAATAAATAAAATCTTTAAAATAAATAAATAAATAAAATAAAAATAAATAAATAAAAATGAGCCAAAGACCTTCACAGACACCTCACCAAAGAAGATACGTGATGGCAAATAAGCATATAAAAAATACTTCACGTAATATGTCATCAGGGAAATGAAAAAATAAAACTAGAATGAGATACCACTAACTCCCCATTAGAATGAAATCTGGAACACGGACAGTATCAAATGGTGGCAAGGATGTGGAGCAACAGGAAACTCCCCTTCATTCATAGTGGAAAAGCAAAATGGTAGCCATTTTTAGAAGTTAGTTTGGCGGTTTCTTGCAAAACTGAACATACTCTTATGATATGAGCCAGCAATCCCACTTCTTGGAATTTACCCAAAGGAATTGAAAACTTACATCCACAAAAAAACCTGTACATGGATTTTATAGCAGCTTTATTCATAATTGGCAAGACTTCCTTAAGGAGGTGAATGAATAAACTGTGGTATATCCAGGCAATGGAATATTATTCAGCACTAAAAAGAAATGGCTATCGGGGCGCCTGGGTGGCTCAGTTGGTTAAGCGACTGCCTTCAGCTCAGGTCATGATCCTGGAGTCCCTGGATCAAGTCCCGCATCGGGCTCCCTGCTCGGCAGGGAGTCTGCTTCTCCCTCTGACCCTCCCCCCTCTCATGCTCTCTGTCTCTCATTCTCTCTCTCAAATAAATAAATAAAATCTTTAAAAAAAAAAAAAAAAAAAGAAATGGGCTATCAAGCCATGAAAAGATATGGAGCACCCTAAATGCATTTTATAAAGTGAAAGAAGCCAATCTTAAAATGTTACCTACTATGTATCTCCAAACTATATGCCATTCTGGAAAAGGCAGAGCTCTGGAGACAGCTAAAAGATCAGGGGTGGGCGGGAAAGAAAGATGAATAGAGTACAGAGAATTTTTAGGGCAGTGAAACTGTTGTCTGTGATACTGTAATGGTGTATACATGTCATTATACATTTGTCAAAACCCATACAACACCAAGAGTGAACTCTGATGTAAACTAGGTGTTGGGTAATAATGATGTGGCAATGTAGATTCATCAGTTGTAGCAAATGTACCAGTCTGGTGCAGATGTTGATCCAGGGGAGGCTATACATGAGTGGGGGCAGGGGGTATATATGGGAAATCTCTGTACCTTTTGCTCAATTTTGCCATGAACCTAAAACTGCTTTAAAAAATAGTCTTTAAAAAAAAAAAAAAAAGATTGGAGTTACCAGTTTAAAAAAAAAGTCACTGAAATCAGATATATGCTGCAACGTGGATGAACCTTGAAACATTTTGCTGGGGGAAAGAAGTCAGACACAAAAGGACAAATGTATGATTCCACTTGTATGAAGTACCTAGATTAGCCAAATGCATAGAGACAGAAAATAGAAGAGTGGTTACCAGGGACTGGGGAGATGAGGGGATGAGGGTTATTGTTTAATGGCTACAGAGTTCTGCAGATGGATAATGGTAATGGTTGTACAACAGTGTGAATGTACTTAATGCCACTAAATTGTACACCTAGAAATGGTTAAGTGGTAAATTTTATTTTACTACAGTTAAAAAAAAAAAAAAAGCATGTTCCTTGGCTTCACCCCAGGCATACTAAACCATAATCCCTAGGGATGAGGCTCAGAAGGCTGCTTTTAAAACAACAACAACAACAACAACAACAACAACAACAACAAAAACCTTTTCAGATAATTGTTATGCATAGTTTAGGTTAAGAATCACTAATGTTGGGATTATTTAATGCAAATTGGGATAAACTGGGTTTTGTTGGTGTATATTTTAAAGAGAAACTATCAGATTGATGAGTTCAAGTACATATAATCTTCATCTATGTGTTTTATGCTCAGCGTTAAAATTTCTACCTTACTGCATGTGGTAATATGAATAATGATCATTCATTATTTAGCACTGTATTTTCTTTTTGAAGGCAGATTTTTTTTTTTTTAAAGATTTTATTTATTTGACAGAGAAATAGCGAGAGCAGGAACACAAGCAGGGGGAGTGGGAGAGGGAAAAACAGGCTTCCTGCTGAGCAGGGAGCCCGATGTGGGGCAGGATCCCAGGACCCTGGGATCATGACCTGAGCCGAAGGCAGCCACTTAACGGCTGGTCCACCCAGGCGCCCCAGCACTGTATTTTTTATAGTGCTTTCAGATACATGATTTTATTTGATCATTAGAGTATCCTGAGAAGATAGGTAATGATATTGCCATTTTCAAGTGAGAAACTTGAGATTTTAGGAAATTTAATGTCTTGCGGAAGATCATACATACAAGTAAAGTCAGATCTCCAAGATAGGCGTTCTGACAACTCTTATTTCCCCCCCATTGCCAGTCTCCAAGAAAATAGCAGATCTTGTTTGTTATTATAAAGATCCCATGGATTTAATTGTCTCCTGATTGAAAAGTGTGAAGTTGTTAAATCATAGTACTTTATTTTACAGACAAGACTTTATCATTTGACAGCCCCAGTGTTCTTGCCATGTTGGCAATGCTTAATATTTACAAAACTAAGATACATTGATTGTATTTAATGAAGTATTTTTATGAAGTATAAATATATGATACTTAATAAGTAATTAATGTCAGTTATCAGGAAATCTGAAGCAAATCTGTCATTTTGTGGCACTGTTCCCTTGCATCAAAATGATCCCTACACCCAACCATTTGTGCCTAGTAGGTCTCTCTTAAATGTGACTATTCTTTTAGAGCTTCCCTTTGAAGAATGTATTTGTCACAGTTGAGCCCAGGAGTCAGTAGATTCTGTTCTTTGCCGGGGACATTCGGCCACATTCTAGAATAGTAGAAAGTTGTAGGGGAAAGCCACTTCTAACATTCCTGTCTTATACATACCCTCCATAGCCTTACTGTCTGCCGTCATGGAATTGGGTGAGGAAGAGCACCCCTAACTGGGTTACAGTCTTCAAAGCGTTGAAATGCCTCCAGTTTCTGCTCGATAGTATGGAATGTCTAGGAGGAAAAAAAAATGTTTCATTTGGTTTCCTGTGAAATTATTATTTAACAGCAATTTAGTATCTAAGCACTTCTTGCCATTTTGATAGGATAGAGGCATTATATGATTAAAATTATTAAAAATACAGTTCCAGACTTGTTTATCCGTACATTAAACTGATCATTTGCTAGTTTTATAGCTCAAAGATATTTCAAGCATAATGAAGCCCAGAACTAAACTTTTTAAAGAAATTTTTATTTTATTTTTATTTTTTTAGAGAGAGAACACATGTGTGCTAGTGGAGAGGGGCAGAGGGAGGAGAGAGAGAATCTAAAGCAGACTCCATGCTCAGCACAGAGCCCAACTCAGGGCTCAATCTCAGGACCCTGAGATCATGACCTGAGCCAAAATCAAGAGTTGGATGCCTAATCGACCGAGCCACCCAGGCTCCCTCAGAACTAAACTCTTAATCTCTTCATTTCCCTTCCCATTTAGTAAAACCTCTCTTCTTACAGTATTTTTTATTTTAGTAAATGCATCTGTATCTAGTACATCTGGCCAGTGATCTGAGCCTTACCTAACCCTCTTTAATGTCAACTCCTTTACTCTCCCTTTCATGTCTGTACATGCTGTTCCCTTTGCCTAGAATATTACCCTCCCACTTCACTAGTCCACTTTCACCTAAATTGTACTATTCACCCTTTAGGTTTCAGCCTTAATCTTCCTTTCCAGAACACTAGTTTAACTTAGGCTCCTGTTTAACGTCTGATGGCATCCTTTATTAAGAACAACAGCAATAGGGCGCCTGGGTGGCTCAGTTGGTTAAGCGACTGCCTTCGGCTCAGGTCATGGTCCCGGAGTCCTGGGATCGAGTCCCACATCGGGCTCCTGGCTCAGCGGGGAGCCTGCTTCTCCCTCTGACCCTCTCCCCTGTCATGCTGTTTCTCTCTCTCTCTCTCTCTCTCTCAAATAAATTAAAAAAAAAAAAAAAATCTTTAAAAAAAAAGAACAACAGCAATAGCTAGAGCTAACATTTACTAAACATTGCCTGTGTACTGGTACATAATATAGGAAGGATTAAGTAATTTACTCACGATTACAGCCTGATAATTGAAAGAACCAAGATTTGAATTTAGACAGTTTAGCCCATGCTTAACCTCTTCACTACTCTGCCTCTTCTGTAGTTATTTTTGTGGTTATTTGTTTAATGTCCTGTTCCCCTCCTGTCCTTCTAAGCTCTGTGAGGGCAGGGACTGTGTCTGTATATATTCCTGGTATCTAGCACAATATCTGGTGAACACATGCCTGTGTGCATGCTCCTTATTTGGGGAATAGCCTCTTTTACTCAAAGTCTGAAAATGGATAACATTTCCAGGTGGATTCACAGATGACATTAACCATTTTACCTTCTAGAAATGAAAGTATAAATGTGAAGAAATCCATTTAGTTTGTCTAGTAATCAACTTACTGTGTTAGTGATGTACAGAGAAGTTTACATTTGAAAAAGCTTTTCCTTCTGCTTTTCTGCCTTTGATTCACTAGGTTTTAGAATCTGACACTTTGAGGTTAGTGGCAGTCAATTGGTGAATTTTATTAGAAAGATATTCAAGTTACAAACTGCCATCTGTTGGCATTTTTAGGAGAACTACCAAAGAATAGACAGTAGACACACCTGTATTATGAATTGCTCCTCCAGCTTTAAAGATGCCTCTTAAAATGGGATTAAAACTTCAGAAGGATAGGATGTATGGGAGCACTATGGGAAAAAACTGGGAATTTTATAGAGAGCTCCTGCTTGTGTCAGGACATCACTGATAAGGGATTTCTGCCACAGTTGGAAGACTCGAATATGAAGATTAAGAAAATGCATGAAGAACTAAAAAACCATCAGAGATTCTTTTCTTGAATCAGTTCTTTGTTTTATTGGTGGGAACTGTGTTATCACAAAAAGTAATAAAAGATTTGTTTTGGAAGACCATACTTATTGTTTTTAAAGCAAAACAAATGCAAGATGATATGAATTTGGCACTTGACACATGTTTGGAATTTGTATATAGTTATTTTCTGTGGGAAAGAACTTTGAACACTGTCTTTCCCATGGCTAATGTACACACAGCAGAAAAGCAATCATAAAACTTTTATTTAAATGAAAATCAAATATAATGAAATTTTAATTTATATTTTATTTTGTATACACATAAAAATGGCACAATTATTTTCAGTACAGTTTTTTTGGGGGGTGGGTAGGGAGAGAGTGGTTTGTTCATTTTTCTCCCTTTTTTCTTCCCTTCCATCCATATCCCTGCTCTCCCAGGACCTCTAACCCATGTTAAATAACCTATGTTATTTTATTACATATTTTCATCCACATTGTCATGTTCATGTACAAATGTATATTTATAATACATTGTGCACACACGCGTGCACGTGTACCTGGTTTATTTGAGCATTCCCTGTACTTTAAATTTTTCTGTCTTAAGAATACCTTGGGCTACTGGGTGGCTCAGTAGGTTAAGCATCTGCCTTCGGCTCAGGTCATGATCCCAGGGTCCTGGGATCGAGCTCTGTGTCGGGCTCCTTGCTCAGCGGAGGAGTCTGCTTCTCCCTCTGCCCCTGCTCTTGCTCTCTCTCTCTCTCTCTCAAATAAATAAAATCTTTAAAAAAATACCTCATGGAAGTCTATCAAATGGCATAGCTCTAATTCTTTTTAATGGATACATAGTTGTATTAGTTTGCCCGGGGCTGCCATAACAAATTAGATGGCTTAAACAACAGAAATTTATTTTATTGTAATTCTGGAGGCTAGAAGTCTGAGATGAAGGTTTTGGCAGGGTTGATTTCTTCTGAGGCCTCTTTCCTTGGCTTGTAGATGGCCATCTTCTTCCCGTGTCTTTGCATGGTCTCTCCTCTGTGTGTATATGAGTCCAAAATTCCTTTTGTTACGAGAAAACCAGTCAGATTGGATTTGGGCCTACCCTAATGACCTCATTTTAATTGAATTGCCTCTAAAGAACCTTTCTCCAAATATAGTCACATTGTGAAGTGCTGGGAATTAGGACTTCAACATATGCATTTTTAGGGGACACAGTTCAGCCCAATAACAATACTATTCTACAAAATATTACTATTTAACTCATAATGATATAGCTAATACTATATAGAATTTAACAGTGTGATTCATCCATTCATTTCATAAGTACTCCATGAACAGAATTCTTGTTCCTCTGATTTATCCTAATGTGGCTAGGGATTCTGGCTTCTGGAAAAGAATGCAAGAAGACTGGTAGTGGGCCAGGAGTGGAATTAACAGGTGACATGCTAGTTACTGTAAAGGATACAGGGAGGATACAGACCTGGCTCTGTTGGGGAAGAGATAATTTCTGGATTAACCACCAGTTATGTGACATGATACATTCATTAGTTATGTGTAAGTAGAGTGTTTTATGTACTTTGAATAATAAGACATTAAATTCATGGAAACCTTAGATGTACTAAAAAAGACTATCACATGTACTGGAGTTACATTTGTGGTTTCCCCTTTTTTAACATATATATTTTTTAAAAGTATTTATTTGAGAGAGAGAGAGAGAGAGAGAGTGTGTGTGTGTGTGTGTGTGTATGTGTGTGAGTCGGGGAGGGGGCAGAGGGAGAGGGAGAGAGAGAGAAGCTCAAGCAGACTCCCCACTGAGTGCAGAGCCAGGCTCTATCCCGTGATCCTGAGATCATGACCTGAGCAGAAACCAAGAGTTGGATGCTCAACCAACTGAGCCACCCAGGCACTCCATCCTTGATGTCTCATTTCAGTGGATTGAGGTTCAGATTAAGGTTTCCAATTTTTTTAAAATAAAAGCACGTGGCTGGAGCCCTGTTCTTACTAAAATACAAGGTCTGTGTGAACTTTGTTTAATGTTGAATCTCTGACATTTAGAATAATGTCTTGCTAACACAGCAGACCTTCAATAAATATTTGAGTCCAGTTGAGATAGAAAATAATTTTTTCCCTTCTTTTTTTAATGTTCTTATTCCCTCCCCCATTGATAAATATAAGAAAAGGGACATACTTAGACTAAACATAAGTCAAGGTTTTAATCCTATCAGAGTAAAAACTAGAAATATGAATCCTGTGGTTTCTTAAAACACAGTCAACTACTTTGTTGCAGTATTTGCCAGAGTGCTCTTGGTGGGCCTGGAGCTTAGACACAGCCCCCAAAAGTGGAGCTTCTTCCTTATTAAAAATTTTTTTCTGTCTCCCTTGCTGGGACTCCAGTCACATATATGTTAGACTGCTTAATATTGCCCCACAGGTCATGGAGGCTTGTCCATTTTTTTCGGTCTTTTTTTTTTTTTCCCCTCCCCTGTCTGTGCTTCATTTTGGAGAGTTTTCCTTCTGTGTCTTGAAGTTCCCCTGTATTTTATTTTGCAGTATTCAATCTGCTGTATTGTCCGTTTCAGATATTATAATTTTATCTCTAGAGGTTTTATTTAGATATTTTTTTGTGTCTTTTTCCTCATCATGTTCATATTTTTCCTTTACATTATTAAGCATATGGAGTATATTTATACTGCCTATTTTACTTATTATTCTATTTTTTTCATCGTGATCAGTGTACTCTTTAATCCCCATCACCTGTTTCACCCTTCCCCCCACCCACCTCCCCTCTGGTAACCATCAGTTCTCTATAGTTGTCTGTTAATGGTTTGTTTCTTTTTTTCTTCCTTTGCTTGTTTGTTTTGTTTCTTAAATTCCACATATGCATGAGATCATATGGTATTTGTCTTTATCTGACTGACTTGCTTTGCTTAGCATTATACTCTCTAGCTCTATCCATGTTGTTGCAAATTCAAGATTTCATTCTTTTTTATGGCTGAATAATATTCCATTGAATGTGTATACCACATTTTCTTTATCCATTCATCTATGGTTGGGCACTTGGACTGTTACCATAGTTTGGCTACTGTAAATAATGCTGCAATAAATATAGGGGTATTTTTGTATTTTTGGGTAAATACCCAGTAGTGCATTTCCTGGATCATATGGTAGTTCTATTTTTAATTTTTTGAGGAATCTCCATACTGTTTTCCATAGTGGCTGCACGACTTTGCATACCCATCAACAGTACAGGAGGGTTCGTTTTCTCCACATCCTCACCCACGCTTGTTGTTTCTTGTGTTTTTTATTTTAGCCATTCTGACAGGTGTGAGGTGATATCTCATTGTAGTTTCGATTTATGTTTCCCTGATGATGAGTGATGTTGAGCATCTCTTCGATGTGTCTTTTGGTCATCTGTACGTCTTCTTTAGAGAATGTTCATGTCTACTGTCCATTTTTAAATTGGATTATTTGGTTTTTTTGGTGTTGAGTTGTATAAGTTCATTATATGTTTTAGATACTAACCCTCTATTGGATAGGCCATTTGCAAATATCTTCTCCCATTCTGTCAGTTGCCTTTTAGTTTTGTTGATTGTTTCCTTCATGGTGCAGAAATGTTTTATTTTGATGTAGTCCCAATAGTTTTTGTTTTTGTTTCCCTTGCCTCAGGAGACATATCCAGAAAAATGTTGCTGTGACCAATGTCAGAGAAATTACTGCCTTTGCTCTCTTCAAGGATTTTTATGGTTTCAGCTCTCACGTTTAGGTCTTTAATCCATTTCAAGTTTATTTTTGTGTATGGTGCAAGAAAGTGGTCCACTTTCATTCTTTTGCATGTACCTGTCCTGTTTTCCCAGCACCATTTGTTGAAGAGATTATCTTTTCCCATTGTATATTCATTCCTCCTTTGTTGAAGATGGGTTGACCATATAATTGTGGGTTTATTTCTGGGTTTTCTACTCTATTCCATTGATCTATGTGTCTGTTTTTGTGCCAGTACCATACTGTTTCGATTACTGCAGCTTTGTAATATAACTTGAAACCTGGAATTGTGATACCTCTAGTTTTGTTTTTCTTTTTCAAGATTGTTTTGGCTATTTGAGGTCTTTCATGATTTCATACAAATTTTAGGATTGTTTGTTCTACTTATGTGAAAAATGCTGTTGGTATTTTGATAGGGATTGCATTAAATCTGTAGATTGCTTTGGGTAGTATAGACATTTTAATGATATTTGTTCTTCCAGTCCATAGGCATGGAATGCCTTTCCATTTCTTTATGTTGTCTTGAATTTCTTTCATCAGTGTTTTATACTTTTCAGAGTACAGGTCTTTCACCTCTCTAAGTTTATTCCTAGGTATCTTACTGGTTTTGGTGCAATTGTAAATGTGATTGTTTCCTTAATTTCACTTTCTGCTACTTCATTATTAATAGGAATGCAACAGATTTCTGTACATTGATTTTGTATCCTGTGACTTTACTGAATTCATTATCAGTCTAGTAATTTTTTGGTAGAGTCTTTAGGGTTTTCTATATATATAGTATCATGTCATCTGCAAACAGTGAGAGTTTTACTTCTTCCTTACAATTTGGATGTCTTTTATTTTTTTATGTTGTTTAATTGCTGTAGCTAGGACTTCTAGTACTGTGTTGAGTAAAAGTGGTGAGAGTGGACATCCTTGTTTTGTTTCTGACCGTAGGGGGAAAAGCTCTGCTTTTCACCATTGAGTATGATGTCGGCTGTGGGTTTTCATATAAGGCCTTTATTGTGTTGAGGTATGCTCCCTCTAGACCTACTTTGCAGAGGGTTTTTATCATGAATGGATGTTGTACTTTGTCACATGTTTTTTCTGCATGTATTAAAATGATCATATGGTTTTATCCTTCCTCTTATTGATGTGACGTATCACGTTGATTATTTTGTGAATATTGGACCACCCTTGCATCCTGGGAATAAATCCCACTTGGTCATGGCATATGATTTTTCTTTAATGTATTGTTGGATTCAGTTTGCTAATATTTTTTGATGATTTTTGCATCTATATTCCTGAGAGATACTTGCCTGTGGGTTCTCTTTATTTGTGGTGTCTTTATCTGGTTTGGGTATCAGAATGATTCTGGCTTCATAGAATGAATTTGGAAGTTTTCCTTCCTCTTATATTTTTTTGGAATAGTTTGAGAAAAATAGGCATTAACTCTTTAAATGTTTAGTAGAATTCTGTGAAGTCATCTGGTCCTGGACATCTGTTTTTGGGGAATTTTTTGATTACTGATTCAATTTCATTGCTGGTAATTGGTCTGGTCAAATTTTCTGTCTTTCCCTGGTTTAGTTTTGGTAAGTTTTATGTTTCTAGGAATTTATCCATTTCTTCTGAGTTTTCCCAATTTCTTGGCATATAAGTTTTTATAATATTTTGTTAACAGTTGTTTGTATTTCTGTGGTGTTAGTTGTTATTTCTCCTCTTTCATTGGTGATTTTGTTTATTTGGGTCACCCCCCCCCTTTTTTTTGAGTCTGGCTAGAGGTTTATCAATTTTGTTGATCTTTTCAAAGAACCATCTCCTGGTTTCATTCATTGTTCTATTGTGTTTAGTTTCTATATCATTCATTTCTGCCCTAATCTTTAATATTCCCTTCATTTTCCTTCCTTTTGCTGGTTTGGGGTATTGTTCTTTTTTCTAGCTCCTTTAGATGTGAGGTTAGGTTGTTTATTTGATATTCTTGCTTCTTGAGGAGGCCTGTATTGCCATAACCTTCCCTCTCAGACATTTTGGACTGTTGTGTTCTCATTTTCGTTTGTTTCCATGTAATTTTTGATGTCTTTGATTTTTTTTTTTTTTTTTGGTTGACCCATTCATTGTTTGGTAGCACATTATTTAACCTCCATGTATTTGTGCTCTTTTCAGATTTTTTTGTGGTTGATTTCTAGTTTCATAGCATTGTGGTCAGAAAAGATGCATGGTATGACTTCAGTTTTTTGTGTTTTGTTTTGTTTTTTGAATTTGTGGAGACTTATTTTGTGGCCTTACACTAGCTATTTCAATTTCGCTGTCTGCTAATTCCATCATCTTTGCCATTTTCTGGGTTCAGTTGATTAACTCCTCTTCTGCTTTTGGGTTATATTTCCTGCTTCTTTGCATGTGCTGGTAACTTTTGATTGGTTATAGAAATTGTGAGTTTTACATTGTTGGGTACTGGATTTTGTTATATTTTATGAATAGTGTTATATTTTGTTCTGACAAGTAATTAAGTTATTTAGGGTAAGTTTAATCCGTTTGAGACTTGCTTTAAGCTTTGGTAGAGCAGGTCCAAAGCAGGCTTTTGTTTTACTACTGAGACAGTATTTTCCTGAGAACTTTACATGATACCCCAGGTGTTAAGAGATCTTTCCACCGTGGCTGATGGGAGCATGAACTAATCCTACTCCTGTGTGAGCTCCAGGAATTGTTTTGTCTGCAGCCCTTTTGGTGTTTCTTTCCTGGACTTGGGGAATTTTTTCTCACATGTGCATATCAGTATTCAGCCATAGATTTGAGGGTACTCTGCAGATCTCTGGAGCTTCCTCTGTCTTGGGAAGTCCTCTCCATTTTAGTGCCCTATTGCACATATTTAGCCACCTTGCCCTGCATGATTTCTGTCTCCTGAATTTGAGATTGCTGGGCTCCCTTGAGACCTTGTTCTGCTCTCTCCCTGCTCAGTGGCCTAAAAACTGCCTCCAGGCAGAAGCTGACCAGTTAGAGAGTTCACCTCATTTGTTTCCCTTCTCTTTAGGCATCATAGTTTGAACTTCCTGTTTCCCAGTATCTGAAAATCTTTGTTTCATATATTTGGTTTTATAAATTATTCCAAGTGGGAATAATGCTTTTACCAATTCCCTAACAGGTAACAGTTTTTACCAGGGACCTGTTCCTTTTGTTGCAACTGCTGGAAGTGGGTAGGAAAACCAGAAACTGGGGAAGGGAGAGTTATTAGAGGCAGGCAAAGTGGTGAGGAACATTAGGAAACTAAATGACCTGTCCTCTTAAATGTCAACACCAGGAAAGACAAAGACTGAGGAACTGTTCCAGATAGGAGACTAAGGAGGCATGAAATTTGAATGCAGTAGATGATCCTGACCAGGAAAAGCAGTCTCTATAGAGAACATTGTTGGGACAATCACTGAAATTTGAAAAAGATCTGGAGATTAGAGAGTAGTATTATATCAATGTTAGTTTTCTGAATTTAATAGTTTTACTATGATGATGTAAATGAAAATCCTTGTTCTTAGGAAATGCACACTGACTCACTGAAATGTTTGGGGCAAAGGGGATGATGTATGCAAATTGCACTCAAGTAATTATGAAGAAATATTATACACACATACGTGTATGTAGGTATGTTTATATGTATAGAGAGACAAGGACAGAGACAAAGACAGAGACAGTAGATGATATAGCAAATATGGCAATATCTTAAAAATTGGTGAATCTACATGAAAGATATATGGGAATCCTTCCACTGTTTTTGAAACTTTTCTGTGAAAAGTTTTTGAAAAAAACTTTTTCTTCAGAAGCAAGTTTCTGAAACTACTTGGAAACTTTTCTGGTAAAAAAAAAAAATTATATTTGTGCTTGCGTGTTTTTGTATGGAGAATCTCTGGAGGAATAAATAAGACACTGATAAAAATTGTTACCTGTTAGGGAATTGGTAGAAGCACTATAGCTATTCATTAATTGGTCTTCTCAAAATAGTCTGAGTTTTGCAGCATTTAAAGGTCTTGGACAATGGTTTTTGTTTTGCCTTATCTTCATCTGCTTGCTGCTTGGTTGTAGGTGCTACCAAGATTCCATCCTCTCCTTCACTGCTCTATGGTCTTAACCCTGGAGTGAGAGATTTTATCCACCCTTAGTTTGTACTATTTCCTGTGAGTGATTGGGTGAACTCCAGATCCATGTCTTTGGCCTTAACTTCTTTCTTGAGCTTTAAGACCTGGGTAGATTTCTAGTTATTCTCAGGTAAATTAAGAGTAAATTTTGATTATTACATTAAGATACCTTTTTTAAAAAATTATTTGTCTGTTCTTCTTTATTCTTTCATTAACATAGATCTAGTTTTCCTTTGCCAAAAATACAGAGGAAAATGAGGAAAAAGACCCAGTAACACAAGTCTAACCTAGAGCAAAGAATGTAAGTTCTGTGAGGACTAGAACTTTGTCTTTTCTGCTTTTCCCAAATGCCTACTACACTGCTGAGCATATATGTGGGCTGCTCAACAAATATTTGTTGTATGAATGAAAGAATTGTAAGGGGAAGGTTAGAAGAACTACCAAACATTCTATCAGGCTAATGTGGTCTATAGTGTTAACTCTGATGTTTATATAGTAGTGTTTGTTTTATTTCTCTTCCTCCTGCGGTTTGAATCATTTTGCTATTCTCCCATATAAATTTAGATTTTGAACAAGTTTTGTAAAGTACCTAACTATCCTGTCCCTTGGCTACATAATAGCTGAGGGCTTAAGTCCTTATTTGATTTGATTTACATTAACATTTACATGCGTAACAAGGCAAAGAAGTCGGGCACCTGTGCTTAATTAGTCCAAAACTTGATTATTCTTAGTACTTTGTCAGCTTTTTGAACTTTTGATGTGATACATTGTACTTTCGAGCTATTTTTTTTTTTTTTTTTTTGAGGCAGAGAGAGAACAGGAGCATGGGGAGAGGGGCAGAGGGAGGGGAAGGGCAAGAAGCAGACTCCCCACTGAGCAGGGATCCCCACGTGTGGCTTGATCCCAGGACCCTGGGATCATGACCTGAGCCGAAGGCAGCCGCTTAACCAACTGAGCCCAGGTGTCCCTCAAGCTATTTTGTAAGGCAGCCTCCTTAGGTGGGAAGTTAGGATACCAAGTCACTTCTGGCTCTTTCTTTCCAACACTTAAGATTTTATGATTGTATGTGTTTGTGTTTCCTTTCTTCAGCTTTACTCTTAACTCTTAAATAGGTATTATTGTCTGTATCCTTTTTATATAACCTAGGGGAGTATTCTTTATAGAGAGGATTCAATAAATGTTTTTAATAAAAAATCCAGAAACTTGTGAATAGTCAGATACTATATTTATGAATTAAAAATCAGGGAAATTGTCAAAAATTTTATAACATGGATTAAATATTTGCAAATATTTAAAAATCAAAAATCTCCTAAGATAAATAGAAGTAATCTATACATATAAAGTTATAGAACCTTTTATTCTTATCTTAATTATATATACATAGGCCTAAACACAAGTTTTCTTCCCCCACCAAAGTTAACAAATTTTGGTTCCATTTTTAGAATTTTAAATGAGATTTATGAGGAAGTCAGTACAACCCAATTTTATTAGTTGTGTAATTAATCAGAATGAAAGACCAGGATTTCTTCACTATTAATTGATGTTTCCATAAAAATTACAAAACAGACAAGTAACCAATTAAATTCTGACTACAGAACATAGTATGGATTTTACTTCATTAATAAATGCAGGAAAAAAAGACTAAGCCACTTTACAGTGTCACTGTGTAATGTCTTTTTCTAATTTTGGTCAATTTGTTAAATTTCTCATTCCCATTTAATTCCATTTAATTGAAATTAAAAACAAAAAGAATATTTCGGTTTTTAAAAAAGCTTTTATGACCAAACAGAAAGAATATTTGGGTCTTTAAAAAAGCTTTTATGACCAAAATCATCAGAACTTTTTAACTTAACAATTATGAACATTCTTTGCTAACAAACAAGCACTATCTTATGTTATTGCTATGGAAAAATTATTCTGTAGGTTGTATTTCAACCTTTATTGACAGATAGTAGATTCTAATTTGGTTAATACTAGGCTATTATTGCAAACATTTACAGTTAAGAACTTGTAGGGGTGCCTGGGTGGCTCAGTCGGTTAAACGTCTGTCTGCCTTTGGCTCGGGTCATAATCTCAGGGTCCTGGGATCAAGCTCCGTGTCAGGCTCCCTGCTCAGCAGGGACTCTGTTTTCCCTTTCCCTCAGCCCCTTCCTCCTGCTTCTGCTCACTTGCTCGCTCTCAAATAAACAAATAAAATCTTGAGAAAAAAAATAGAACTTGTAAAATCTCATATGCCTGTTTGCCAGGACCAGGTTCATAGTTGCATCAGTTTATTTGTTTTGCTCAATCTCATCATCCAAATTAACAATAAAGATATTTTGTTACTTGTAAAAGTTATATATTATTTATATTTTGTAACATTTATTGAAGAAAATACTTAAAACTTCCAAGACTAGAAAAATAGTATTAAATATTACTCATAATCTTTTAATTTAAAAAAATTTTTAAGTATATCATACATTTAAAAGAATGCATGTAACTTACACATTCAGTTTAAAATGAACACCTAGGTACATAACACATGGTTTAAGATATAATTTATTTCTAATACTTTAAAAGGCCCCTGTGTTTCCCTACCTAATTGCATGTCCTCTCCCATCACCTGGAAGTAACAATTTACTGAGTTTTGGATTAATCGAATCCAAAACATTTCTTTACAGTTTTATCACAAATGTATAAATTCCTGAACGATGCATGGTTTGGTTTTGCCTTTTTTCTGATCTTGATATAAATGGAATCATATTGTTTATATTAATCTGTAACTTACATTTTTGCCCAATATTATGATTTTGAGTCATTTATGTTATTCTGTGTAGCTTTTAGTTCACTCATTTTCATTGATATAATATTCCATTTTGTGAATTTACTACAATATTTATCCATTCTGATGTTGCTAGACATTGGAGTTGTTTCCAAGTTTTGCTTTTCAAGCATTACTTACTGTTAACATTTTTTTAAAGATTTTATTTGAGAGAGAGAGCATGAGCAGGGACAGAGGGATAGGGAGAGGCAAGACTCCCCACTGAGCAGGGAGCCCGATGCGGGGCTCAGTCCCAGGACCCTGGGATCATGACCTGAGCTAAAGGCTGACGCTTAACTGATTGAGCCACCCAGGCTCCCCAGTATTCTCAAACTTCAATCCAAAAAGGTCATGTTGTTTATTTTCACCAGTAATGAATGAAAATTCCCATTTCTTCACATCTTCACCAACACTTGACTCTCAGACTTTTAAATTTTTGTCAAAATAGTAAGACCTGAAATTATATTTCATAGTTTTAATTTATATTTACCTGAATACTTTACAAGGTTGAAGCTGAGCACCTTTGTATTATTTATGGGGCAATTGTGTTTCCTCTTACATGAAATGCCTTTACATGTCTTTTTACCCGTTTAAAAAAATGGGGTGTTTATTTTTATTAATACTTTAAAGTTCTTTATTTATCCTGGATATTTATACTTTGTAGATTATATGTGCTCCATTTATTTTCTCCCAGTGTGTGACTTAGCTTTGTACTTTTTGTGTTTTCTTTGATGAAGCAGTAGTTCTTAATTTAAGAAGTTGAATTATGATTTTTCTTTGTTTTGTACTTTTTGTGTCTTTTCAAAGAAATTCTTTCCTGCCTCAAGTTATAAAGATGTTCTTCTGGGGGCGCCTGGGTGGCTCAGTCGTTAAGCGTCTGCCTTCGGCTCAGGTCATGATCCCAGGGTTCTGGGATCGAGCCCCGCATCGGGCTCCCTGCTCTGCAGGAGGCCTGCTTCTCCTTCTCCCACTCCCCCTGCTTGTGTTCCCTCTCTCGCTGTGTCTCTCTCTGTCAAATAAATAAAATCTTAAAAAAAAAAGATGTTCTTCTGTACTTTTTTAAAAGTGTCTAAATCTTTTGTTCATCACAATTATGTATTTGATCCATCTTTGATTTTTTTTTATATGGTTTGTATCTTAGTCCATTCATTTTCTATAACAGAATACCATAGACTTGGGTGACTTATAAACAACAGAAATCTATTTCTCACAGTTCTGGGACACAGGGAGTCCAAAATCAAGGCAGATTTGGTGTCTGATGAGGGCCTGCAACCTGGTTCTTAGACAGCCACTTTCTCTCTGCATCATCACATGGTGTGAGGGTCCAGGGAGCTCTCTGGTTTTTTATTTAGTATTGCTTTTTATTTCTTTTTTTTAGGTAGTGCTGTTTTAATGTATCTTTCTCCCCTCACCCCCAGTTTCTTACTTTGGATGGTTAGCCCATTCATTTTCATCCTTTCTTCTCTTATAACATAAACATTAAAGCTTTAAGTTTCCTTCTAGTACTACTTCAGCCACAACCCACACTTTTAAAAATAAACTTTTTACTTTACAACAGTTTTATATTTACAGGAAAGTTGCAAAGATAATACAGAAAATTCCTGTATATTCCTTACCTAATTTCTCCTTATTATTTTTTTTTAAGATTTTATTTATTTGAGAGAGAACATGGGGGGGGGGGCCTTGATTCCAGGTCCCTGAGATCATGGCCTGAGCCGAAGGCCGATGCTTAACCAACTGAGCCACCCAGGCGCCCCCTAATTTCTCCTTATTAATGCCACATGTCATTGTGGTACATATGTCACAACTAAGAAAATCAACATTAGTACATTATTATTTACTGAACTTGCCACCTTATTCACGTTTTGCCAGTTTTCCCCCCAGTGTCCTTTTTTGCTTCAGAATCCCACCCAGGATACCACATTACATTTAGTCATCTTGTTTCCCTTGCCTCCTCTGGTCTGACAGTTTCTCAGACTTCCCTTGCCCTTGATGACTTTGAGAAGTACTGGTCAGGTTTTTTGCAGAATGCTCCTCAGTTTGGATTTGTCCATTGCTTTTCTCATGGTTAGACTGAGGTCGTTGGTTTTTGGTAGGAAAACTACAGGGGAAAGTGCCATTTTTTGTCACAGCATATCAAAGGTACATGTTATAAACATGACTTGTCATTGTTGATGTTAACCTTGATCACATGGTCAAGGTAGTGTTTCTTAGCTTTATCCACTATAAAGTTATTCCTCCATCTCCCATCTTCTACATATTGTATGGAAATGGATTGTAACTGAAGAGTATAGTATTAAGTACGCCTCCTCCAACTTGCTTCTAAAGAATATGGAAAAGGTAGGGGAGGGAGTAACTTTATAGTTACTATATATGTATATATATAGGAAATACCGGGCGCCTGGGTGGCTCAGATGGTTAAGCCTCTGCCTTCGGCTCAGGTCATGATCCCAGAGTTCCGGGATCGAGTCCCGCATCAGGCTCCCTGCTCGGAAGGGGGCCTCCTTCTTCCTCTCCCTCTGCTGCTCCCCCCGCTTGTGCTCTTTCGCTCTCTCTGTCAAATAAATAAATAAAATCTTTTTTTAAAGGAAATATCTATATTTCATATAGATATGAAAAGAGACAATCTCCCTTTATTTAGGAAAATAAATATATATTTATGTTTCATATATCTGTATCTATATCAGAATGGCCTCATAGATATTTATTTATTTTGTACTTTGGGTTATAATCCAGTACTCTATTATTTTCATGCTCAAATTGTACCAGCTTTGATCATTGAGAGCTCTCTCGTGTTGGCTCCTGTGTTGTTTTTCCCTTTCTTTCATTCCTTCTTTTTTCCCCCTTGTGTCTTTTTGACATACCCACCCTTTTGGTTTTTGAGCACTTCTTTACTTTCCAGTACTGCAGCATGCTCTAGGCTCATTCTGTATATTCCTTCCCCAGACCTAGAATCAGCCATGTCTCCAAGTAACCCATCTTTCTCTTTTGGAGAATGGTGTTAGAAACCAAGATCAGGGCACTGGATGTACTCGTTGTTACTGAGGTATGTATATGTACCTTTAGGCCCTTTTAGCGACTGAACTAGGAAATACATGTACTTAACAGTACACATAGGCACATACTGTATGCACATAATGGTAACATGTAGGTATATTGATTGATTTTTGTTGTTCTATTTGATAAAATTTGATTTTAGTGCCTTTTTTTAAGGCCTCATTTTAGGTTGTGGACAGGGTAGGGAACCTAGTTGAAGGTAATTTTATGACATTGATATCTTGTCTTTTTTATGAAAAGGTCTTTTTTTGGGACTTTGGAAACAAAATGTCCATGCCTTAAGGATTATTTGTCTTTTGGCTGGCTTAGTCGGAGTGTGTGACTCTTGGTCTAGGGGTTGTGAGCCCCACGTGGGGTGTAGAGATTACATAAATAAATCTTTAAAAAGAAAAATGTCTTTTTACCAAGACCCTTTTTAAGACAGAAATAATCCTTAAGGCATGGACATTTTGTTTCCAAAGTCCCATAACTGAACTGTTTAGGAATATAGAATAAAATTTCCCTTAGCATCAAATATATTAAATGTTTAATTTTTTTAGCATGGCCTACAGAAATCTTTTACATTGTATCTCTTCCCTACCTCACCTCCTACCATCTTCCCATCATGCTTCCTTATATTCTAATCATACCAAACTGCTTGGTATTTCCTAAACTGCAGTATGCACTCTCATATCTCTGTGTGTTTATTTATAGTATTCCTGCCAGATTGCCCTCCTTACTGATTCCATCCAGAAGATTTCCATTCATTTTTCAAAAGTCAGCTCAGGTTATAGATCTTCTATCAACCCCCCTCTTAACTTCTCCAGATATATTTAGGACTGACTTTAGGAGTTCCTTCTTCTATGTTAATATTTCTCAAAGTGTGATCTCAGGACCACTTGCAAGAATTTCCTCCGAGGTATTTTGTTACAGATGCAGATCGTGGGGCCCAACCCCAGGTCTTTGCAAAGGGAATAGTAGGAGTGGGGTGAATTTGCATTGGTGATAATCTCTGTAAGTGATACACAATATTTTTATATCCCACTCCAGTATTTTTAAATGAAAAATTTAAAACATACACAAAGTAGACAGAACAAATCTTCATGTGCCCATCACCTGAAGTTACCTAGATTTTGCCACATTTACTTCATCTTATCCACCTTCCTTTTTATTTTTCCTGAAGTACTTTAAAGCAAATCACATTCATCAGAGGTCATTTCCTCCCTGCATATTTCAGAATGCATTTTTTCTTATATAACTGTAATACCATTATCATAGTCATCAAAATTAACAATTTCTTGGTGGCACCTAATAATACCAGTCAAAATTCAAATTCGTCCATTTTTTCTGAGAAGTGTTGTTTTTGCAGTTGGCTTATTGGAATCAGAAGCCAAACAAGGACTGCATATTAAATGTAGTTGTTACATCTCTTAAATTTCTTTAATTTACAGACCCTCCTCTCCCAATTGACTTGCTGCAGGAACTGGGTCAGTTGTCGTGCAAGATGTTCAACATTCTGGGTTTTTCTGTTTACTTTCTTAGGGTAATATCTAACTTATATGTGTCATAGTTTCTGTAAATGGATGTTAGCTTTTGAGTCTTGATTAGATTTATTTTTAGCTTTTTTGGCAAGACTACTTCACAGGTGGTGCTGTGGCTTTACATGGCGTCAAGTCTGGCCCCAGTTTTAGTGACGCTAACTTAAGATTGATCGGCGATTCAGCACGCGACAGCCTTAGCCCTTCTTTATAAGGATGAACTCTTCATGTAATGGTTTCATCTGTTGATGATTAATATCGGAATTTATGTTGTTCAAGTTGCAAATGGATGGTTTTCAAACTCTGCATTCCTTTTGCATTTGTTACCTGGAATCCTTCTACAAGGAAGAATTCCTCACCAACTTGGGTTGTTTGGTTATCCTAGAGTCTAGTTCAGACAGGAAAAGAAGGGTGTCTATTAATTCTTTCAGGATAAAGAATTGGTGCCCCAGTTATTTCCAGTGCTGTTTAATGAGCTTGGTATTTTTTAAAACATCATTTTGACCTCATTGGTTTTTATAGATTCAGTGTATTTCACATGTCATCCTTGCGCAGGGGCCATGCTAATCTGCTCTGTATCATTCCAAATTTAGTATGTGTGCTGCCGAAGCAAGCACAGGTTCAACATATTTCTGTTGGTTAGAGTTGATTTGGTTTTTGAATTAGCCCATATTTTGCAAGTGAGGAGCCTTTTCATGATATTCCTATGTTTTGTTTTGTTTTGTTTTGTTTGTTATGACCCATTCACCTCTGAGAGCTTCCATGCTTTCTGGTACAATAAGATGTCCCAGGCTTATACTGTCATTTACAATTTGGTTTTGAATGAAGAGTTAAATGTGTGTTTTAAAAATTCTGTGCATGAATATTTCCTACTATAATTGAAAATTTCTTCAGATGGTATGAGATAAAATTTTTCAGTAACTGTATTTCTTATAAAGTTGTTGCTGTATGTTAGCTATATCTTTTTTCATTGCTTTTATTTTAAAAATTACAGTTTAAGTTATCTTTATTTTTGTACATGCATCTTTTTGGCCATATGTAGTAGTCCAAAGCTACTTCTACAGTGTACACAGATTCTCAGATTATTTATTTATATTTTGCTCATATGACCAAATATGTGATGAGTAGTCTTAAATAATTTTTACTTATTTCAGTTAATTTATTGCAATTATTAAACATTAGCAAAAGAGAAAAATCTTGAAAATTGGGTCTAAGTTATTTGCAAATATTCATTAAATAAGCCCTCTTCACTTCCTATAGTTATAACAGCTAGTAGATTAATAAGTAAATATATCTCTCCCATAAACACCCAGTAGTTAGGTAGTTTTGCTACTTGAGTATTTGAAACACTAGTAGGGCAAATAATTCTCTACAACCAAAAAAATTAAATACAATAAAAATTTGAAAACCACTTGATAAAAAAACAATTTCAGCTTTGTTTCACTACATAAGCTTACACTGAGGTGTTCAATTTGAATTTCTTATCTTTTCTGCAAAATATTATCCTCTTCTAGTATTTACTGGTTAAGTTGGTGGTTCTCTCCCCCAAAATAGTTATCCAAACACACATCCTCACTTTCCCACCTCCCACTGTTTCTGCCTTGGTTCAGGCCTCCACTGTTTCTTTTTCTAGAGACTGTAACATCCTTCCAACTAGTTTTGCTTCCTTCAGCCTCATCTTCATTTCAACTCATTCTTCATACTGATACCAGAGAGGTTCTTCAGCAAAGAGATCTAATTATGTCAATGTCTTGTGTAAAACCCTTCAATTATTCCCTACTTCCCTGGTCACTTCCCCACTTCTTAACATTAAACGCAAGCCTGCCCTTCCCAGGCTTAGCCTTCCCTACGTGTGCTCTTTGACCCAACTCTTGAAAGTTTTCCCAACATATCGTTTGGTCTTGGCCTCTATAGTTTTTTATATGCTAGCTTTTTTAGTAAAAGCCCTGTTTCCTTATATGATGCCTTTACACCTTATTCATTCTTTATGCCCCAGTTCATGTGTGCTTTACTTGGGAAGACTTTTTTTTTTTTAAGAGACAGTGCAAGCTGGAGGAGAGGGGAGGGGCAGAGGGAGAGAGAGAATCTTAAGCAGGCTTCACACCCACCATGGGGCTCGATCTCACAACCCTGAGATCATGACCTAAGCCAAAATCAAGAGTCAAAAGCTTAACCGACTCAACCACCCAGGCACCCCACTTGGGAAGACATCTGATATTCCTCAGACTCATCAGCAAGGGTCACTCTTTTTTTTTCTTTTTTTTGGTCATCACTGTACCTTAAATATAACTCCATTTGAGCCCCATCACACTGTGTTAAGTCAGTTGTATATATGTCTAGCTCATCTGTGAGCTGAACTCTTTGTGAGGGTAGATGCTATGTCCTTATTCCTCTTTGTGTCCCCAGCAAATAAGGGGAACTCTGGAAAGAAAAAAGATTGTTATATATATGGGCCTAAAGGCTAATTTACAGTCTCTAAGAAATGAGAAAATATTTTTAGTCAATTTAATTATAGAAAAGATTTAAGTTCTCTGATTTATTTTTGTCTCTTTTAATTTTTTTACAAAGGATTTTTGCTTTAATATTTAAATCTATGAATGAGGAAAGATAAGCACCTAAAACAAAATGTTGGCTAAATAATCATTGTAACATTGAGAAAGAAATGTAATGATCCAAATCTTTATTATTTGCTATGGTAAAGATTTTGAGAATACAAGTTTTATTTTATATTCTCCTGTTATATTTATAAATAAAAGTAGCAGATCTGGGCTCAAGATAGGACAAAATACACTCTAGAAGCCTTCCTAATTCTTCAGAGAGCCATTAGCTAGAAAAAGCTATGAAAAATTCATCAGAATTCAGCATAGTGTTTTCTGGCAGTTTACCCAAGGGGTTGCTGAATACACTTAGAGGACTCATGTATCAGACAACTAGGAATTGATATAGACCTGATCCCTTTGTTTTTACAGATTCCACAAAATCTGGCAATAATAGCCAACAAAGTTGCTTCTGAATCTGTTAGAAACCACTAGAGACAAAACGGACTGTCAAGATAGATGCAGGCAGGCTTTAAAGAAGGTTTAAAATTCAATGTTGCATCTTTAGTTGAATATGATGATTTTACCTTAAAAGAATTACTCACTGTCATGATCACATAAAATTCTTATTCATGGCTATCATTAATTCTTTAGTGAAGTTCTTATATTTGCTTCGCTTAAATTACCTAAAGTAATTATATTTTAAAAGTATATGAAGTTTTTGATATCAGTAAATGTAAGTATAAAATATAAGTTTTTTGAAAACTGTATATAAGGGAAAACCCACATTTGGTATATAAACCCAATTCTAAATGCTTACACACACACACACACACACACACACACCACAGCCTCGGTGAATATCAGCTGTAGATGACTTCTGAAGGCTGTCATAAGATTTGGCAGTGTAACCTATTCTGTATGGTCTTGAATAATTTGGATCATTTGATCTATTAAATACCTTGAGTACCACTTAAATGGAATGGAACACTTTAGCTGTAACACTATCTCATAGAAAAGAAGTGTTTTTTATTCTGTCTGTATAGGAAATGTAGTACTACTTCTGTCTGCTCATTAAAGCTCTTAACAGCATCTTCCTTAAAAGAATAAAGAGCAAAGTCTGTATTTCAGTAATTGGTCTTCTTGTCTTGAAACATTTACTGTTGTCCATGCTTCTCAGTCAGAGGTTTTGAAGTATTATTTTTTTTAAGGAAGTAAAATAACTTATTAGTCTCTTGTATGAATGAACCTTGTGATCCTAATTTGATAGGTTTAAGATATGGTAAAGGGTAGGGGCGCCTGGGTGGCTCAGTCGTTAGGCGTCTGCCTTAGGCTCAGGTCATGATCCCAGGGTCCTGGGATCGAGCCCCACATGGGGCTCCCTGCTCAGTGGGGAGCCTGCTTCTCCCTCCCCCACTCTCCCTGCTTGTGTTCCCTCTCTCGCTGTCTTTCTCTCTCAAATAAATAAATAACATCTTTAAAAAAAAAAAAAAAGATACGGTAAAGGTTAATATTCAGAAACTTAGAAGAACAGCTGACATCATGCATTATTTTCTGTTTAAGCCTAATTCTTTGTGTGATTAATTTAACTAATAGGTTTTATTTGGCTATTAGTAACTATCAGTGAATAAAACGGTTTGATTTTAAATTTCTAAAATTTTATGCGTCATGCAAGGTGTCAAACTTAGCCAACATTTGAATTATATGTGCCTGAATTATAAGCAGTATCAAGTTTGTTTGTTTAAACCATAGCATTTCACCACTCTGGTTATATACAGTTCATTTGATTCTACATAATAAACATGTATTTTAGTTCTGTCTTTATATGTTGAATGGTTTCTGCTTTAAGGGTTTATGCTCCTGAAATCATCCAAACTCTAGCCTTACCACTATCCCTTTTCAGTCTTAATTTTAAGAAAGAAATATCTTATTCCTTTTACCCCTGCAACCCCAAAGCTTTGAGTATACCATGAATGTCACGGATTTAGAGCGAAAAGTAAAGAGAATATGATTCTAGAACTAGATAAACAAGGCCCTGCCCAATTAGATCATCACTGTCCATCCAGTAGACAAGGGAACATATAATTATAATTCAGTATGACAAACTGATAACAAAAATGTGGTGTCCAGTACAAGCATTAGCAGGGTATGAGGCCCCTATAAGCAGAGACTATTTTTGGTTTATCACTATGTATCCAAAACCAACAGAGTCTGATACTTAATAGAGTCAATAAATCATTTAAATGAATGAGATTAATTCTACCTTAGAAAGAGGCAAGAAATAAGGAAGTCTTCCCAAATGAGGTGAGATCTGGGCTTTGAAAGTCAGACAGGCAGATGAAAGGGTAAGAGAATGAATGATAGGCATGCATGCCATGTTTTAGCAAACTGCAGATAGTTTGAATTGCTTCAGCATAAAGTGTAAATTGAAGAGCAGCCGGAGATGGAGATATATTAGTGAAGAATTATGTTGTTTCCATGGGTTTCTTTGAAAAACAAAGAACATTTAAAAACAATAATCTGATTAATTTACACTTTCCAGAACACTTTCTAAAATGTGTTTCTGTGTACCTAAACCTCAAAGGGCTTTGATATTTTTAAAAGTTAATTAAGATTATTGTTGATTAAATATTTTTTTGAAAGATTTTATTTATTTATTTGACAGAGACACAGTGAGAGAGGGAACACAAGCAGGGGGAGTGGGAGAGGGAGAAGCAGGCTTCCCCCAGAGCAGGGAGCCCGATGCGCGGCTCGATCCTGGGACCCTGGGATCATGATCTGAGCTGAAGGCAGATGCTTAACGACTGAGCCACCCAGGCACCCCTGATTACATATTTTCATTTTAATATTATCTCTAGCATTTTAGCTATATATCGGACTTTTAGTAAATTTATAATTTTATAAATTTTCCTTTATAATTTTGAATGAAAATGATTTTACCTTTTCAGATTATAGAGATTTATAGTGCTCCATTTGCATTTATTACATGCCAGTGTTTATTAAAGTGTGGCAGCATACTTCAAGCCAAGTGTTCTATGGAAGCCCACTATGTGATTAGATACAGTTTGTGGTCATTTTCCTTATGCTCATGGGGCTACTAGGACACTCCTCAGACTCCAGATTTGACAGTCAAGGGTTTAGTGGAAAGAGCTATGGCCCATACACCAGGAGGCCCAGGTTCAGTATTCATAGCATTGCTAGTTAGCTATAGGATCATGGGTGTTTCCTTTTTCTCATTTGCTAAATAGTGGGGCTGAGTTAAATGACTTCTAAAGTCCCTTTTATTTCTAAAATTCTGTGGTTTTGTAAATCTGTAGCTATAGTTCATATGATTCTGGAGCCTTGGACAGGAATGTAACCCCCAATTATAGCTACATTTTCCAGTACAACATCTTGTGAAAACAAGCGCTGTCTATACTGTGTTTTTTTTTTTTTTAAGTTTTTATTTATTTATTTGACAGAGAGAGACACAGCGAGAGAGGGAACACAAGCAGGGGGAGTGGGAGAGGGAGAAGCAGGCTTTGTGCTGAGCAGGGAGCCCAATGCGGGGCTCGATCCCAGGACCCTGGGGTCACGACCTGAGCCAAAGGCAGATGCCTAACAACTGAGCCACCCAGGCGCCCCGATACTGTGTTTTCTAAAATATACTTTCATTTTGGAGCACCTGGGTGGCTCAGTCAGTTAAGCGTCTGCCTTCAGCTCAGATCATGATCTGGAGTCCCAGGATCAAGCCCTTCATCAGGCTCCCCACTCAGTGGGGAGTCTGCTTCTCCCTCTGACCCTGCCCCTTCTCATGTACTCTCTCTCTCAGATAAATAAATAAAATCTTTAAAAAAATAAACTATACTTTCATTTTTTAAATTTAGCTCTATGTGTGAGATACAGCTTTTCTTTTTATAAGTGCTTTTTTTTAAAAAAAAAAAAAGATTTCATTTTTTATTTTTAAGGCATCTCTACACCCAGGGTGGAGCTTGAACCTTACAACCCAGAGATCAGGAGTCACATGCTCCACTAACTGAGCCAGCCAGGTGCCCTGAGATATAGTTTTTCTTATTAAACTTCTATAATTAAAAGTTCCTTTTTCTCCCCAAGTTAGAGATTTTGGTAGGATAGGTGGAGATATCTAGCGAGTGATTTGAAGTGTGTGTCTAAAACTCAGGAGAGAAGTCAGGACTAGAGGTAGATTTGGAGTCATCTACGTAGATTATAGTTTAAAATGTGGAAGTAAATGAGATTGGGGGGACGAACAGAAGAAGGGAGTAAACAAACAAGGATAGAATCCACACTTCAGAGGTAGAGGAAAATAGGAAACTCCACAAGAAAATGGAAAAGGCACAAGGAAATAAGAGAGGTAGAATAGATTGTGTCATTGATAAGAGAAGAGAATAAACCAATGGTTGCCAGAGGGAAGGGGTAAGGGGATGGGCTAAGTGAGTGAAGGGGAATGGGAGATACTTCTGGTTCTGGAATGAATAATCAAGGGAATAAGAGGCACAGCATATGGAATATAGTCAATGATATTGTAGTAGTGTGATGACAGATGGTAACTACACTTGTGAGCGTAGCATGAGGTATAGAGAAGGTGAATCACCTAAAACCATTGTAACATTGTGTGTCACCTATACTCAAATAAGTAAATTAATAAAACATTTGTCAAGTTCCAGTTTAAAAACAAAAAGGTGGGTTTAGTCTTGTTAAGTGTTGAAGGGAAGTAAGTTTACATTAGTTATACACATTAGTTAGAGCATGAGGGCATGGAGAATAGCAAGCACTGAGCTGAGAAACACAAGTTCTGGGCTCTAAGTCCAAACTGTGTTCATTATTTTAATTGTACATCCATTCAGTCATCTCACAGGGTGGAGAGATTGATAAACAAATCAGTTACAAACAGGTTGGTAATTGCTATACCGAATATGACCAAAAATGATTGGACAAATGATTTAAGCCTTTTGGGGCTTAGTTTTTTCATCTATAAAATAATAATAAATGGCTTTAAACCTCATACTTGTTGCAGCACTCCTGCCACAGCTGTGGATTGTTGTATGATCTGCCTCTAAAGTGTTTTTCCTTAAAAAGTATTTTAAATGCATATGTATGTATATATACATAACTTTTTTAAAGATTTATTTATTTATTAGAGAGCGCGTGAGTGCACACAAATGGGGGGGAGGAGGCAGAGGGAGAGAGACAGTCCCAAGCAGACGCCCCACTGAGTGCAGAGCCTGATGTAGGGCTTGATCTCGCAACCTATGAGATCATGACCTGAGCTGAAATCACAAGTCAGACGCTTAACTGACTGAGCCACCCAGGCTCCCCTCTATGTATGTTTAACATACATTTCAGAAATTCATTATATAGTATACTGTCTACTAAAATGTCCCCCTTGGGGGGCGCCTGGGTGGCTCAGTCGTTAAGCGTCTGCCTTCGGCTCAGGTCACGATCCCAGGGTCCTGGGATCAAGCCCCGCATCGGGCTCCCTGCTCTGCGGGGAGCCTGCTTCTCCCTCTCCCACTCCCCCTGCTTGTGTTCCCTCTCTCGCTGTGTTTCTCTCTGTCAAATAAAAAAAAAAAAATTAAAAATAAATAATAAATAGAATGTCCCCCTACACTGAGGCTGTCATACCCTGTCCGCTAGTGAGGTCTAGGAGGACAGACCAGACCACATGCTCTTGGCCAGCGAGTACTGTGCACTTTCCTCCAGAGATGGCTCTGCTGCTCTTCGTAGAGTTGAGCATATTTTAAAACATATTGTTTGTCTCCTGGAACTGATTTTTCTGCCATTTTTTAAAAGTAGGGAATAGGGGCGCCTGGTGGCTCAGTCGGTTAAGTATCTGCCTTCGGCTCAGGTCATGATCCCAGGGTCCTGGGATCAAGCCCCACATCGGGCTCCCTGCTCCGCGGGAAGCCTGCTTCTCCCTCTCCCTCTGCCTGCCACTCCCCCTGCTTGTGCTCTCTCTCTCTCTCAAATAAATAAAATAAAATCTAAAAAAAATAAATAAAAGCAGGGAATAGTTGTGACCCCCATAGTGAGTGGCAAAGGATGCAAGTGACGACTATTGTGCTGGTTATTAAAATGTAAGTTCTACAGAGGCCAGTGGCCTGATGGGCCTCCAAAGAAATGACTGAGGAAAATGAAAGTAAAGATTATTAGGCATTTATGAATGAGTGACCACTAAGTTATCTTCCTTAAGCAGAGACAGTCGCAGATTGTCAAAAGTGACTATTTTGTGTCCTTTGATATAAGGTGACTTTGTATTCAACAAATATTTATCACGTTTGTATTACGTGCCCTGCACAGTGCTAGGTGCTGGTGTTAATTTTGGTGAATAAAAGAAATCTCTTTTGGATTTTATCATTTAGTAGGAAAGATAGAGTGAAACAAGGGCCAGAGACCTGTGAGAGGTCAATTTTGCCCAAGCAGTATATTGAGTAAATGTTCTAACTACCACTGGTTCTTGATGAAAACCATATAAACTGCATCTGTTATTCTCAGCTAGCCTCTCCCTCCCTCTCTGCATTCCCACACCTCAGGGTAACTGGTTTAAGAAAAAAATATATTGAAATTTGCAGTTAGGTATCTGAATCTCCAGGAGCATGTTAATAAGCACGTATGGTGTGTGTAGCTGGGAAAAAGGTTGAGAACTTCTGACTTCTGGGTCATAACATTTAAATCTGTACTTGCAAACCAGACCATGTTCTTGAGTACAGATCTACATTTTAATTACTTTGCTTTTTGTTTATAGGTCCAGGGGCAAGTTCATCCGACTCTTGAGTCTAGTGATGATGCTCTTCAATATGTTGAAGAATTAATTTTGCAGTTATTAAATATGCTATGCCAAGCTCAGCCCCGAAGTGCTTCAGATGTAGAGGTATGTTAAATTTTGCCTTGTATTTACTTCATATATATATATATATATATATATACACACACACACATATATATACATACACACACACATATATAATCTGTGTACTTACTGTAATGTCAGTGAAAGAGTTTGCTCTTCAAGTTCACAAAATATATATGTGGTATTAAAAAAATGAAAACTGGATTTATTCTAACTTTGTATTAGGTATAGGATAACTCATATATGTTTTAGCTGTCCAGTTATTCCATGTTTTGCTTTTCATCCAGAATGAACTTTTGTTGACCTCCAAACACTACTTCTTGATGCAAGAATTTTATACACACACACACACACACAGCTTTAAGAGTGGAATATGTTCAAGTGTTTCTTTTGTTTCATTTAAAAAAACATTTCATTTAGTGGTGCCTGGGTGGCTCAGTCCATCAAGTGTCTGACTCTTGATTTCAGCTCAGGTCTTAATCTCAAGGTCATGACTTCAAGCCCTGCTGGGCATGGAGCCTACTTAAAAAACAAAACAAACAAACAAAAAAAAACCATGTCAGTTAATCTTTTGATCTTCACTTATTACATGTATTTTATCACAAACAGTGGCTGGGTAGGAGGTATATCTAAATACCCCAGGCCCTGCTTAGTTCCCCAGGGGGCAGAGAGATTGATATATGGGCATATCCAATGAGAAATTTCTGAAAGGAGTATCAGAGAACCTAAACTGGATGGGAAAAAAAGGTGAAATGTGTTAATGGCTACTATTTGAGTGCTTGCTAGAGTATCATGCACCGTTCTAAACACTTCCATGTTTTATGTTTTATTTAAAGTTTTTAATAACCCCATGAAGATGGTGCTGTTTTTTTCCCCTTACTAGAATGTAAGCTCCAAGGTTATTTTCCTTGTTCACTGCCGAATTCCTAGCACCTAGAACAATGTCTGGCACTAAGAAGGCACTCAGGAAATACATTGAATGAATAAATGTGGAAACTGAAGCACAGAGAGGTTAAGTAAATTGCCCTTGCCCAAGGTCACAGCTAATAAGTAGTGAAGCCAAGACTCTAACCCGGAAAGTCTAAGCTTTTTGGATGTACATTCCAACTCAGCCATTCTGCCAGGAGAGGGCAAGTAAACTGGAAAAACATGCAGGGAACTAGGGTATTGGATTTCCCAATAAGGTCAGAGAACTGATAACTCTAGAATACCTGAGTGAGAGAATTAAAAGAATAGATTGGGATCAGAGACAAAGTTATTGGAATTTAAGATTTCCTCAGTAACACAGTTACAAAGCAGGATGCGGCCATGTGATTGCAGCTGGGCTAGAAGCAAAGGTCCCCACGATGAGGTATTCAAGGAATTAAGAGGCCAGGATATTTTATGTGTCCTTAATATAGATGATAAAGTCACACAAGATGATGGCAAGATTTTACATGACCCAGAAACAGCTTGGGGAGTGGAAAAGATGTTAAATTTACCTTCAAGCAGGTTTTGGGACAAGGGCAGTTTTTGCTCTGGAAGTCTTCAGGGGAGATACGGATTTCAGCTGAAGCAAAGAGGTATTTAAAAGCATTGAATTACCGGGGTTGTGGATGTAGAAAAGATTGTGTGCAACAGAATAGTAATTCACTTTGATTTCTTAAGTAATTCAAAGTTGGTTTCATATATTTTTATCCCATTTTTCCCATTGAGTTATAAGGTCAGCTATCTTGTGTTCATGATTTCCTATAGGCACATAATTACATTGGGATTCAGAGTAGATCTTGAATAGAACTGGTTGCCTGACTCTTCTAATGAACAGTTCCGGTTCCAGTTGCTCTTTTGGATCCTAGTTAGGTTCTCCCACAGTGTTTGTGACATGCAACACTCAGCCTTGTGCCTGCTGTATGAGAACAGGGTTACAGATCTCATCTTGCTTATCATTCTGACGTTAGATGACATTCCAGGAATTTGCTGGTTGATAACATTACGAACTCAAAATTCAGCTCTTTCTAGATAGCTTGTACTGTATACCTATGTTTGTCTAATTTCCTCCTTTTAACTAATGTAGAAATTAATATATAATTTTCCAATATTGAAGGAAATCTCCATGAATTCTTGAAAATCACTGAGTCTCTCAGTCTTTCCCTTGTGCAAATTTAACCAATATGTAGGTCCTCAAGACTCTAAATAATAAAGGAAATTTCATAGCTTCTTAGTACTCAGAAAACTGAGATATTGAAGACATATGTTTACCCTATACCCTATCTTGTTATTTTTAAGCACTTAATCTGGACCCTTAAAATAGATGTAGTCATGTGATATACCAGTGAACTGGCTTTGGGATTGGGAATGGTCGGGAAAGAGAACATGTGACAGTGATAGAATCAGACAGAATAGCAGTCAGTCATGCAATAGGCATTGTAATTTCAGAGTACTGTTACGTACATATATATGTCTTTACAACAACCCTGTAGAATAGTTAGTATTCTCCTTATTTTATGTTAGACAACCCTCAGAATGGTAGAATAGATTTTAAAAAAAGGTGGAAACCTGGGTCTTTTACATTCAGTAGTCAAATACGCTTCTTGTGCCATTCCTGGAAGGGTATTTATACAAGACTATGGACATGCAGAGATATTTAAGTGAATATAATGGTGTCTTAAATTCTTTCATCAGAAAATAATTTTTCATTTTCTCATTCATTAGGATTCTTTATTTCTTTAATACATTTATTTAATTTCTTTAATACATTTATAGAACTTTCTTTTAAAATAATAAGGGTCATGAATTTTGTGAGGCCTTCAAATAAATTTTGAGGTAAGAGATAATTCATCAAAATTTTTTTAAAAAATTTGAGGGCCATATTAAAAACTGTACTTAAAAAAGATCAATCTGAATTAGTGCAATATATAAATTTTTAATCTTTTAAATAATACATTTTGATTACTTTAAAGTATAAACATAATTCAAAGTAGAATAGCAATTCTTGCTTAATATTTGGCCCCAAGGGGATTTGTTTTAATGAAAAACTAAAAGTGAGTTTTAGTTGCCCTATAGTTTTAGGAAAATAAATACTTCAAAAGTGCTTGAAAACTGATGGATTATATACACATCTATAATCTTGCTTGTGTTAATTAAGAGTTTTGGTAAATTGTACTACAGATAATCACAGATTGTGAACTATCATAGTCCAAATGAAAGGGATTTTGTTTTATTGATGTAGCCAAAATTCACTAATCCCTGCCACCAATATTTGAGTATCTACCATCTGTCAGGCAGTGTTTGAAATGAATAAAGAAGCATTTATACGAGTGCTCTGGGAATATAGAGGAGGGGTATGTGTTTGTTTCTGTCTTTTCAAAATAATTTAGTGTTTAGAAGATAGGTATAAAGTTGCTCCAGTCTGGTTTATTCTCCCTGTCTTCATTTTCTGTATTTAATCTTTTTAAAAATAGAAGCAAAAATAATATTTTTTCCATGTCCCTGGTAAAGTATATTTTATTTAATTTCTTTTTTTTTTTCTTTAATTTCTTAGGTCTCAACCTTTCATAATTGTACTTGTTCTTTCCCTCTTTCTCTGTGGCTTTCTTGGACTAATTAGATTTTTTTTCTATGAGCTATATTCTAAAATTTAAGAAGTTTGCTTTACTTTTCCATTCATTTTTTTTGTTAACTTCTTTTCCTTCACATCCTAAAGAATCCTTATAATTTCTAATAAGTGTTCTATTAGATTTCCCAAGTAATTTCTATTTTCTACCTTTCTAGGATCCCCCTCCCCAAATTCTCCCACAGTATGCCTTTATTACTATTAATAGGACTTCAAAATACCTGTGGGTCTGAATATTTGCACTGAAGTATGTGTGTGGGAATTTTCACAGGTCCTAGAATATTTGTATTGGAAGTGATCTGCAAGGATATCTATTTAGACCCTTTTATTATGTAAAGGAAAAGACAGGATTCTGCTAATAAGAGACCGCTGAATCTCAAACCTAGCTCTGTATCTCAAATTTTTCCCAAAGCCACTAGATATTAGTGAAGATGGAATTTCTCATTTCAAACACATGAAATTATTAATCTTGAAGTAGCAGAGTAATAGAATTCTAATTCATGAATCTTTCATTGATCATTCCTCCTTGGGCTTTTTAAAAATCTTTAAAAGTACATAAAATAATCATAAAAATTATTTTGCTCTATTAAATTTGCCACCCAAGAGGTAAAGTAATTCTTTCAACTTGGCCTTTTCACATTCGAGGCACCTTTTTTCTCTCTCTTTTTTTTTTTTTTTTTTTTTTACCCTACCAGTCTTCTCCCATACATTCTGACCCTGGTTATTACCTCCTACCTATATAGTTGGTAATTTGATTCCAGTAATACACTAATAAGGAAGTTTAAAATGTATTTTTCATCAATATTATTTTCCCTTTCTTGTCTTCTCTTTTATCACTCCTGATTTTCTTTCCCCTTCTTTCTCAAGACAATAGATAAACCTGGAGTTAGGTGGATAGAACTGAGACAGGAAGGGACCACTGTTGTGTTTTCTTCCACCTCCACCCCTGTCTCCAGTTGGCCTCTGTGATTCCACCAATGACTTTTTTCTCCCCAAAGATATATGTTCAGTATATTTAGAGTTGTCATATTGAGTTCAGCTTCTCTTCTCTTCTGCTTTTCTTTCACCCCTCTACACCAGTGCTTTTTAAGGCTCTAGGTTATGACCCATTAGTGAGTCATAAAATCACTTTAGTGCTTTGCCCAACTAACATTTTTTACATGAGTAGAAAATATCAGTGCATTGCATATAATAAGGGCAGGTTCTGTTTTATGAACTTTATTCCAGTTTAGTATGTGTATGATGTTTAAGGATGTAATGTGAAATGTACTAAGAATTTATTTTTCTTACTGTGAGTTGAGGAAAAAAAAAATTAGCAACCCACAGGGCCATCCCATTATAAGGTTTGTACTGTGGTGCTACCCATTTAATTAACCACAGGTTAAACCCATCACTGAAAATTTTAATTAGAAGCCATAGTCAAGTTAGTCCTAATCTCTTAGTTATTTTTAGATTAGCAAGTCATTTCCTGGGGAAAAGGAAAAGCATTTTTGTTTTGGTTGTTCTTTCCACCCTATCTCCCTTCCCTTTTCTCCTTTTCACCTGCCAAACTCCCCCCAATATTTTGGACCTCTGTATTGCCTGTATTATGTGAAGGTATAGTGTCCTGGCAAATAGCTTTTCAACTAGGCATTTCAAAAAGTTTGTAAACTCCATTTGTAACTACAATAATTTCTTTCAGCGCACCTCTAATTCCATTAATTAGAATTGAAACAATCACTTCTTATGTTTGGCAGCTGATTTAGCCTTAAATGTAGATGAAGAGAAAATTTCTTTAACTTGAATGGGTTAAACTATTCTCACTTTATAAATTTGTTCTTAACGTGTCCTAGAATCAGCATGTTTTCCCCCCAGAGTATCACATGGCAGTCTTTCTTATTTTCCATTTTAATAACAGCTGACAAAAGTTTTTATTTAGGCTTATAATCAGGAGTGATGTTTAATTTTATCTAGCAGTTTTTACATACTACTAGCTCTATACATGTGTTTAAATTATGTTAATAGCGACCTCTACTGGTTATAACTATAGTATCCTGAAAGTGGAATTCTAAAACTTGAGAGAATGGTTTGAAGTGAATTTCATTAGTGTATTAAAGTAGGGAAATTTAGCTTTTATATTAACACGAGTTCCTTCACTTTCAGTGGAAATTCTGATCGAATAAGTGCTAGAAATTAAAGTGAAGTATTTTGTTAAAAATTAATGATCTATGAAGGATTCAAACTCTAATGATGAGCTACAGTGTATAAAAATTACTGTTACCAATGTAAACCCTTGATTTCCATGATGTGTAAATAGTTTTGAAGTCAGGTACTTTTGCATGATGGATGAAGTAAAGAAAAAAAATTCTTAGAGGTTTCAAGTGCAAAATGCTCCTTGAGGTTGTGATTGGTGTTGAAAGGACAAATGAAGGAGAATTGGATTTAGATATTTGCTTCTTGAGCTTAGGTCTTGTTCCTTGAGATTTTATATAAGCAATGGTTAGTCTAATCATTCTTGTCATTAGATTTATTACAGTGAAGTTGAAATTCAGAATATGATTTTCCCCCTAGATATTATAAGGGATGTTTAGTCTCTTACTTGTCTAATTAAGATACTAATACATTGACAGCTATAGTTTTCTCTTAGCTTAAGTATGTTTGCAGTATAAATTATACCATATGTGAAAAGCCTGCTTTGGGGATTCTTTGATTTTAAAAGTAAATTGTAAGTGAAGAGCACTATTTAATATATTTGTTGCTTAGTTGTTATTTTCCTATTTTCCAAGGAACGTGTTCAAAAAAGTTTCCCTCATCCAATTGATAAGTGGGCAATAGCTGATGCCCAATCGGCTATTGAAAAGAGGAAGCGAAGAAACCCTTTATCTCTCCCAGTAGAAAAAATTCATCCTTTACTAAAGGTAAAGCTGAAATACTGCCTTCTTGCCTTTGAAAAGCAAAATAAAACCTATGATTTTCAAACACTAAGAATATATTTTATGGATGATAGTGAATTGAAGAGTAAAATTCTCTCATTTTAATTTTTCCAGGAATTCATGTCATGGGGAGGGATGATATAGCAAAGTATAAGTTGGGCAACATGATTTAAAGTAATTTCATACCAACAAAAATATGCAAATTGAAAGGACTAAGAAAAGTTATAATTGTGAATTTTGTTCATCACAGGTGTTACTAGAACCTCAAAGAGAATTTATAAAACTCCTTTCTTGTTGGTTAGACCTAAGTGTCCCTATAAATCCTTCAAATCATTAGATGTGTAGGGACCTCTGTGAGTCTGCCACAGGGCTATGTGTAATCTTTGAACAAAAACTTTCTAAAGGTTACCTAAACTGCCCAGTCCTACTTCTCATTTAAATCGGTCAGCTGAATCTCTCCAGAACTAGTAGAAAAAAATAATTGCTGGAAACTCTAATAATGCTATTTCTGTTTATTTAATAAAACAAACAAACTCATCAAAAATACAGGTACTATAGTAATTAAAACCTTAATAATACTTTTGATATCAATAATTTTCTATGTACTGTAATACAAGCAAAATACTAATGCTTGCATACATTATCTCTAAGTTTTATTACTCCACAAAGTTACTATTCTCATCCCCAGTTTGTAGAAGAGGTGCCTGAGGCAGAAAGTGATTAAGTGACTTTTAGTCCATGTTCACAGGGCTCAAAGTGATAGTGTTAGAGAACTTAGATCTGTTTGATCTTGTCCAAGATTTAAGATTAACACTTGGATGATGTTTAAGACTGTCCAAAGGTTATGTTTTGTACTTTGGTTTTGGAATAGAAATATCTGCCTATATCTTACTGGTCTGAGGAAGTAAGTGCAAGTTATAGAAAATTACTAAACTATTAGTAATTGCATACTTCTTTATAATTCTCTTTTCATGATTCTTACTAGCCGTATATTGAATTATATTTTAAGAGAATTAACAAATTGAGGTATGTGCATGCTGTATTAATAATGATCCTAAACTTTGAATTTTATGATCTAATTATGGATATCATTTCAATTTATTAATATATTCTTATCACTATAACCATTTAATAGTTTTACATGTCTTTAAAGGTAAATACCACCTGTCCCCAACTTAAGTAAATTTCTTATTTCAAAGTTTTTTTTTAATCCGATTGTTTAGAAAATAGAATTTGTTTTCCTGTAGGCCCCACAAAATCCCATACTTCCTTTGAAGTCTAATAATACTATTTAACATGCTCTTAATAACCACTGTTGTTCAGTAGAACATAGCATGATTTTTTTTTCCCCATAGAAACAGTTATAGATACCAGGAATGTGCCATTAGGGCTTTGGGATCCGAGGTTCCTTTGGAAAGAAGAATAGAGTAAAATAAGGCTAGTAGATATTCCCAGATACCAATAATACATTAACTTTTGTTCTGCATAAAGAAAAAACGTCTTTTGTTATAGTTAATTCCAGGTATCCTGAATTAGGTAAAGTGAACATTTCTCCCCTCACCCAAACTGGGGCTTCCCTTCCTAGGTTAAGGATGATCTATTTTGTAATCTGTACTGCTTAAGTATTTTACATGATCATGGGTAATTTTGCCTTACCTTTGCTTTGCTTACATTTCCAGATAGCAATATGTGTATTATTCCACTTACAATTAAATGTTGTTGATAGTCACAGGCCTCAGTAAAAGTTAAGCTAAATTGTGTATGCTTTTTTATTTTTAATCAGTGTGTGAAATTTGTAATAAGTTATTTTTAAACATGTTTTTCTTTTAATTTTTCAGGAGGTCCTAGGTTATAAAATTGACCACCAGGTTTCTGTTTACATAGTAGCTGTATTAGAATACATTTCTGCAGACATTTTAAAGCTGGTGGGGAATTATGTACGAAATATACGGCATTATGAAATTACAAAACAAGATATTAAAGTGGCAATGTGTGCTGATAAGGTAGGATACTGATCTTCTCTATGTTTTGTTCTTAAATTTTTATTCCTGATTTATTAGATGCTAACATACTATTCAGACAATAAAATTATATATTATGTGTTAGGATATATTTCCAGTAACCTAATAGCAAGTACTCAAGATAACATTTTATGGAAATAGAATATTATATATATATAGTACTAAACTGTCTAAACATGTCATGCAGTTTTTCTTTTATGTGTTCCTGCAAGTGGGTTTAATACTAGTAATAATCTCTTGTTTGTAAAATTCTGTAAATTATTTCGGTTGGGACACTTAGAAGATTATGGATTTTTTTTTTTTTTTAAGATTTTATTTATTTATTTCACAGAGAGAGACACAGCGAGAGAGGGAACACAAGCAGGGGGAGCAGGAGAGGGAGAAGCAGGCTTCCGCGGAGCAGGGAGCCCGATGCGGGACTCGATCCCAGGACCCTGGGATCATGACTTGAGCCGAAGGCAGACTTAACGACTGAGCCACCCAGGCGCCCCAAGATCATGGATTTTTAAAACAAATTTTGAAAATGTAAAAATACTAAACTCTTGAGAGTTTTATTTCAATACTTAACTATCTGTAGCTACTACTTGTATGGTTTTATTATAATGATATTAAGAGCAGACATTTATCGAAAGTTAAGCATATATGAAATTTATCTCATTTGGTCTTTCTGGTACCCCCAAGGTAGATGGTCTTATAAAAGGGAAACTGAAGTTCAGAGAGATAAAGAAATTGGTCCAGAATTTTCTGAGAAGTTTCAAAGCCTAGACTCAAACTCTTAGATCTGGGTCTAAAGCTTTTAGTTATTGCACTAGATTGCCTCGATATTTTCATTTTCTAAAAATGACTTTGTAGAAAAGAAAATATTTTCTGATGAAGCATTTCAATCCTTTTTTTTTTCTCACTATACTCTTACTGGTTTGGAATATTCTTTCTGATTACTAAGTCCACTTAATTATGTTCTAGTGCTTATTTGTTCTTTCAGAATGTAAACATACAGAGTAAAAATCACCTGATCTGAGGAAGGATTTCAAATGTATTGATATTTTTAAATGAAGAAGTATTTGGTTTTTAAAATAGTTTTTTTTTTTCAGTAAATGTAAAATATTTGATACTTTTAAATAAATCAGATAAGTAAAATATTTTTGAGTATATACTGTGAGCTCACCACAGGGAGGAGATGCAAAAGAAGTATAAAACAAGGCTCCAGGGGCACCTGAGTGGCTCAGTCCATTAAGCATCTGCCTTCCGCTCTGGTCATGATCCTGGGGTCCTGGAATCGAGCTGTCCAGCTCCCTGATTAGCAGGAAGCCTCCTTCTCCCTTTTCCTCTGCCCCGCCACCTGCTCGTGCTCTCTCTCTCTCAAATAAATAAGTAAAATCTTAAAAAAGAAAAAAGGCTCCAGATGAAGGGAAACTTATATTTGTGAAACAAGCAGAAAGTAATCCAAGATAAAATATTATTTCATTGTGTTATAGGTATAGTGATGTAGAAATTTACAGAAGTGGAAAGATGAGGTTTTAGCAAGAGTAATAATAGTAGACTTCTTTGAATAGTAGACTTCTTTAATAATAATAAGGACTGGTTTGATCAGTCTCCCACAAATGTAATCAAGGGGGCCAATTAGCGGACTGTGAATTATTCAGATACAGGGTGGTGAGGCCTTGGAATGAGGTGAGGTGGTAATGGCAAGGGTGTGAAGCAGGAAACTTAAGTCAGAGAGAAATCCAACATAGAATTTGGGAACAAACTTGAAGTAATAGGTTAACAAGAGAGACAGATACTAGTATTGGTAGAGGACTTGGAGGAGGCAGTTTGGATATTAGATGGAGAATTCTGTTTTAGAGAAGATACACAGGGGGCAGTGGCGAGAAGAGATTATTGTGTATCTGCTTTTTATCACTTAAGAACTGTATTCAAAGAGCAACTTAGGGTGTGTAACTTTGACTATAATTCATATTTTATTGTACTTGTTTTATATCTCTGTCTAGGTATTAATGGACATGTTTCATCAAGATGTAGAAGATATAAATATATTATCTTTAACTGATGAAGAGCCTTCCACCTCAGGAGAGCAAACTTATTATGATTTGGTAAAAGCATTTATGGCAGAAATTCGACAGTACATAAGGGAACTAAATTTAATTATAAAAGTTTTTAGAGAGCCCTTTGTCTCCAACTCAAAATTGTTTTCAGCTAATGTAAGTATTGTTGTGTACACATATATCATTGCATGTGTTGTTAATTTTGCATGACCACTCAAATTTGAATTTGTGTAGTTCATGATTGCTAATTTGTCAAATTTTTTTTTAAGTTGTGGGATTTAATTCATAGTGACTATGATCTCAGATTTGCTACAACAGGTTCAATAAATTCAACATCAAAAATTAAAAGACAGGGACCCTGGGTGGCTCAGCCGTTAAGTGGCTGCCTTTGGCTCAGGTCATGATCCCAGCGGCATGGGATCAAGCCCTGAGCCCCACATTGGGCTCCCTGCTCCGCGGGAAGCCTGCTTCTCCCTCTCATACTCCCCTTGCTTGTGTTCCCTCTCTCGCTGTCTCTTTCTCTGTCAAATAAATAAATAAAATCTTTTTAAAAAAATTAAAAGACAAAATCTAAACTAGACTGAACTATAAGTACAAATGAACTTAAAGAATCTTCTGTGTACTCCAGGGAATAAAGCCTCTTGTTAAGGTGGAAGATTTTTTTGTTTAATTTGACTCACTTGAGTCGTTCAGCTAACACTTCATCAGTGCTGCCTATATATGTTGTTAGGCATCAGATGGTACTTGGCAACAGGGATTCAAAGATGAATACAACAGTTCCTTCCCTCAAATTGAGTCTAGTCAAGATTGAAATGTAAACTTAATATTAAATGGCAATATAGTGTGGTAATTACCATAATAGAAGTGTGACAATAATATTTTGAGGAGCAAAAAGAGAGAGCCAGTAACGTTGAAAATTAGAGAAGGGATCACTGATCTTACAATAGTAATCAAACCAACCTGATTGAATCCTGGGGAAATGCTGAGTGGTGAGAACAATTGAGACTGTCTAAGAGAATTACATCTAGGAATTCCTAGAAGTCTAGCCATGGATGACTGATGGAAAAGTAGTGCTTACTACAGAAGCTGAGACTGAGGCTCAAGGTATGGCAATGAATGACCATTAAAAGTTACAGGAGTAGTTTATGAGTTGCACAAATCTTTAAATAGAGTAAAAAAACATTGAATTGTTCATTTTAAATGGATGAATTGCATTCTATGTGAATTTTACCTCAGTAAAGTTGCTTTTAGGGACGCCTGGGTGGCTCAGTCGGTTAAGTGGCTGCCTTCGGCCCAGGTCATGATCCCAGGGTCCTGGGATCAAGTCCCACATTGGGCTCCTTGCTCAGCAGGGAACCTGCTTCTCCTTCTCTCTCCTGCTGCTTGTGCTCTCTCTGTCAAATAAATAAAATCTTAAAAATAAATAAATAAATAAAGTTGCTTTTAAAAATAAAGGAGCAAAGGGGCACCTGGCTGTCTCAATTGGTGGAGAGTGTGACTCTTGATCTTGGAGTTGTGAGTTCAAGCCCCAAGAGATTACTTAAAAATAAAATTTTTAAAAATAAAAATGCTGGGGTGGCTCAGTTGGTTAAGCATCTACCTTAGGCTCAGGTCATGATCCCAGGGTCCTGGGATCGAGTCCCACATCGGGCTCCTGCCTCAGCAGGGAGCTTGCTTCTCTCTCTGCATGCTGCTCCCGCTGCTTGTGCTCTCTCTCTCTCTGACAAATAAATAAATAAACTATTTTTTTTAATTAATAAAAATAAAGGAGTAAAGAATAGGTAAAGATCTCTTAAGACACAAAAATCAAAAACCATAAAATAAAAAATTAATGAATTGGACTTCAATGAAATGAAAAACTTTTGCTCTTCTAAAGACACTGTCATACAAATAAAAAGGTAAGCCACAGATTGGTAGAACGTATTTGCAATACATATATCTAACAAAGGACTTGAATCCAGAGTATATAAGGAGCTTTTACAATTCAATAATTGGAATAACAGGCTGATATTTTTAAGTGGGTAAAAAATTAACACACTTTATGAAAGAAGCTATATGCTCAACATCAGTAGCCTATGGAAATGCAAATTAAGACCACAATGAAATACTACTACAAACTCATTAGATAGAAAGGCTGTAATTAAAAAGACTGGCAATACCAAATGCTGAAAAGAATGTGGAGCAATTGCTTATGGGAATGTAATCTAGTACAAATACTTAGGAAAAGAGTTTGGGTGTTTTGTGTAACATTAAAAATAAACTAGCCGTACTACCGGCAATTCCACTGCTAGGTTTTTACCCAGAAGAAATGAAAACATGTCCACACGGGGCGCCTAGGTGGTTCAGTCCTTAAGTGTCTGCCTTCCGCTCAGGTCATGATCCCAGAGTCCTGGGATGAGCCCCACCTCAGGCTCTCTGCTCTGCGGGAAGCCTGCTTCTCCCTCTCCCACTCCCCCTGCTTGTGTTCCCTCTCTCGCTGTCTCTCTCTGTCAATAAACAAAATCTTTAAAAAAAAAGAAAGAAAACAGGTCCACACAAAACTTGTTCGTGAGTGTTCATAGCAGCTTTATTTGTAATGGCCCCAAACTGGAAACAACCCAAATATCCATCAACAGGTAAATGGATATACAAATTGTGGTATGTCCATACAATGGAATACTACTCAGAATTAAAAGGAATGAAGTAGTTGTAAAAGCAACAGTATGGATGCATCTCCAAACCATTAGCTAAGAAACTAGACAAATAAGATGATCTATGATTCCATTTTTTTAATATTCTAGAATTCTAATCTGTAGTGACAGAAAGCAGATTACTGGTTTCCTGGGGGCAATAGTGGTGATTAATGGGGATGGGGCATAAGGAAACTTTTTAAGGTAATAAGACTGTTTTATATCTTGACTATGGTGATGGTTACAAGAGTGAATAACTACATAAAATCTCATCCAAAAGTACATCAAAATAGGTTTATCTTATTGGATATGAATCCTGCTTCAAAGTTGATTTGAAAAAAAAAAAAGTCACTACTAAAAATAATCAAATCAGAAAAATAGTAACTGAATAATTGTAAATTAATTCTTGTTTTTCAATTACCTAGACATTTTTCTAAAAGTTAAAATTGACAATATTCAGTTTTGTGAGGGTTTGGTCAAACTGTGACTCCCATATACTACTTGTGGGAGGGTAAATCAGTGGACTCTTTTTTTTTTTTTTAAGATTTTATTTACTTATTTGACAGAGAGAGACACAGCGAGAGGGAACACAAGCAGGGGGAGTGGGAGAGGGAGAAGTAGGCTTCCCGCAGAGCAGGGAGCCCGATGCGGGGATCGATCCCAGAACCCTGGGATCATGACCTGAGCGGAAGGCAGACGCTTAACGACTGAGCCACCCGGGCGCCCCCCAGTGGACTCTTTTTAAGAAGATATCCCTTGACATTTTAAATATGTAACCCCATGGTAGAAGTCTATCCAGGAATCTAACCTACAGAAAATCTTACAGAAGTCAGTAGGTGTTGTATTGAGCATTCTTGTATGCATGTGTATTTGTAATAAAAATGAGATGATAGACAAATAGAATGAAGAAATGAAGTAAAAGGGGACTACATATGGACTCATGGAATTTTTTGTCACTACTGGTAGAACAAGAACAAGAGCTTGGCATGCCAGGAGAAGGCCCAGATAAGAGAAGAGCTGAGGCAATTAGGAAGCACGCATAAGCACTTAGGCTACATATCAAAGTAGGGTGCTTATTGTGAAGGAAAGCACTGTATGACTGAATTGCTAACTGAACTAGCCATTGTCTTCAAGAAACACTACCTAAAAGAATGACTGACAGACTGTGGTTTTTCAGACTTGTGTATTTGGCAGACATTTCTCAAAAACAAATGAAATACCTGTCGCTTCAAGGAAAGTGACAGTATTTGTTGATGGTGTTAAAAATTGAACTTTCAAATGAAAACAATTTTGGAAAATTTTTATCCACTCACACTATCTGTGGTGATACTAATGGATTTGGTCTTCTAAAATTCTATAGTGAAATGTGTTAAATGTGTTAACATTTGGAAGATTTGTGGAATTCAGTGGACTACTACTTTCCAAGTGACCAAATTCATAATGCTACAAAAACACACATGGGTAAAGGATCCATTCAGAGTTTAATATAGACTGATGGATTTTAATGTAGAAATACAAAAATAATACGGTTTCAGATTCCACATTGCAACTAACGTTTAAGAAACTACCATTTGTTGAGTTTTGGTGTAATATCATAAAAGGCCATTCACTCCATTTATATGAAATGTCCAGAATAGGCAAATCCATGGAGATAGAAAGTAGATTAGTGGTTGTCGGCCCCTGGGCAGAAAAGAAGAATGGAGAATGCTGCTAATGGATGTAGACCTTCTCTCTGGGGTGATGAAGATATTCTGGAATTTGATAGTGGCGATAAATGAACAGCTCTGAATATGTGAAAACCATTGAATAGTGCACTTTTAAAAGGGTGAATTTTATGGTATGTGACTTATATCTCAAAAAACTGCACTGAAAAAAAAGATCTGTAATATTAAAATATTCCTCCCTTTTCCAACTATCTGTGTAAAGCTGGATTTTCTTCGCTTTAATCAAAAACAATGTATCACAACAGATTAAATGCAGCTACCTTCTTTTAAGCTAGATGGTAGAGAGTTGCACAAATGTAAAACAATGCCATTCTTCTCTGAATTTTTTTGGTTTTAAAAGTAGTTTTCATAAAAGTACTGTATATTATTTTGAGAACCACTGACCTAAAGAAATGTATTTGCAAATTGTACACCTTTGCAAAAAGAATTCTTGAATTGTCTTTTACTTGCATTTGTAAGTTAAAATTTCTCAGTGTATTTGCCATGTTAAATTTCATGATTATGAAAGACTTACTGGCTCAGAATTTGTTTTTTATTCTATAACCTAACTGAATTTGTTTTTCCTCCCAACAGGATGTAGAAAATATATTTAGTCGTATAGTAGATATACATGAACTTAGTGTAAAGTTACTGGGCCATATAGAAGATACTGTGGAAATGACTGATGAAGGTAGCCCCCATCCCTTAGTAGGAAGCTGCTTTGAAGACTTAGCTGAAGTAAGTACTTTAATTATACACCAAAAATAGTCTGTATAAAAGCTCTACATTTGCATTAAAATTGGAATCTTAATTCTTGTTTCCATCTGAAATCATAGATATTAACTGCTGACTGCTCTGTCATACTGTCCATTCCTCAGAGACTCATTGTCAACATTTGTTTCTATTATCTTACGAAACCCACAAAAAAAGTAGTCTCTCATCCATTATAAAAAAGCAGATCCCACAGAGGGGAGGCATTTACAGCTGACAGTCCATCATCTTGTCTTTTATAACAAAGCTAAGAAAAGTCCATGAATGCCGTCATCGAAGAAGCCACGGAAGTTGGACCTGAGGTTAGACTACTTGTGTTCCAACCTCAATTCTGCTACTTAGTTGTATGTGACTGTGGGCAGTTTATCTCCAATCTTTAAATCCCCATATCTGTATTTCTAAAATAGGGATAATAATAGTAGGACTCAGGATTTTTGTGAAAATTAAAGTAACCTACCTAAAATATTTAGCTAACCACCTTCACACAGTAAGCTATTCAATATATGATAACTGTACATTATTATTTAGAATAGGAGGAGTGAAATGAATAGGAAAATCAGGTCTAGGACCTAGATGAATAAAATGTTATGGGGGTGGAAAAACAGTAACCTTCTCCGTGGGTACTAAAATGCTAAAATATAGGATTTAGTCCTAATAAGTTAGCATTGGTAGTCATTCTGAGATTTTTAGCTCTTACTTTGTTCTTACTCTAAAATCCACAAATACAGGGTTGAGTTTGTAAAACAAAAAACTTAAGATTTTCAGGCTAAATAGTATGGTAAATACTACCTAAGCTTCATGACAGCCCCTCCACTCTTGCTTCAAACACATAGAAGTCGTAAAGTGTTTTTGTTTTTTTTTTAAAGGAATATACATAACTAGACTCAAAAATAAGATCAGAGATAGAGTAAGCATTCAAGGTAATGAGCTCCTGTAGTTGGGTGTTCAGCTCTTGAGGATAATGAAGACTAAATGTGCTCCATGAAAGTGAGCAGGACTTCTTGCTTCAAGACCCTGATTGTAAGAGGATGCTGGGGAAATCCCATCAACTTCCTCCCTGCAAGGTTCTATAGGAAGTCGTGGACTTGAGATAGGGAAACAGAAACACTGCCTTATAACAAAAATACTTTAAAACTTAACAAATTATCTTACAGTATTAAGCCAGTATGATTACAGAGCCTGAGACCCCAAAATCACTTACAGAGCAGGTTCAGGTCTAGAAGACTGACCATAAAGGGATGGGAGAGAAAAAAAGGAAACCAAAAACTAAAAGCCTCCCCCTAAGAAGTCTGCATAATACAGAATTCCAAAATACAAGACAAATTCTGATGTTTAGAGTGCTACCTAACAAAATCAACAACTAGAAAATAAATTCATTCCTGATGAAATTAATTTTGTATAATAGACATGCAGAGTTTAAAAAAGAAGTTTAGGGTGCTCAGAGAGATAAATACAGAAATATGAACTATTTATAAAGACGATGTTATGAAACAAAAATAGGTGGAAAGAAAATAACAGGTAAGTATCAAAAGAAACAGGGATATTGGGAATTAAATATAAATAACTCAATATGTAGTAAACATTTGCTAAACCTAGTTCAAGGAGAAAATGAATGAATTGGAAAAAGGAATTGAGGAATTCACTGAAAATGTGACACAGAGAAACCACAATTAGAATATGAAAGGATAGCTAAGAGTAATAAAGGCCACATTGAAGGGCTTTAATATCATCTAATAGTTTCAGATAAAGAATGATGGAGAAGAAATATTTGAAGAGGTAAAAATTGAGAATTTACCAGAAACGAAGACCTGAGTTCCCAGATCAGAAATGAATTCCAAATACTGGACAGGATAAATAAAAATAAGCCTACAGCCAAAAACATGGTGAAACTATAGAACATCAAGGATAAAGAGAAAATCTTAAAAGCTGTGAGAGAGAAGAGAGTAGTACTTGAAAAGGAACTACAATTAGAATGACAGAATGCTTCTCTTTAACAAGAGAGGCTAGCAGTTGAGTGGTAGCTTCAAGTACTAAGCGAAAATAGAACTTTCTGCCCAATTAAACTTTTATTCAAGAGTGAGTTCAAACTTTAAGATAATAAAGCTTGCAGAAACAAATGTAAGAGATCTTCATGACCTTAGAATAAGCAAAGCTTTCTTTAAACAAGACACTAAAACCATGAAAAGATTGATAAACTGGACTTCATTAAAGGTAAACATCTGTATCAATAACCAAAATTAAGAGAGTGCAAAGGCAAGCTGTAGATGGCGGGACAATATTTGTAGCATCTATAGCCAATGAAGGACTCCTATCTAGAGTATGTAAAATCAGTAACTTAAAGACAGCTTGTTTTTTTTAGAAAATAGACAAAAGACCTAAGCAGGTATTTCCTGAAAAAAGAAAAGGTGTTCAACATCATTTATTCATCAAGGAAATGCAATTTAAAACCATTGAACAGTTGGAACTCTACATTGATGGGGATGGGATATAAATTGGTACAGCCCCTTCAGTAAAATGTTTGGCTTATCTACTAAAATTAAGCATACACTGTACCAAATGATCCAGCAGTTTCACTCTTGGCATATACCAAACAAAAATGGGTGCCTGTGTTTACCAAAAAACATGTTTAAGAATGTTCATAGCAGGTTTATTCATGATGGATAATTTGTTATATATTCACACAGTGAAATGCTATATGGCAATAAAAAAAAAATGAACTACCAATTTTAAAAAAAGGGCAACAGGGTCACCTCGGTGGCTCAGTCGTTAAGCGTCTGCCTTTGGCTCAGGTCATGATCCCAGGGTCCTGGGATCGAGCCCCACATCGGGCTCCCTGCTCCACGGGAAGCCTGCTTCTCCCTCTCCCACTCCCCCTGTTTGTGTTCCCTCTCTTGCTGTATCTCTCTCTGTCAAATAAATAAATAAAATCTTAAAAAAAAATTTTTTTTAAAGGGCAATATATGGTGAACCGTATAAGGACATTCAAAATACTATGTAATTCCAGTTGTAGGAAGTTCAAAAACATGTAAACATGGCAAACCCAAGATTTATGTAGTATTAGAACTATTAGGCAAGTTCAGTATAGTTGCCACATAAAAGATTAGCATAAAAATTGATAGCATTACTATGCTCAGTTATCACCCATTGAATACATGACATTAAAGGAAAAATACTCCACTATAGAAACAAAACTATAAGACATTCAGAAATAAGCCCAGTAAATACTCTAGACCAGTTAAGAAAATCATAAAATAATTAGATTCATAAAGAAGATCTGAATAAGTAGAAATACATATTATGTTCATGTATGGAAAGACTCAGTAGTATAATGATACTAGTTGTCTCCCAATAATCTCTAAATCCAGTGCATAGCAAACTAGGCCTAAAACTCATGTGGAAGAATGAAGGGACAAAAATTAAAATTTTGAGGAAGAACCAGTTATGAGGATTTGTCTTGTCAAATTTTAAAATTTATTATGTAGCCACAGTAAATAAAGAGTGTAGCATTGGTGTAGGTATAAACAGTGCAACAGAATAGAGTGCCCTGAAAAAAATACATGTACACACGATCTGTGACCAAGATTGCATTATTAACCAGTAGAGAAAGAACAAACGAATTAAAAAATGATGCTGGGTCAAAACTGGTTATCCATGTGGAAAGAAAAAATTCCATCCTTAGCTCACTTCAAAGCCAAGTTATCAGCAGATTAAAAATCTAAAAATGAAAAGCAAACTTTAAAAATTCAGAAGCGAATTTAGGAGAATATGTTTATGACTTTGAGATAGAAAGGTTTTCTCAAAGAACAGAGTGCAAACCATAAAAGATTAAAATTCTAAAAATTCTTTTTACAAAAAGACACTATAAAGTTATGAGAAACATGAAAGAATGAATTTGAACTTTTTGCCTCATACCATATACAAACATAAAATGGATCTAATATTAGAGCTAAAATTATAAAACTTAGAAGAAAGCATGGCTAAGTCTTCACAACCTTGGCTTCAGCAAAGGATTCTTAGATCTGACACCCAAAGCATGAGCTACAAAAGAAAAAATACATAATTTAGATTTGGGTGCTAATAGGAGGGAGTGAGATGTGATTCTAAAAGGGCAACAGGAAGAGGGGCACCTGACTGGCTTAGTCAGTGGAGCGTGCGATTTGATCGCGGGTTGTGAGTTTGAGCCCCAGATTGGGTGTAGAGATTACTTAAAAAAATAAAACCTTAAAAAAACCTTTCTTACAAAAAGGCAGTAAGAGAGATCCCTGTGGTGATAGAAATGTTGCATACTTTACTACGTCAGTGTCAATGGCCAGATTGTGATATTGCACTATATTGTACTATTGCAAAATGTTACCGTGATGGGAAACTGACAGTGTGCACACAGGATCTTTCTATGTTACTTCTTGTAACTGCATGTGAATCTAAATTATCTCAAAAAATACATATTTATACAATAGAATGTTATAGAGTTTAGAATTAATGAATGGAAGAAACCACATTAATCCAAATGGATAAATCTTGGACACAACTTTGAATGTAAAGTGCAAATTGCAAAAGAATTGCCTTATTTCTTGATACATATGTAATTATATAAAAACATACATGGGAATGATAAAATTCAAATTCAGGACAGTGATTTCCTTTGGGGATCAGTAAGGGAGGAGATAAGCTTGTGAAAGGGAGCTCAGGAGGATCAATTACCATGATACTTTTTTTTTTTTTTTAAACTGAAACAAGTATTATAAGATGTTGAACTATTTTGAGCTACATGGTGAATATAGTTATGTTAGGTTGTTTTCTGTTTTTCTGTGTGTTTAGAATACTTTATATTTTTAATCATTAATACACAATATATTGATAATTAAATTTTTTTGTGAATCTTCTAAGTATTGAATTTTAACCAGTAAACTAACCATAAAATCAGTTAACTTATACAAGGATTCTTAGAAGTGCTTGCAATTCTACAAATTTATTCTGAAGAATAAAACTGTGTGATGAGAGGTTGGATTCCTAGTTAGTAGTTAGGTTTTTTTTTTCTATTGAAATTAGCTGTTTAGAATGATAATACTGGGGACTGTTTATTCAGTGCTTCCTATGTGCATGCATAGTAAGCATTTTGCATATGATGTCTTGTTTAATTCCTAAAACAACCCCCTTGAAATTAGGTATTATTCATTTTCCAATGAAGAAACTGGCTTAGTTTATCAAAGCTCACACGATCAGAATTGGAATCTGGGTCTCTGTGACTCTAAAGTTATGCTCTTAAGCCACTTTGCTGTATAGCCTTTATTTTATATATATATAGTTGTCCTAAAAATTCTGTAGTAAATTAGAGTTTATTGAAAGAGGGGGAGGGCAAACATTATCTGCTGTACAAGATGATTTCTAGAGTTCAAGAGACCCACGATAAAAGCATCAAATCACATTTTTATTCCTCTTTCCCATCTACTCTGTTCATACCTGACTCCTTTCTGTTACTGTTGTTGAAACCTTACTATCCATTCTTGGAAAATCTACAGTGGACTGCAATTTCCAGTGTTATATTACCATAGAAATTTTTAGTTGGGAAAGTAGTTGAAGGAGTTGAAATTGGGAAATGAATCAGGAGCCAGTTAAGGAATTCGGATGACTTAGAACTTTATATGCTATATTATATTTCACAAAGACTCAGGTCTTCTGATTTCTGATCTTGTATTTTTATTATTCAGTCTTTCCTTAAAAAAAAAAAGTATTATTCAGTCTCTCCTTAAAAAAAAAAAAATCTAAGAAACAACATTAAGGGTAATGAACATAAACATCATTTGTGCTGTCAGTCCCTCTTCCTTCTGTACTCCTCCACTAGATGTCCTCTTCCTCTTTCTAGAATTCCCCATCCTAGAATGAGCTCTTGCTAGAATCTAGAGTACAATTTTCCTGGTTTTTTGTTTTTTTAAACCAGGAATAGGGCATAGGATGGCTCCTGCTAAAATCAAGACAACGGTTCTCTTTTTCCTCAGGAATCATCAAAACCAATAGATTGTACTCTTTTAGACCTAACCATGAAAATTGTTTAGTTTATTAATGATTGATGATAATAGAATTTTTGGCAATTTGGATTAAACTCTTGTTTAATTGCTTGTGAAAACTGTAACAATGAATTTTAGATGATATAAACTGTTACCTCCGGCTTAAAGACTGCGAAAGTAAAAGTCTACCACTAAGAAATAACCATGAGAAAATAAATGTTGGGCACCCATATTCTAAAGGTTTATACTTAACCTCGTTGTTGATGTCTGTATTCATTGTTGTTCCGGCTAAACTTTGTTTTCCAGAACCAAAAGTCTTGCCATTCTTACGACCACTTTTGTTGATAATCCTGTACTAGAATCCTTTGAGGAGAGGTGTCATAACATATAAGGATGCCATTATTCGTCAGAAAGAACTGATTTACTTATTCTCTTACTGGAGAATATTAAACTTACCGTATTAAAATCATAATTAATAGCCCTGTAATTTTGTTGGGAGGCTTTAAAAGAAGTACATAATTGTGCTAGCTTAGGTGTACCTATAATTTAATCTTTCTGTATTTCTGGTGGTAAGTTATTTATATTTTAACTTGGAGAAAGATTATGTTTTACCTTTTTATTTTCTAAGGAACTGGCATTTGATCCATATGAATCATATGCTCGAGATATTTTACGGCCTGGTTTTCATGATCGCTTCCTTAGTCAGTTATCAAAGCCTGGAGCGGCACTCTATTTACAGGTATAGTAATTTTTAAAACAAGATATATGATGTCTGAAAAGTAAACTTAAAAAAAATTAATTACTTTGTTTTTTAGTCAATAGGCGAAGGTTTCAAAGAAGCTGTTCAGTATGTTTTACCCAGGCTACTTCTAGCCCCTGTTTACCACTGTCTACATTACTTTGAACTTTTGAAGGTAAGAAAACTCTTACTGCTATTTATAAAACATTCAAATGTGATGCAATTTTTTTTATCAATTTATTTGTGAATTATTATGTGAGCACCCATGAACATTGGTCTATATCTAATTGCTTTTTCTAGTTAAGAATAAAATGTAAATGAATCTGCAAAAGAGTGGCATATTTTCTCTAGTTTTAATAGTGAATTTTAAAGCAGTCATCAGATATTTTTATCTTGTGCCCTTTTTGCATACAGGGTCAGTTGTTTGGAAACAACCTTGGACTTACGCATCCATGTCTCCATTTGGGGACCTCAGCAGATTGATTCAGGGACTTAGATAAGGGACCCAATATAGAGAGAATGCCAAAGAAATGGAGAATATTAATCACCTAATTTTCATTGCTCAAGTTTGTAACTGTCTCTATAAAACTGCTTAACATTACTTTAGAAATAGTAAACTATGTATAATCCCAGTAAAAAATTTCTTATTTGATCACAGTTCAAAATATTCAATTTAAGAAACACTGAAAGGAAAGGATTTTGATTTTTTCCCCCTTTTCCTTTTTCACACTTAAATTAAGGAAAAAGGGACCCTTAGTCTGTATAAGTTATAATTCATTGGTGTAGCTCAAAGTGATTTACTTTTAAACTTCTTATGTATGTATCTAATGATGTCTCCTTTGGCTTATGGATAATATGTCCTAAGAAAACATCAATTTTTTTTTCAAAAATTTAAAATAAGGGATGAAATAATAAACATACTCTGTTTACTCTTAATGAACTAGCCCCATAAAGACAAAATAAGACATGGGTTAATACTATTATTTCTTTAACTTTTAAAAGAATGTTTGCTTCATTAAAGAAAAATTCTATTTAATATCATGATTTTGTTATGGAGAATTTATTAGCAGAAATTATATTTACAGTTTGCAGGAGTACATGCTGAAATGGGCTCTCTATAATGAATCAGTGAACGAAGTCCCATCTTTTTACATTGTAGGAATTTGGACCTTAGTTAGATTTCTCAAGTAGGAATGTATGAACTGGAGAAAGACCAAGGGAGTTAAAGGATTTAATCACCAAGCAGAATTACAGAGCTCTTAGCTCTCCATTCTAGACTGAAAACAGCATACCATTTAAGGTCTTTGGTAATATAGAATGATTATCTTAAGAGGATAATCAAGAGGAGGCATTTATTATACAAAACCATTCTTTACAAAGAATTTATTATGACAAACCATAGTCCTAACAGGATATTTGCAAACAAGTTTGTTATATAGAATCCTTGTTCATAATAGTTTATTTGATAATGGGATTTTAACCTGAGACAGTAATGACATTCTGAAGCATTAAAGGCCAAATGAAACCTAGAAGCAGTTATTAATTTATAAGAAAGAACAAGAAGCTTTGATGAAGGTTGAGAAGGCTGTAAAATCTAATCAGCTTAATAATATAGGAAATTATTTACTTCCCCCCCAAATACAGGCAATTAAAATTTTTTAAATTGTAAGTTGTGGTAGTAGAGTTTTTATTTTAAAACATCATTCAGCAATTTAAAAGATTTCTACTGGTTTAAGCATATGTATCCCTAGTTCATCTTACTGCCTAAAGTTCCATTGCAGAATTAGCAGTATATTGAGTGGGAAACCTTGCCTAATTAATCCCACAGACTGTGATCCCTCCTTTTTAATCTGCATTCCCTCAGTACTAAGGTATTATTTGTACTTATTTTTCAATTTCTATTTGTTGGTATGTTGCTTAATTAAATATTTTCAGTGAGCAGTATTTTCAAAGAATATTCTTTGAGATGCTAGTCCCATGAGATACTCTCAATAAAAAGTTGGTGGGGGGGGGATGTGCAGTGGTTAGATATGTTGGAGGAAGACTACATCCTTAATTATATACTCCTAGAAATTTTCAAAGTACATTAGAATATTAAAGACTTTATAAAATTGTGCAATAAAGCAATCTAATTGTTTTCTAGGGCTTCCCAAATTAATTAGACCATGAAACCCTTTTATATTTTTGTTTTATGTTAACACACAGTTTTGTATTGGTTTCAGGATAATGATTCAGTGATTCTATACATTCCTCATCAAGAATCCCCTTTAACTACTTCAGGGGATCCTCACCTACCTCCCTCTGGCAACCATCAATTTGTTCTCTGTATTTAAGTCTTTTTGTTTGTTTGTTTGTTTGTCCTCTTTTTCTTTGTTGTTCATTTGTTTCTTAAATTCCACGTATGAGTGAAATCATGTGGTATTTGTCTTTCTGTCAGTGACTTATTTCATCTAGCATTACACTGTAGGTCCATCCATATTGTTGCAAATGGCAAAATCTCATTCTTTTTTGTAGCTGAATAATATTCCATTGTATATATACACTGCATCTTCTTTATTCATCCATCAGTGGACGCTTGGGCTGCTTCCATGATTTGGCTATTGTAAATAATGCTGCAATAAACATAGGGGTGCATATATCTTTTCAAATTAGTGTTTTTGTATTTCTTGGGTAAATACCCAGTAGCAGAATTACAGGATCACATTTTTAATTTTTCGAGGAACCTCCATACTGTTTTCTGTAGTGGCTGTACCAGTTTACATTCCCACCAACAGTGCATGAGAGTTCCTTTTTCTTCACATCCTTACCAACACTTGTTATTTCTTGTATTTTTTATTTTAGCCATTTTGATAAGCGGAAGGTGATACCTCATTGTAGTTTTGATTTGATCAGTGATGTTGATCATCTTTTCATGTGCTCTGTTGGGCATCTGTATGTCTTCTTTGGAAAAATGTCTGTTCAGGTCCTCTGCCCATTTTCTAATTGGATTACTCGTGGGTTTGGCATTGAGTTGTATAAGTTTTTTAATATATTTTGGATAGTAACCCCTTATTGGATATATCATTTGCAAATATTGTCTCCCATTCAATAGGTTGCCTTCTTATTTTTGTTGATTGCTTCCTTCACTGTGCAAAAGCTTTTTATTTTGGTATAGACCCAAAGTTTAATTTTGCCTGTTTCCCCTGCCTGAAGAGACATATCTTAAAAAATGTTTCTATAGCCAATATCAAAGAAATGAATACCTGTTTTCTTCTTGGAGTTTTATGGTTTCAGGTCTCACATTTAGGTCTTTCATCCATTTTGAGTTTATTTTTGTGTATGGTGCAAGAACGTGGTCCAGTTTCATTCTTTTGTATGTAGCTGTCCAGTTTTCCCAGCACCATTTGTTGAAGAGACTGTCTTTTACCCGCTGCATATTCTTGCTTTCTTTGTTATAGATTAATTGACCATATAAAGTTTTATTTCTGGGCTCTCTATTCAGTTCTTTTGATTTATATGTCTGCTTTTTTGCCAGTGCTGTACTGTTTTGATTACTACAACTTTATAATGTATTTTGAAATCTAGGGTTCTGATACATCCAGCTTTGTTCTTCTATCTCAAGATTGCTTTGGCTATTTGGGGTCTTGTGTGGTTCCATACAAGTTTTAGTATTATTTGTTCTAGTTCCATGAAAAATGTTAATGTTTTGATAGGGATTATGTTAAATCTGTAGATTGCTTTGGGTAGTGTGGACATTTTAACAATATTGTTTTTCTGATCCATGAGCATGGAATATCTTTCCATTAGTTTGTGTCATCTGAGTTTCTGTCATCAGTGTTTCACAGTTTTTGGAGTAGAGGTCTTTCACCTACTTGGTTAAATTTATTTCTAGGTACCTTTATTATTTTTGGTGCAATTGTAAATTGGATTGTTTTCTTAAATTCTCTTTCTGCTACTTCATTATTAGCGTATAAAAATGTAACAGATTTCTGTATATTAATTGTGTATCCTGAGACCTTACTGAATTCATTTATCAGTTCTAGTAGGTTTTTTGTTTTTGTTTTGTTTTGTTTTTTGGTGGATTCTCCAACATAAAACCATTTGAAAACAATACATTTCTGGGGCACCTGGGTGGTGCAGTCGGTTAAGCATCCGACTCTTGGTTTTGGTTCAGATCGTGATCTCAGGGTCATGAGATTGGCCTGGTGTGAGGCTCTACACTCAGCATGGAGTCTGCTTGGGCTTCTCTCTCCCTCTCCCTTGGCCCCTACCCCACCCCTGTGTGTGTGCTGTCTCTCTTTATTTCAAATAAATAAGTATATCTTGAAACCATAATACATTTCTGGAAGTTACTTTGTTCTCTACATTTCACTAACACTGCCTTGGTCCAGGCCCCCCAGCGTATCTTGCTGGGACTACTGTAGTGGCTTCCTGTATGGCCTTTATGCCTTATGGAACTTTCAGTTTTAAAAAGTGTGGTTGGTTCCCTATCGACTTCGACTGAAAGTCTAAATTCTTTACCCTCTTTCCAGCTCATCTCAATTTTTAGCAGCCCTGGATATATCAAACCTGTTCAGGATTCCACTTTCCTTTTGTTCTAATTTCCCTGGAATTTCTCTTCTATTTCTGCCTTCCCTTTTCATCTGAGAAATTCCTACTTGTCAAAGAGTTTGTTCAAATCTTGGTTTCTCCGTCAAGTTTCCCTTGGTTCCTTAGGCTGATCCTTTTACCATGTTCCCTCTCTTTATACTTCCTCATAGAACTTGTCCCATTTTTATTGTCTACCTTGTTTTAGGCTGTGCTCCCCACATAATGGATGTGAGCCCTGAGTAGCTTTGAATTCTCATGCCTAGTAGTGTCTGGCACTTAGACAATAAATGCTTGTTAAAAAAATTAATGGCAAAAATAAAACAAAAATAAGTAAGTTTTCCTTAGAATTCCTATAAATGTCTTATATTTTAAAAGAAGCTTAATTGTAAATTGTATGTAATTACACTAATTTTGGAAACTGAGAATTTTTTAATAAGATTTATTTATCTGTTAGAGAATGAGCACACGAGCAGGGGGAAGGAGTGGAAGGAGGAGAGAATCTGGGACCCCTGGGTGGCACAGTTGGTTAAGCATCCGACTCTTGGTTTTGGCTCAGGTCATGATATCAGGGTGTTGAGATCAAACCCCTCTTAGGACTCCATGCTCAGCACGGAGTCTGCTAAAGTTTCTCTCCCTCTCTCACTCTCTCTCTCTCTCACTCTCTCCCTCTCTCCCTCTCCCCCTCCCTGTGCTTGCTCATGCTTGCTCTCTCTAAAATAAATAAATAAATCTTTAAAAAAGAAGAAGAAGGAGAGAATCTCCAGCAACTCCCCACTGATCACAGAGCCTGACGCAGGGCTCAATCCCATGACCCCAAGATCATGACCTGAGACAAAATCAACATTCGGATGCTTAATGGACTGAACCACCCAGGTGCCCCGGAGACTTAGAATTCTTTAAACTTTAGCTAAATAATTAAGTAAGTGTAAGACTTGAATACTACTAAAACTGAAAAATAATACTCTTTTTTCAATGTGAAGTTTAATTTGCTTTATTAAACAAATTTATAGTTGTTACTTGGGACTATGTAAATATGTTGACCATATAATCTAAGGAAAAGTAAGTTTCCCTCAATTTAAAAAAATTGGGTTCAGATCTATACTGTTATATGTACATTAGTGTATTCATTTCCTAGGGCTGCCAGAGCAAAGCACCACAGACTGCGTGGCTTAAAAACAATAGCACAGCTCTGGAGACTAGAAGTCCAAAATTAGGGTGTCAGCAGAACCATACTCCCTCTCAAGACTTTAGAGCAGAATCCTGCCTCTTAGCTTCTGGTGGATCCTAGCAATCCTTGGTAGCTCTTGGCTTGTCAGTGCCATCACTTCATTCCTTGCCTCCATCTTCACATGGCTTTCCTCACAGCTTCACATTCTTCTCTTATCTCTGCATCCAAGTCTTCTCTCTCTCTCTCTCTTTCTCTCTCTTTTTTTGTTACATAAATTAACCCATTTATTATAGGCTAGCAATGTTTCAAATGGTGGAGCTTCTGCTGGTCTTTCAATTCCTTCAGTCTTCTGATGGCTGACTTACTGTGATGGCAGAAGTGGTGTTGTAGGTCCAGGCGCCACCAGCGACGGTTTTCATGCAGGAGCCACAATGCCAGATCCCCACAGCTCGTCTTTTCATCTTGGTTTTGCCACAGAAGGAGCAAGTGTACTTGGCGTGCTGGCTTATTTCAATCTTCTTCACCATTTTCCTGAGGGAGGCACCATAACGGGTCCCCTATTTACCCATGATTCCGACCTTCTTGGTGTGTTTAGCCATGTTGCCGCAAACTAGGTCTGGGCTAAAAAGACTTTATTTATTTATTTGAAAGAGAGAAACACAGCGAAAGAGGGAACCCAAGCAGGGGGAGTGGGAGAGGGAGAAGCAGGCTTCCCGCTGAGCAGGGAGCCCGATGCGGGGCTCGATCCCAGGACCCTGGGATCATGACCTGAGCCGAAGGCAGATGCCTAACGACTGAGCCACCCAGGCGCCCTGCCTTGTCCTCTGTCTTACAAAGGTGCTAAGTCAACAGGTGTAAGGCCCACCCTAATCCAATATGACCTCATCTCAACTTGATTATATCTGCAAAGACCCAATTTTCAAATAAGATAACATTTGCAGGTACCAGAGGTTAGGACTTGAACACAGTTCAACCCATTACAATTCGTTTTTGGTATGCTATAGAATTATATTCATTTTTGGTTTTCTGATTTTCCAGTATATAATGACTTTCTTAAACCCATAGATATAGTTTTATATTAAGCCAATTTAAGTATCATTTCATTCTGATCTTAGATTTTAAAATTTCATTTTAGTCATAAACATCTAGTGAAAAGCCAACGGACTTTTGGCAGGATGGACTATAGGCAGGTAAAAACAGACACGAATACAAAATTACTAACTTAATCATCTGAATAAGACTAAGTGTATATAATTGGGTTTGGGGTTATTATGTATGCTTTGTCTTAAATGAAAAAATAGAATATTTAACACTTAAAATCTCTATACCTTTCTTAGGTTTTATTGGTATTAAAAAGTACAAGATTAGCAAAATAATTCAGAGAAAACATGTCTGAGTTTAATTTTAACACATCATTACAACCATGTGTTTTTAAGTAAGATTAAATTGAGGACCAACAGAATAGTAAGTATTGTAGTTGATGTTATTTCGTTATAACATTGCAGTGTTTATCTTGATCACAAGCTTTATTTTAGAAAATAAGAACACTAACAACTTTAATCTGAAGACTCAGATGGTTAGACTCTTGCTATATGTTAAAATTTAACATTTTGGGGCGCCTGGGTGGCTCATTTGCTTAAGCGACTGCCTTCGGCTCAGGTCATGATCCTGGAGTCCCTGGATCGAGTCCCGCATCGGGCTCCCTGCTCGGCAGGGAGTCTGCTTCTCCCTCTGACCCTCCCCCTTCTCATGTTCTATCTCTCTCTCATTCTCTCTCTCTCTCTCTTTCCAATAAATAAAATCTTAAAAAAAAAAAATTTAACATTTGGTTGCCTGGCTGGCTCAGTTGGTGGAACATGTGACTCTTGATCTTGGGATTGTAAATTTGAGCCCCATGTTGGGTGTAGAAATTAAAATAAAATATTTAAAAAGAAATTAAAAAAAAACAAAATTTAACATTAAATTTTCTAATATTCCTAGATTTTTTGCATAGCACACTGATTTGAAGATTGGCCTTTTTTCCCCTTAAGATCGCAAATACTACAAAAATTGTAGCTGCAAATGTTTAAGTACAGGAATTGTGGAAAAGGATTATAGATAAACACTTAGAACTGAATGGTATAATGAGTGGAAAATTTAGGATAAAAAATTGAGAAATGTTAAAATTAAGAGATTTTATCCTCCCAAAATAGTCTTTAAAAAAAAAAATGCTAAACAAGGGGTGCCTGGGTGGCTCAGATGGTTAAGTTTCTGCCTTTGGCTCAGGTCATGATTCCAGGGTCCTGGGATCAAGCCCCACATTGGGCTCCCTGCTCAGTGGGGAGCCTGCTTCTCCCTCTCCCTCTGCCCAACCCCCCCCCCCCCCCTGTGCCCATTTTTTCTCTCTCCAAAAAAAAAAAAAATTTTAAAAAAAAAAAAAGAAATCTGCACTACAAACATCTTGTATACATTTGTTAATGGCTTTGGTTTGCTGCTTTTCCAGTTTGGGAGCTGGACAATATCAAACATGTACTCTAGATCATTTTTATCTTTTTTTTTTTCATGTTTTGTGTCTGGTTTAACTGCTATATGCTTCAGACCATTTTTTACTCTGCCCATGAGCTGATGACTTAATACGAGCAATAAGAGAAGGTTTAGAAAACATAGCTTCTGTCATAAAAATAAGTCCAACAGAGGTCTGTCTAGCTTCCATTCCCTTGAACTAGATTTCTAAACTTGGAAATTCTTATCCAGAAACCATGGACTCAAACCAATGAGCTAAATGGTATTATATCTGACTGCAGACATTAAATGTCTGAAGTTAAGCATAGGATAGTGTAATTCAGTAGCCATTGTAATAATAAAGCTGACTATTGTATTACTCTAATTTTAAATTTTAAATCAACTAAACTGTGGGGTGCATTTATTATTTTGGTAATTTTTTCTCTGATAAAAACAGAGAGATGGTTTTAAAAGGTATTTTATTTTCATAAATGAGTGTTAACATCTAACACTTTTTAGGGTTGATATTCCTGTTTAAAGTTTCAAACTCCTTTCCACACTTCAGATTTTAACTTGCTTTTCCATTATGCTTGCATTTTCTGCCATTTTTATTTCATTTCCTCTCCTGGAACTCGAGTTAGTGTATGTTGAACTACTTTGTATTGTCCCACAGATCTATGAGACTGTTCATTTTTCTTAAATTTATCCTTCCTTGTTCTTCAAATTAGTAATTTTTATTAATCTGTCAGTAGAACTATTAGTTATTATCTTGCTTACTGTAGAACTTCCATTTGGATTTTGTTTTACAGTTTCCACAGGCTCCCTGTCTGTCCACTCAGTAAGACCATGTTTTCGTTTAATTCTTTGAACATGATCATAAAAGCCACTTTGAAGCCTTTCTTAAATTCAACATCTGAGCCCACTTGGAGTCATTTTCTATTAACTGACTTTTTTCCCCCTGAACATGGGTTACATTTTCCTGTTGTTTGCTCGTTAACAATTCTGGATTCTATTGTGTTGAGGATTGTTGGGGTTCTTGTTTTTGGATTATTGGTTTTTTGCTTTACTAGGCAGTTAACTTTCCTGGACTCAGCTGCAAATTTGTCTCTTCTATATTGTGAAGCAACCGATATCTCTGTTCACTTTCTAGGATTTCCATATGCTACTTTTTTAGCTGATTCTCTTGGGTCTCCCCTACACATGTATGATTTGGCAGTCAGACAAGTGTTTGGGCAGAGATTGTGTTCAGATTTGGGGGCACAGTCTCTGTGGTTCCCTTATGTCCAGAGATTTCCCCCTTAATTTCCAGCTACCCTGTCAGCTTTGAGCTTTGCCCCCTGGCACCTGAAACCAGTAAGGCTTCAGCTTTCTGCTACCTGAGCTGTGTACATTTGGGGAATAAACTCAGTTCTTAAAAAGCCTCAGAACTCCATTAGAGTTCTGTCCATTAGAGTTCTGTCTTTCAAGAATAGATTCCTCTTTGGTCTCTGCCTGCTTTTTTGCCAGGCTTCCTCGGGGTCTTTCCATGCATGTAAGGGTTTAGCAATCAGCCAGGTACCTGGAGAGAGTTTATTTTCAGATTTTGGGTTTCAGCCCATCAGCAGTTCATTCATTTCCAGATTTCCCCCTTAAATTTCCTCTTAAACTGTGCTCTTTGATCTCTAGCCCATAGAGGCTCTTTTCCTCTCATTCTTCCCCACTGTATTGCCATGAGAGTTTGGGGAAAGCCTGAATCTCACAAGTGTATACACCTGCGAGTTGTAGCTTTTTAAGAGTAATTGCTGCTGCTGGCTTATGCTTTTTTTTAGATGTTTTCCAGTGCCTACAAATAGTTATTTTTACATTTTGTCCAGATTATATAATTGTTATCTGTGGGAGGGCTCTCAAGACTTCTTCACTTCACTACCATTACTGGAAATTCTTGCATTTTTATAGCTTTTCTGCAGTATTTGTTATGGCTATGGTGTTTACAGCAGTAGGAGGGGCAACAGTGAAGGGCGAATATTTGCTAATTTCATTCCGAATGGAACTTGATGGGCTTTCCCCTGTTGATCTGCCCTTTTGAGTTTTTTTCCACTCAGCTATTAATATTCTAAATAGTTTCTAAAAATATACAAAGGACCACACTTAATTATCTCAATAAAACTTGTGACTTTCCTCAAAAAGCTTTGAGAATTTTGCTTTTATTTCCTAACAGTGAATTATAAGTCATGTTATAATTTACACTTTAAGATTTCATTTTTATATTGGCTAATTTAATACACTGGCTAATTTAATACAGATATTATATAAATTATAATTATGGAAGAACTATACTACTTATACTATAAATTTATACTGTTTATACTACAAATTTATACTGTTTATTCTATTTCCCTTGGGGGAAAATGAGGGTTTAGGCTGATTAAGTAAAAGAAGATCAAATTTTGTTAATATCATTGACATCACTTATTGGTTGAAATTTTGTGTATTTTAAGAAAATTATCTGCATATATGAAATCACTACTCATGAAATAACTTTTGAGGGGAAAGGAACTGATTATGAAATGTACTTTCTAACTTAATGAGTAGTATGAGTAATTGAAGTCTGCAGACAATCTCTAAATCTCAGTTATGAATTTCATCTTTTTCACCCATACTTTTTAGTTGTGCTGCTACTATAAAAGAATAGTTGAGGGTTATTGCATTTCTTATGCTCAGCCTTAATGGGATGTGTGAATTATGAGATAGCAAAGAGTCAGGAGCAGTTGGCTTAATTCGTTGGTTTCTGGAATAATTTGGATAATATTCCATACATTGGTTTACAGGACTAGTAAATTAAATTTACCATTTGACCATGTATTTTCCACTTTGCAATCTGTTCTTAGCATCTCATCAAAGAGTATACAGGTACCATTCCACAGTCAAAATACGATCCCCATCTTTGCTTGTGTTTTCCCATTCTGTGATAAGCTTTTTATATATACACAATATTTAAGATAAAGACAAATCTTTATGTCCCAAACCTTAGACAATTATATATTTCTTGATTGTATATTTTATCATCCTGTGCATTGCAATTTACCTATTTGAATGGAATAGTTTTTATTTGGTGAATATTTTCTTAATAGGTATTTCAAAGTCATATCAGTTTTTTAGGTAGTGTATTGAAAAGGTTCTTGAACTGAGGTTCAGAAATCGTGGGTCATGCCTGCCTCCACCATCAAGTACATGGCAGTTCCTTCATTTTATATAATCTCATGTTGGAAAAATTAATTTCTAGAAATAAAAACATGAATTCAAAGGTTTTATGTTTTTTTAAACAAAAGGAAGCCATTCTATGGGAATTAGTTGAACTCTTTGCCACTGCTTTGTTTCTGTAGCAACAATAAGCCACCCCTTTGATGGTAGTTAGCTTCAGTTATTCTGTACCAATGCCCAGTTTAAATCAGCCATGTTAAGCAAAAATACTTATAAGAAATGTCATTTATTACATTGAAATTTATTTTAGATATTTGAGTAATGCTATGAAGGTAAAAATTGCATTTAAAAATTACTTCATTAGTAAAGTCTTATGGGTTTGACATAGACTTTGGGTTTGTGGTTTTAAAATGTATTAACAATATTTTTGAGATATTGGTATATTCTGTATGTGAAATGCTATAGTTAAAGAGTAGATAAATGACCCAGAAGCTTGAAACATTTTTAGAATAGAAAATCAAATGCATGTCTAAACGGATTTGTTACTTTCATGCTCTTTTTATGTGTGCTAAAACTATGTTTTTGTATGACTTAAGGTATGTTTGTCTGAATTAATAATATAAAAAATAAAAGGGTAGAATATGAAGGACCCAGTATTCTGCTACCTCTTTGTGCCAGCTCTTTAAGACTAAAAAATTACTTTGTATCCTATTGACTCCAACATTTGAGTGATTACATTCTGAAACAACTCAGTGCAATAGTTCTCTTTAGTGGTGCTTTTGTTACACCCCATACAACTTTGTCCTTTTTTTTTTTTTTTAAGATTTTATTTATTTGACAGAGAGACAGCAAGAGAAGGAACACAAGCAGGGGGAGTGGGAGAGGGAGAAGCAGGCTTCCCACCGAGCAGGGAGCCCAATGCGGGGCTCCATCCCAGGACTCTGGGATCATGACCTGAGCCAAAGGCAGACGCTTAACGACTGAGCCACCCAGGCACCCCTAATTTTGCCCTTTCTTAATGAACGTTGCTTTCAGTGTGAGATGGCTGCCTTGAAAGCCAAACTCAGTAAGGTTAATGGTAACATTTAGTCCCCCAAAATTCTGCCATATGAGAGGTAGTTTTAGAATGATAGGGTTAGAGAAGCATGCCCAAAGTCCAGCCTTCAGCCTACTAGTAATATCCATTAAGTAAAAACATAATAGCTTTCTTTTATGAACACTTGGCTATTGACTTCCTTTAATCTAGCTGGCCATACTGAAGAGCAATACTATGAGTAAATGATATCTAAGTACTTTTTGATATATATAAAAGTTTTTTTATCCTTTGGGAAAAAAACATTTTCCCCCTTTTTTTCTGGGGGATTATCATGAAACAACACAATTGAGACTAAAAAGTGCAGATTAAGTAAATTATTTTTATAAAATGGTTTAGGCTTTGAGTAAGAAATACGTTTACTTTTCACAAGTCATCAGTACGTGTATGTGTGTATAACTGATCTTTATCAGTTGAAATGGAAAGGAATGTGTTGTTGATCTTTAAGGAGTATCTCTTAAGAACATAAAATCCTTAAAGTAATAATGAATAATTATGCTCATTGAAAAGTAAACCTTTACAAATTACTTTGAATATTTTATGGTTTTATTTCTCATGGCTTTTCCTTTATGATAGAGAGTAAGTGTTCTTAAATGTTGCATGAAAACTACTGATAAATGTTATTTCTTAACTTTTTCTTTTTGGCAGCCAGAAACAGGTTGAGAAGTTGACTGAATTCTTGTCATTTGTTATAACTCATACCTCAGTTAATTGCTTGCTTGAATTATAGCCACCTGTTGTATTGACAATTCATAGTTATTGATGACTCAATCCTTATTAAGTACAGACTTTCTGTCTAGCATATATAGTATATTTGCCACTGACAGAAAATGTGCTTGAGTTTCGCTAATATGCACACTTCTAGTTTTACTCAAAATCTTGACATGTGAATACTGACAAAGTTCATGATACTAATGTTAATTCTGTAGTAGAACTACGAAGAAAACAACTTAGACTTATACTGTATATCACCATTTACAAAGTACTTTGATTTTTAATAAGAACCCCATTCAGTAGGCAGGGCAGGCATTTTACAAGCCTCATTTGACGGTTGGGAAAAGTGAAACTCAGAAGTCAGATAATCTGCCCCATAGTCACACAGAAGTAGAAGCAAAATTTGGTCCTAGGTTTTGTGTCTTCAAGTTCCTCTCCACTATATTGCATCCTTCCCTGTGTATTTATCTTCCTAATCATCCTGTTGTTACAATGGTAGTGTTGGAATCAGAAACCTAAGACCAAGTTCCATGCTTGAGAAAAAGATCTCATCTGTGTGCTTCCTGCTGTGCAAAATCTTCTGCTGGTTAAGAAGATAATTTATGTCCCTCATTTCTTTTCAGTCATATGCATCTGAGAAACTGCACATTACTGCCTGTCACAAGGTGTGACATCTTTAACACTGCTTCTGCTCTTTTTTTTTTTAATGTGGAAAACTTGGTTGCATGTTGATACAGAAAGTAATACATAAAGAAGAAAATGCTTTTTTTTTTTTTTTTTTTTAAAGATTTTATTTATTTATTTGAGAGAGAGAGAATGAGAGACAGAGAGCATGAGAGGGAGGAGGGTCAGAGGGAGAAGCAGACTCCCTGACGAGCAGGGAGCCCGATGTGGGACTCGATCCCGGGACTCCAGGATCATGACCTGAGCCGAAGGCAGTCGCTTAACCAACTGAGCCACCCAGGCGCCCCAAGAAAATGCTTTTTTAAAAGAATATATTTTATGACACATTTAAAGATTTTATTGTGGCAGAAAGAGTTGAATCACTGTTATTTTCATTCTTGAATAAAATGAGCTGCTTATTCTTTTTGTCCAAAACTGTCCTGTGGGTTCAGCTTTGTCATTTTGACTTTGCAGCAGTTAGAAGAAAAGAGTGAAGATCAAGAAGACAAGGAATGTTTGAAACAAGCAATAACAGCTTTGCTTAATGTTCAGAGTGGTATGGAAAAAATATGTTCTAAAAGTCTTGCAAAACGAAGACTGAGGTGAATATTTTTACCTTTTTAATAATCCTCCCTTTCACCCTGAATATTCTGGTATAAATTCAGGGATCCCAGTTCCCTCCTCACGTAAACAATGAAGAAAATAGTTTTAGTGACAAGCTTGGTCTTTCAGAGGAAGTGACATCAAAGCCAAGAGAATTTGTTATTGTTTGAAAAACCTTTCATATTTGTGCATTTTCCTTGAATACTCCCAGACAAGACCTCCTGAGAGTCAACTGGTAAGCTAAAGGAGAGACAGAGAAAAATGTCTTGAGTAGATTTATGTCAACATCATCGTTCTGTCAAAGTAAAATTCGTAGTGTCCTTTATTTTAGGGATTATGTAACTTGAGGTATTAATTCAGATAACATTGCTTCCACTTTCTTAATTATAATATGTGCATGTTTGTTAGCTTTAGGTCTTGTCCACTTAAACATTTCTAAATAATTTTTTAAGTCTTTTAAATTATTTTTTCACTATATTGGCTACTTTTTAATATTTGTCATTCTAAATATTTAGTAGCCAAGGTAGAAATAATCATTCCATAGCTAAATTTATAGAGTAGAATTTTGTCAATAGTCATTGTTCTTTTTAGAGCACTAAAAAAGTCTCTACTGTGTTGCTGTAGTTCCTAAAATGGTACAGTATTGTAACACTAATATATTTGGAGAATTAGTGAAAACCTTCTCGGTGCAACTTTTTAAAATGTACTTTTACATTGTCCTTTATTTACATGAATTCTAGATTGTCTGTTGTCTGTGCACTAATAATGTTTTTTTTACTTTATCCCAGTGAATCTGCATGTCGGTTTTATAGTCAGCAAATGAAGGGGAAACAACTAGCAATCAAGAAAATGAACGAGATTCAAAAGAATATTGATGGTTGGGAGGGAAAGGACATTGGACAGTGTTGCAATGAATTTATAATGGAAGGAACTCTTACACGTGTAGGAGCCAAACATGAGAGACACATATTTCTCTTTGATGGCTTAATGATTTGCTGTAAATCAAATCATGGGCAGCCAAGACTTCCTGGTGCTAGCAATGCAGAATATCGTCTTAAAGAAAAGTTTTTCATGCGAAAGGTACAAATTAATGACAAAGATGACACCAGTGAGTACAAGCATGCTTTTGAAATAATTTTAAAAGATGAAAATAGTGTTATATTTTCTGCCAAGTCAGCTGAAGAGAAAAACAATTGGATGGCAGCATTGATATCTTTACAATACCGGAGTACACTGGAAAGGATGCTTGATGTGACGATGCTGCAGGAAGAGAAGGAGGAGCAGATGAGGCTCCCTAGTGCTGATGTTTATAGATTTGCAGAGCCTGACTCTGAAGAGAATATAATATTTGAAGAAAACATGCAGCCCAAGGCTGGAATTCCAATTATCAAAGCGGGAACTGTTATTAAACTTATAGAGAGGCTCACATACCATATGTACGCAGGTAAGAAATAAAAAGTTGCCTGTCACTTTTATTTTCCTGCTTCCAGCTGATTTTCTTTGCTGCACAGGTCATTGTGCCTAAAATAGAAAGCAAACTAACAACAAAAGATCCTCCGCATTATTCCGAGTTCATTTTCCTTTGCCTAAAAATACTGCCATTTATACTTTTTCTACCACATTTACATATTATTTTTAACTTTACAACCAGAATTACAAATGAGCAAATAAAATCACTTGGCTAAATTTACCCAATTAGTGGCAGAAACAAAACTAAAAGTAGTGGTAAATCATCATCATCAGGGTCTAACAACCTTTACCTCTTCTTCTTTTTTCTTTCTTCTCCTTCCATTACTGAGATTATAAAGTCAGTAAAAATTTTGGTATACGTTCATCACCAAAATTGTGCTGGTAGTACAAATATGCACAACATTGTTTTTTCTTAATTTCTATTCCTAAAACTTAATTAAGTTTAGCAATCCTGAAAGTCATTGAAGTTTTCAGTATTTGTTTGCATTTTACAACCAATGTCATTTAAAAAAACAATTTTACCTTAGCAGGGCAGTTTTTAGAGACAAACATGTCCAGACTACTTAGGAAGATCGGTAGAGGCCGAATCAAATGTAATGTTTGAGAGTTAAGGAACAAACATAATGATTCTTTTTTTAAAGTAATTTTATTTCTTCTGGTAAAGTAACCCATGATAATCCAATGTTCCTCAACCTTCAACTTCCCTACACAATAGAAAGCTTGGAAATTGGGCAATACTGTAGCGTATGGTATAGTGGAAAGAGCACCAAATCTGGATTTACACCCCACTCTATCACAGTTCCTTAAGGTCCCAGAATCTCAGTTTCCATCTCAAAAATCAACATCGCAACAGCAACCTTAGAATGTTATTGGAAAGAATAGATGAACTACAACATGTGAAAACTCTTTGTAAATCTAAATGTAAACTTACTTTCAAAGAATGTTTTTTATTACAAAGACATATAAACTGAAACATAACTCTTATAACATAAATGCTGTCCTTAAGTAGTTGAACGTGAAAGTTAACCTCCATCCCAAACTTCTTGCTTAAATATATTCCTATTTCTAGATGTGTTTCTGAGGGAGGTCGATTTTTTTGTTTGTTTTGTTTTTTCATTTTTTTAAAGTCCTCTAAATAGGGTCTCAGTTCTCTCTGGAAGCTGTTCTGGCACTAGTTAAATTAAACTTTTAAAGATACGCATTAACTAATCCACTGTAAGAAAGATGAATAGCATTTGATAATGTTGATCTGTTCGATTTGTTAAATGTCCAGTCAGAATTACTTAAATGGCCTGGAAACTATCAGGTCCTCTTTGCAAAAAAGTAAAATCAAGTTAGAATATTTTTATCAGTGATATCAAAGCACCTTTATGAATATAATGTTTCATTATCTCCACGTCTCTGGAATAAATAAGCCAGGGTTTTGTTTTGTTTTTAATTTTTATTTGGCCTCTATAATTGGTAGTTCTTTTGCTAGCCTTTTCCACAGTAAAATATTAGTGTTTTCTGTAGGCTATTAAAAGCAGTTTGGGTTCTCTAACGAGATTCCATTTGGTAGTAGCAGGCAGTAGCTGAAACATGTTGAAGATAGTGTAAGAAGACTAGTCTGGGATTCCAATTTTACTATTGATTTTTCACCTAGAAACTTCTGCAGTCAGTGTATTCATTTTACTGACTCAAAAATGAAAAAACAAAGCACAGGAAAGTTAAATAAGCTGCCAGGATTTTACATGAAAAAGAAATAGATTATTCTGGTATCTTTTTAATATATAAAACTTTTTGAGAGGTACAATTATCAGCAATTAATATGACCAACCTGTTTTGTGATCTTCATCAACTTCTGTATACTGTTTAAGATCTAGAATACAACTACAAAAATGTTCATTAAGTTCCTCGAAATTTGTGGTTGCAAAATGCTTATTTCTTTGCCTTTTAAAGAATTTTTAAGGTTATACAAGCTCAGATTGCTCTTCTTGCCAAATTATTCTGATTTTTAAGGGTCTTAGAAGATTCACTGATTTCTTTAGCATAAGCATTCTAAACCGTTCATCCTTTTAAATTAAATACCTTTGTTTTGAGTTCTTAGACTGTTTAGAGTAAAATTAATCCTTGGATTTTTATCTACATAAGACAAAAGTTTTACTGTTTTTTGGGGTTTTTTTTCCTATAGAGCAGTATAAGTGGAAAGTGCTAAAGAAGACTCACTAGTGTTTACTATCACATGTCAGTAGTATTGGACTTGGAAAGCATTTTCAGATTCCAAATTTTTTAATATAATTGTTTCTGTAAAACTTGATTGTTGATGATAAAGGTTTTTTTTTTAAACTGCTTGCTGCATTTCACAGAACTAACTTAGTAAGCAGTTGCAGAACTACAATTAAATATTTTCTGGGAACTGTGCTTTTTATTTTTTCAATGAGGACACTTTAAAACAAAACTTGAACAAGCATAGCTGAGAGTTTTTATGGAGTCTCTGGAGTTTTTCTCCTTAATGTACACGATGCTAGCCTAGTCTGTAGAATAGTACTTTTGCCTTGATGTCTTATTACTTTTGATAGTTGCTCTTACTTATATTAACTTTTAGCTTTTGAATAGAATGGCATTTTAAATGGTTTTACTTCTAGTTAGTATAAAACACTGAAATTTCTAGATTTATAGGACTTTGCAAAGTTAAGTGTATTCACATTTAAATTGACAAGATTGTTTTACTTTTTTAAAAAATAAAAGTTTTTCAAAAATTCCTTTCATTAATTTCTTGAGGAATAAAATGCCAGTTTTAGAAATGTTGTGGCCAAGTTTTTTTTTTACATTTTTCTTTTCTATCTTCTTTTGAAGCTTAATTGAATATTTTAACATAGGTCATTAAGGTATATTACTGGTGTAACTGGAATACACAAGCAGCTGTCATGAGTTGTGGTTCACAATACCTACAAATTAGTATTAATTACTAGTTTATTTGGGCTCTTCTGTAAGGTCTGTCACTGAACGTGTTACTGGCAGATATGGAATGTGTTTTTAATAGATCATCTATGAACTCGTAAAACATGAAAGCAATTATTTTTTAAGGTCTCTTCCAGCTCAAATGTACTTTGAGTCCTTACTACAATAATAACAGATCAAGTTGCCATTTATTTTTAGAATTATTGGTCTGCTCTTTTTGCGGTAGTGGGGGGAGCGGTTCAGTTGGTTGATAGATATTTTTATTGGAGAACATTCAGTGCAAAATGGGCTGAAATAAAGGCTAAAATATAACTTGCACATTTTTATTATGTTGTACAGAATTATAATAAAAGACATTGGCTGTAATATATGAGAAAATTTAATATCCACTAAGCACCACTTACAGACATTTTTTTAGGTTATGGATTGTTCAGAAATTGTCATAAAAACAGAAGAAAAACTGGTTTAACCTTACTTAATTCAGACTTCACTGTGGCTTTAGCCAACTTGATCCCTCAGGTGTTTTTAACAATAATTTTGAAACAGAGCTATAGATTTGCAGTGTTAGACAACAGGACCAATCCCTCAACGAATACACAAAACACAAGGCCCCTGAAAGTTATATGATTTTCCAGAAATCATACCAATTAATTGCAGAATGAGGACTAAAACTTAGGTTTCTTGATTCTTAATAGACTGTACTTTTCACCATGTTACAGTGACTCATGTAAGGCAAATTTTTTTCATTATTAAAATATATTTTTTATTATGTGTATCAAATAATAAAAATAAAGAGAATTTCTTGGTTGGTTTGAATTGCCAGTAATATAAATGGCTTGTTTCTTATTGGGCAAACACAGGTTTACTATGAAGATTTAAGCAGAGTAATTTTTTTCTCTTATTGAAATAGGTAATAATAGATAAACTTCCATTTTAATGCATAGATTTTAGTATACAGTTAGATATTGGGCATCATAATTTTAATTTTTAACAAAACCCAGTCTACTGGTGTTGTTTGTAAAGGAAAGCTTTCTGGGAGAAAAAGTTAAATTTAGGTAAATTAGAAAATAATTAACTGTCACTTAAAAAGAAAAAAAGATTGCAACAGGGTCTTATGTGGAATCTGATTTATAGCTTGTCTCTCAGATCCAGTATTTCTGGACATAGACTAATTTGCTAACTGCATCAGAACTTTGGCATCCATTTCAAATGCTGGAGAGGGGACAGTATCTAGTCAGGTCATTCTGAATCTGGCAAGAATATGAAGAGACTTTCCTTAACCTACCTTAAGAGGACCACAAAGCAATATATGTAAAGAAGAAGAGATGAGAGTAGGAATTTTACTTCCGTTTCAGAGTTACAGGAAGGAAATAAAGTACAAATTAATTATTGAGACTTAAAACAACATGAGTAAAGAAATGTTTGGTAATGGTGTGTCTGGTTTGATAGTCTTATTTTAGAGAAATGAGGTGTCCTTGAGGCAGGGAAAATTCAGAACTGATATTATATGCAAATACAAGCTTTTCATATTGAAGTGTGGGAAAAAGGTGTTTCCCATGTGTGGTGAACTCTTTTCTAGAAAATGGTATTGAAAAAAATGTTAGCCGGTTGATAGTTTTCTTTAAAGTATTTATTGCTATTTTACGCCCTCAGAAAATCCTCAGAAACCTGCATTAGCTTTCTTTTGAGTTTGTGGCCTCTATAAATTCAGTTTGTGTGTCTTAACTTTAAAAAAAATCTTTTGAACAATTTTTGATCTATAGGGCAGTGCTGTTCTATTTTTAAACTCTCTGATAATTTTTTTAAGTGTTTGTGCGTCAGCATAGCTTCTGTTTCCTTTTTTAAGGAATTCAAGAGTGATTGTTTATAAATCCTTGTTGAGAAGCTTATTGTTTCTTGTGGCTTTTTAAATGGCTGTATTAAAGGGAGAATTATCACATGAACAGACATCCTGATTAACAGTGGTTCACTATGGGAGTGGGGGAGGGGCATTCTTGACATAAATAACTCCATGTAACAAATATTTCATGAATTTTCATTGACCTTGCCAAATAAAATGTCAAGTGTCAATCAAAATAGGTACCTAAGAAAAAAAGATTGAATTATCACCTCAAAGTTAGCATGCTGTCTTCTGAACATTAACCTAGGTATATTTTGAGTTCCTAAGATTTTGAAGAACTGTGCAGAGAAGTATTATCAAAGAACAGTTTTCAAGTGAAGGAGACAACGCAGCAGAAAAAAAGTCACTGCAGCTCCTGTTCGAAATAACCTGGACCAGGGATTTGATGGGAGAGTTGGCAGCTGTTTGTATGGAGGGAGGGAAGCAGAGCAGCTAGTAAGCTTGGTGGAAATCTTCGTGCAGGGATTTGAGAATCTGGTAGAAATAATAATGAAGAAAAACCACAGGGAAGCTTTTATCATTGCTCATATTGAAATTCCCGTGGGGTTAATTTCGAGAAAGAGGTTTGTGGAATTTACATCCACAAGCAAGTGATAAACAGAAAGAGAAAGAGACTCTCAAAATAGCCCCCAATTTTTGTGTTCTCCACAAGTATTCATGCTTATGTTCTAAAACCAAAGCGACCTGGCTTTTGTATTTTTACGTGTTTGCCTTCCATCTGTCTCTGAAACATCATTTTATGATGCAGGTAGATGACTGCTGCCCCACAAGCAGCAGGGCCAGGGTCACACTCAGCCTTTACCATTGCCTGAGAGATGTAAGTAGCTAGTGCTTTGTTTTCTTACAAAATTAGGTAATCTGTGCTGATTGGTGAGTATTTTCAAAATACTGAATTATCTTAGTCCTTCACATCATCCATAAGATAAAGATTTCCAGGGGTTAGTGTGACATAGTACATGTGAGAATCACTGAAGGGGGGAAATTAATAGAGATAAAAATAGCTTCTGGAATACGTACGCTTTTTTGTGTAAGATTTCAAATACAAATGTTATGGCCTCAAATACAGATGTTACGTTTTTACTCATTAGCAGTTTTGCACCACTTGAGACTAAAAGTGGAGTCTAAATCAATACAAGCCTGGGAATATATGCAGCCTGTAAGATATTTTTTGAAGGTCCTTAAACTTTGGCCAAGTTTTCTTGGTTTATTTTTAGCTTCTGCTGGTTTTTTTCTTTTTGGCAAGACTGCTCTTATTTCTAATCAAGTTAAAAACAACTTAAACTTGAATCACGTTAGAATTTAGGACAACAGTGATGAGTGTGGGAGTGTTTATTATGCTGCCCGCTTCACTCACTCCTCTGCTGAATACAGTGTGCAGGACGGTACAGCTGCTACTTCCTAAAATCTGGAAGAAGGCTTGACAGGAATTACAGAATCACAGTTAGACGGCCGATTTTTCAATGACTTTCTAGTGCCGGTAACCGGATTAGCAGTTTGCAGCTACATTCGCAATTAATCATTTATTTCAGTTTCTGTAATGATTACATAACTCATGGAATTGTTCTTTGTATTTATATGTCACAGCTGTGGAAACCTGAAGGGATCCTTTAATCCAGAGAGGTTATGTGATACAGTAGAAAAAAGCATAAAACTAGGCATCGCACAATCTAGCTTCTGGTTCCATCTCTGCCACTCTACTGTGTGACCTTGGATAAGTCTTAGCTCCTCCTCTCATGTAGAAAGGAAAAACATCTCAGCACCACCCCCTTCACAGCAGTCATGTGGAATCAATTATGTGAGTGCCCTTTGAGAACATGACGTAACAGAGATCAGGAGTTGATAGGATCCCCGTGTGACTGATGTAGCACCGAGGCATATCATGACTTTCCCAGCATTGTCATCAGTTACTAAGGTACCGAAGTGACCAGACGTTTTGGTTGAAGATGAAAAGACCATTTTAAAGTAGTTTGCTTTTAAAAATAGGCTGTTTTCTTAAAAAAAAAAAAAATTCACTTAGAACTTGCTTTTATTCTGTTTTTCAATTTAAAAGTATCTTTGATATCCTGTAACTTTTTAGCCTAACTTAGGTGGCATCTGAGGAGAAATGGATCTGAATATTGATTTTAGACTTCTAGATCGAAATAAACTTTTCCTTTAAAAAAAAGGAGGGGCCAGTCTAAATTTAGAATACGGCCCAGGGATACTTGGAACCCTCTCTACTAAGGGTCTGGGCTCGCTCTCCCTCAGTGACAGCTCGGCATCTCTACAGTGACCACTGCTTTTGCTTCCTAGACATATGATATTTTGAGTAGCCTCACCTTACAAATAGATTTGCAGAACAGGAAGTAGATTCTTGAAAGGGAGGATTGTGATGAAATCGATATAAATCTCTGTTTTAAAATCTTGTACAGCCTTCTGTTCTAAAATCTTTTCTTCTGGATGAGACATTAGTCTTTAACGTTTGAGGAACTCTGTAACTGAAGACAAACAATAAGATACCAACAGAGAGGAAATTACTAAAGGATTGTATATATTTAAATTACTTTTATCAGTAACCCACTAGACTTGGAAAGTAAAGGAGAAGAGGGGCATTTAAAACCAGTATGTTTTTATTCTGTGAATTTTCTTTAACTTAAAAAAGCATTATAAATTCAAGGTTGTCTGATATTTAAATCAATTCATTATCTTGATGACCACATAAACCAATAGATAAGAAATAGATTTTTATGATAAATCCATGCATTTGCTTTGGGGGAGGTTGTTTAATATATTATCATTATTTTATGTTAAGGTTAAATTTAGCATGGTTCTTAATCAGACAGAATCAGCCTAAATAGAAATTTTCCAAACAAATTAACTGTGATTCTTGGTAAATCCTATGCTAATAAAAGACACTGTACTCACAAAGGATCCACAGTGTGAAGCCTAACAAAAATAAAGGTACTTGCTACTGTCAACGAATTCATCATTAAATTAGAGCTTTACCAGTCCATAATGTAAAATAGGAAAAGGATGCTCCCAATAAAAAAGTTAATGAATTCTCCACTCCTTCTTTTTAATGACTTAGAACTAAATGTGGACCTTGGTGAAATTGGAGTCATAGAAGGGAGTGATTTTTTTTCCCCCATTGTGGGAAGATGTTTCTCCCCTTGTTTATGCAGAAGATGACAGCCCCGGTCTCTTATTGCTGATGACAGCAGCCTTTCTCCACAACTTGGGGGAAAAGTGTCAAGGAGAGACTGGAGTAGGCCAAGCCTGGGGAAGTGATCGCACTCGGGCAGCCTCCTGGTCTACTTCAGGGAGCTGTGAATGAAAAGTAGGTCCTCTCATGGAAGGGGTTGGAGACTGAACTCTTAGCGTGACTACTTGAAATAAAAGGAATTAAGTTGTGAATAGAACCAAATCCACATTCTCACACATTTAGCAGTTTTAATAACTTACAGGTATTTGTAAGCTTCTTTTAGCAGTTTTAAGACCTCTGGCGAATAAAATCATTGAGAAACTGTATTTAACTTAATCTACAGCGTTATAAGATCCAATTTCTAGTTGTATGCTCTCTTAACGTGATTTAAAGGAATCTAGATAACATCCTAGATAAACTAGTCTGGATGTCAGAAAAAGTAATGGGTTATTGCTGTGGCCTTTTTCTTCACGAGGGAGATAGAAACCAACTGGAGATGTTCTGAGATCCAGGTAGCAGGTGGGAGCTTATGTCCAGGCTCTTTGCCTTTCTTCCCTTTGCATTCCTGTGGCCGATGAGGACTTTAGTAAGTTCAGCTAGTCAGAGTGTACAGAGGTCAAGAAATAAGTCGATACAGAATCTTAGTAACAATGGTTTTGCCACTAATTTAGGAAGCCCTCAAGCTAGCAGTTTGTTATAAAGTCCAAAGCATTCTATGTGGTCAATACATTTTGGGAATTTTAAAATTGACTGTTTCATCCCTTTTGAAAATGTTAATAATAGCTTTAATCATGCTGAATCAAAGATTTTAATAAGATAATTTTCCTTTTTCTTCTTAGATCCCAATTTTGTTCGGACATTTCTTACAACATACAGATCCTTTTGTAAACCTCAAGAACTACTGAGTCTTATAATAGAAAGGTCTGTTAATGTAAAATGTTTAAATTTCCTTTTTTTTTTTTAAAGAGAATGAGCCAAGATCCTGTATGTTTCTCAGAAATAAATTGTATGAGCTTTAAATTGTAGTTCATGAGTACTTTTTAAAGAAATAACATCTTTATAATAATCTTTTAGTTTTGATTATTAAAGTACAAAAATAAGCATTCTTTTTTACATGGAAACCCAGTACTTGAAATTTCAAATTTATGGAATTAGTCAAGTTAAAGAACTATATAAAAATGTATAATTTAAGTTCTGAAAATTTAAATTTTGATGATTTAGGTGTTCTAAACAGAACTTTTCAAATATATCACATGTTGAAGAAAATGGAGCTTATCAGTGAACAAATACCATAATCAAGAAAAGTGTTTCAGCCACCCAAGGAACAGTCAACTCTTTAAGGATTACCCTAAAAACTGTTACGTTAGCTGATTCAGAGTGATTACACAAGCCAAAAATGAACAGCAGTCCCATAACTTTATAATCACATTTATTTTTAGACTTTGCATGTATTTTTAATCCTTTATTATGTTTCTTGTTTTTTTATATTGGCAAGTATTAATTTCTTTTTTAAAAATTAAAATAAGATCATTAACCTTTATATTATAGAAGCCTTGTTTTCACTGATGCATATGTGTATCTGTAGTAATTTTCACAGTGCTCTCTGGATTGTGCTGACTAGTGAAAAGGGGTGTAGTTTTCTGTTCGAATAATTTGATGTTATTAGTATTTTCATTAGTTTGTTCTGTTTTATGTTAGGTTTGAAATTCCAGAGCCTGAGCCAACAGAAGCTGATCGCATAGCTATAGAGAATGGAGACCAGCCCTTGAGCGCAGAACTAAAAAGGTTTAGGAAAGAATACATACAGCCTGTCCAGCTGCGGTAAGCGGTAACGAAGCAACTGAAGTGGTGGAGTCTGTACTGAACTTTTGTTTCAGAGTTGAAGTAAATAAGCATCTTTCCCAAGCAAGCAGGAGGTAGCAAGTAAAATGAGTGAAATAAAGAGCAATTATCAGAAATTATTGTATAAGTCTTAATTAACATAGAATTTTAAAAGTGGTAAGCCACTTATAAAATTATTTAATTTTTATTTTTTATGTTTTAATTTATGCAATTCATCATGGTAAACGCTTATGTGTGTGAGTTCCCATGTAATTCAGTTGTTCTTCTGTGTTAATGCCATAGAGTATTAAATGTATGTCGGCATTGGGTAGAGCACCACTTCTATGATTTTGAAAGGGATGCAGATCTTTTGCAGCGAATGGAAGAATTTATTGGAACAGTGAGAGGTATGGTTTTTTTAAGTGCTTAGTTTTATATGTAATAAAAGTACCAATATGGTGACTGTCAACTGATGTCATTATTGTTCAGTGTTGTTAAGGGTTGTTTATAACAGTGGCAGCACAACCATTTGAAAAAGCTGAAAATTTTCATCAAACAACATTTTGACCTACAAATTGCTCAATAATCACCCTGTTGACCCAAATGTATTTTCATTTAGTAAATCAGTGTAGTGATTATTTTGGAATTGGATAGAAAAAGTCTCGATTTATGCCGTTTTTCCACTTATCTGAAGGTATGTGTATCAGAGGACAGTTAGGAACTGGTGTGCCATCAGAACACCACTGCTGGAGACGGACTGGGCCCCAGTTAGGGGAATAGAGCATGTATCAGAGAGGCCGCAGAGCAGATTGGACTGAAAGCCAAGAAACAAGAGTTCTGTTCTGAACACTGCCACTCACCAGATACATGACTTTGGGCAAAACCACTTTGATTCTGTAGACTCCTGTTTCCTCATCAGTAACATAAGAAGCAAGACTCAATGATGCCAAAGTTTCCCCTCGAGTTTTAAAGATTCTATGATCATACAGGTCTAAGAATGTCCTAGACAAACTTGTTTCTAATGTCCAAAGTGTACTCTAAATGAGAATCAGAAAATAAAGGGTTAAATAAGAGTACTTTCATGCATAGTACAAAACAGAGCCACATCAGAAATGCACACTGACATGAAGGAATCGATCCTCTGGTACTGTTTGGTTTGTAAGATGCAATGTTAATTAGATTAACAGTGAATGTGTATAGTCCAACCTTATAAATCCCATGTGTGCCAGATTTATCTTTTTTATGGAGGATTATAAAATAATATTTTGAACTGAAGTTAGGAATGATAGAGGTGAAAAATCTATGAATAAACTACTTTCTAATTTTATTTTGAAAGGATGTAGAAGAATATGTACCAGACTATTAATAGTAGTTACCCATGTGAAGAAGAATGAGATTGGGATAGGGAACAGGGACGTGGTAAAGGGGAACTTCCATTTTTTTATTTTTATCATTTGAACTTTGTAATAACAAAGATATATTTAAGTATCACTTGTCTGATTTTAAAATATTTTAAAAGGATAAAATATCGAGTGAAAAGTTTTTAAATGTTATTTAAAATGTAATGTATTTCAGGTAAAGCAATGAAAAAATGGGTTGAATCCATCACTAAAATAATCCAAAGGAAAAAAATTGCAAGAGACAATGGACCAGGTCATAATATTACATTTCAGAGTTCACCTCCCACAGTTGAGTGGCATATAAGCAGGCCTGGGCACATAGAGACTTTTGACCTGCTCACCTTACACCCAATAGAAATTGCTCGACAACTCACTTTACTTGAATCAGATCTATATCGGTATGTAATTTGACATTCAAGCTGAAAAATCATTTCAAAGGAGTTAATTTTTTAAATGAAATACTGGTTTCTGCCTTATAGGAATGTTGTAAGACCTAAATGAGCTAGTACATGAAGTGTGTAGTAATAAAGCCGTGATGCATAGAAGGCCTCCCCTTCTTTGACTCCCTGATCCCCCTGCCCTGCCTGGATTTATAGCTTCTCTCTGTCTGCAGTCACTCCTAGCTGGTAGAGCTAAGTGCAGATCCTGGCTTTACCAATTGCTGGCTTGGTATCCTTGGGCAACTTTAGCCTTCTTGTTTAACTTTTACTACTCTGTCCCTTAGCTTCCTCAGGATTAAAATGGGGCTAATAATAGTACCTATTCCTCAGGCTGTTGTGAGATTGAAAATAGTCAATTTATATACAATGCTTGGCAAATTGCCCAAAACAAGGTCAGGGCTCAGTAAGTTAGCTGTTGCCCTTGTAGTTGTGAACTTAAGTCATGGACAGTCATAGCCTTTTTGAGTTTTTCTACATTGACATAACTACTGTCTCAGTCCATTTCTCATTTTAAATGGGGACTGTTTAGAAGTTAGAATTGCAAACTATTTTTTTAATAACTAATGAAAAAAAAATCTATAGATCTCCATCCACTCCAAAGATCCTCACTATTCCCAAAAACTAATGTTAGAATCTATTTTATTTATTTCCCAAGATCTTTCTGTGATAGGGTTTTCCCCCCTCCTTTAGAGGGGGAAAAAAAAAAGATTTATGAACTGCAGTGATTACTATATCCTCGATGAACTGATCATTATAACAGATATCATTATTTAAAAGAACTATCCCGAATTACATTGCCACCCTAATTCATTAAATAATATTTATAAGTGCTGGGAAAGATATTATGAAAAAATCCCAATGTTGCCAAAAGCAAAATGCTACTATAAAGTGATAAGTACACAGGTACATGCATAAAAATATTGTTTTGATCCATAGAAAAATACCCATAATTGTAAAATTTTGTTATACCTTGTTTTCATAAACCTTTCTGTTGGTGTAAAAAGAAGGCTTAGATGGGAGGTTAGTTTTATTTACCTCATTTACTTAAGAAAACAGCATGCTAGAGGGAGAAGTATCATGTAGAATTATGTCTTGATTTTAGAGCCGTACAGCCATCAGAATTAGTTGGAAGTGTGTGGACAAAAGAAGACAAAGAAATTAATTCTCCTAATCTTCTAAAAATGATCCGGCATACCACTAATCTCACTCTGTGGTTTGAGAAGTAAGTATTACTGACATTCTTAGATTTCATAGCAGTCAGCTATTAGGATTTTAAGTGCAGTTCTGTTTTTATATGTCTCATGTTCTTTTTGGTTCCTCTGTTCCTCCTTTCTTTTGCACTGAGTGAATAGTTTTCTAATGTAACATTTTTATTTCATTAATGATTTTTGAGGGTTTGTTTAGTGAAAGCTTTAAAGCTTACCATCTACATCGGAATCCGCTTCAGATTTATACTAGTTTAATTCAAGGAATAGATATAAATGTTCCTCCTATAGAGCTCTATTCCCTGTCTCCCTTTTTTGTGGTATTATTATAATATGTATTACATATAATAATGATGCAAATCTAATAATACATTGTAACAGTTGTTGCTTTACCATTTGTTATTATTTCCTTAGCGCATTACAGCTTTGCTCTCACCCACCTCCTCTGTGTAGTTATTGGCAATATATTACATATAGGTCCAATATATTACTTATAGGTCCAACATTACATCACATCACATCCACATTATTTTATACAGTTGCCTTTTAAATCAGTTAAGAGAAGCAGTGAGAACAAAATATGCACTTACAGCGTCTTCTATAATCACAGATTTACTGTTAGCAGTGCTCTTTGTTTTTGTGGATTTGTGTTACCATCTGGGGTTCCTCGCTGTCAGCCTGAAGAACCTCCTTTAGTATTTCTTGTATGGTGGGTTTGCTAGCAACAGATTCTCTGTTTTTGTTTATCTGGGAAAGTCTTTATTTTGCCTTCATCTTTGAACAATAGCTCTATCTTCAAGTTAACTAATTATTTCTTCTGCCAATTCAAATGTACTATTAAGCCCCTTTAGTAAATTTTTTATTTTAACTGTTGTATTTTTTAATTTCAGAGTTTCCATTTGGTTCCTTTTATCATTGCTGTGTCTTTTATGTCATTGTCGTCCTATCTTCCTGTACTTTTTAAATCACGCTTTCTCTCCTTTAGTTCTGTGAACATATTCATAATGGCTACTTTGAAATCTTTTTCTGTTAAATCTGTGTCCTCCTCACAGGCAGTTACTGTTCCCTGCTTTTCTTTCCATGAATGGGTCATATAGTAGCTCCCCCTTATCTGCGGAGGATGTGTCCCAAGGCCCCCAGTGGAAGCCTGAAACCACGAAATAGTACCGAACCCTATATACACTATGTCTGTTGCCTATACATACGTACCTCTGATAAAATTTAATTTACAAATCAGGCACAGTAAGAGATTAACAACAATAATGAATAACACAGAACAGTTATAACAATATAATAAAAGTATGTGAATGTGGTCTCTCTCTCAAAATATCTTCCTGAACTGTACTCACCCTTCTTGTGATGATGTGGGATGATAAAATGCCTACACAATGACATGAAGTGCCCAGGCAAAGTGATGCAGCCTTAGGCTACTAATGACCTTCTTACGGTACCTCAAAAGCATGATCATCTGCGGGATGTGGTTGCCTGCGGGTAACTGAAACTGGGGAAAATAAAACCGCAGATGAGGGGGGACTACTGTACTTGTTTCTTTGCATACCTCCTAATTCTTTGTTGGAAACGTGACATTTTAGATAATACACTGTAGCAACTTGTGGGTAGTCCCCCCCCCCCCCCCCGCCACCAGAGTTATTGTTTTTGCTTGTTTATTTAGTGACTAGCTGGATTATTTTAGTGAGGCCTATCCCCCCAACTCCCTCCACACTGAGACGTTAAGCGGAGAAGTCCCTCTTCTGAGAGGTACAGATTTGGGTATGTCCACAGTCACCCCAAGAAGGCAGCAGTAGAGGTAGGGATTTCTTCGGCTCCTTTCCTGACCACACCCAGCTGTTCACATCCACTAACTGCCAGCTGTTAACCAGAAAACAGGCTCTCCTGTTTTCAACAATTTCCCCAGTGGTATAAATTGCTCTGCAAACAAATCCAATCAAATTGTGACTCCTTTTTAAGGAGTGGTTTCTTAGGTCCCCGATATTTGTTCTGACCCCAGGAAGACTCCTTCCAGCTCTTTTTCCCTGGTTCTCTCCTGCAAACTAGTCCATGGGCAGTCTAGGCAGTTAGATCCATGAATCTCCCTATCGCCTTCACCACAACTTTCCTTCATTGTTCTCGAGAGCAAGTGACGAGAGAGTAGAAGTTGTTTGAGCCTGTCCTCTTGAGCTCAGGATGATGGCAAGCTTCTCTGAAACATTCCTGCTCTAGGAGCCGAATGCAGGGTTGGGGGTGGGGTGTGAGGTCCTCTTTGCTCACCTCTCCTGGCGTGGGACCACTGCCTCAGGAGCCAGGGAAAGACTGTCTTCCCAGCATTCTCAGTATGCCACATTCAAGTGAGAGCCCAGGCTCCATGTCGGAGCGAAGAAGGGAGTCCCCACTCCTCAGCTGCACTCCGCAGGGAGTTAGCCTCAGCCACCAGGCAGCTGGGGACTGGATGAGGAATGCTGATGTCCTGTTCCTCCAGAGAAGAAACCCCTCCAGCTGGGAGCTAGGTGGAGAGGGAGGCCTAAGTTCTTGGCTGCAGCTGTCTGGAGTAGACTCTTTCCCTCCACCGCCAGAGGTTCTCTGGGAGAAGGAGGGAGCAGGCTTGGTTCAAATGCCATAAACTCTTGCCTCTCTTACTGAATTTTTGTAGATTTTCCTAAATAGATGTTTCTTCATTTGCCATTTGCTCTTAGGACCATTTCCAGAGACTTTAAATGGGGGGGGGGGGTTATATTTATATTATGTTTATATTTTTTATATATGTATAATTTTTACCAGTTTCACTGAGGAGTGGGTAAGCAGAGCTGCTTACACTGTGGTATCAGCAATGCAGAATCTCAATGCAATTTTATAGTTGGGGCCACAGAGTGGCATTTTATACATTGGCCATATTTTTTTCTGAGTAAATACAATGTGATTAGTTGACTAATATTTTATAAGGGTGATATGAGGTTTCCACAGATCACACTGGAATTATCAGAACAAGAGGCCAGTGACATAGGGAATGACTAGAACCTAAGCTAGAATGTGGATAAAGACTTGAAAGCAATTCCTGAAGAGAAATAAGCATTCCAAGTCACTTATATTATGTTATTATCTCTTAGCCTCTAAAAAGTAAAACTTTAGGGGCACCTGGGTGGCTCAGTCATTTAAGCGTCCGATTCTTGATTTCAGCTCAGGTCATGATCTCAGGGTTGTGAGATTGAGCCCCATGTGGGGCTCTGCACTCAGCAGGGAGTCTGCTTGAGATTCTCTCTCTCCCTCTCCCGCCCCCCCCACTCTCTTGTTCTAAAATAAAATAAATCTTTTTTTTAAAAAAGTAAAAAGTAAAACTTTAGAATTTGCCCTCTAAATGTTGCTTCCTGATTTCTTCATTATCAAATTAAATAACTATACTTAAGTATGCAGAAGACCTTTTCTATCATAAATAATTAAAATTTATGTCTGTAAAGAGGAAACAACTGATAAGACAGACTATTTTCATTTCTTTCTTATTTTTTTAAATTGTTGTAAGAGCACTTAACATGAGAGATACCCTCTTAACAGATTTTTTTCAATGTGTAATACAGTATTGTTAATTTATAGGCATAATGTACAATGGATCTCTAGAATTTATTCATCTTGCATAACTGAAATTTTATACATGCTAGTTGGCAACTCCCTATTTTCCCCATCCCATAGCTCCTGGCAATCACCATCCTATGCTTCTGAAATTTTGACTATTTTAGATACCTCATATGTGTAGAATCATGCAGTGTTCATCTTTCTGTGACTGGCTTATTCCACTTAGAATAACATCTTCAGTGTTCATCAATGTGGTCACATATTGCAGGATTTTCTTCTTTTTTAAGGCTGAGTAATATTCTATCATGTGTATATACCACATTTTCTTTATCCATTCATCCATAGATGGGTGTTTGAATTGTTTCCACATCATGCCTATCATGAACTAACACTGCAACAAACATGGAGTGCTAATATCTCTTTGAGACCCTGACTTCAGTACTTTCAAATAAATAACCAAAAGTGGAATTGGTGGATTGATCATATAATAGCTCTATTTTTAATTTTTGAGGAACCTCCATACTGTTTTCCATAGTAGCTGCACCTGTTTGCATTCCCCCCACCAACAGTATACAAGGGTTCCAATGTTGGCCTTTTCAATGTGAGAGGTTCTTGGTTGGCTACCGTGGTTCTTAGCCATGGATGTACATTAGAATTGGAGTCACCTGTAGATAAATCACTCCAGACTTACCTGGTTTTTACAAAAACTCCACAGGTGATCTCAGTCTGTATACCTAGGTAATATCAACTGGAATAGTTAAATAAAAGATGTAAATATATTATACTTGTACCTTTTTAAATGTCCAGCTAACTAGTTAGCCAGTGTATGACATATTTGTAGAGATATAGCTGTTTTAAACATGTAAACATGTTATGTTTAATTTGATAGCAAGGGAAATTTATTTTGATAGTTTTACAATAGTTCTTCTCTTGGTGGCAGGTTATCTTCATTGGAGAATAATGTAATGTAATTTTCACCTTTACATTTTAAAAAATGTTTAATACTGATTTATATTTATTGTTCCATTTATGTATTTCTAGTTTTTTTTTTTTAGATTATAAGTTGTTTACATTATTAAAAACCAAGTTTAAAATGCCTTTTTTCTTTCCTGGTGATTAGTAAATTTAAAAATTCTCTCAAATATTAGTAAATGCTCACGGAGGAATTTTTCTCTTTTTGAGCACAGTATGCTTCCTTTTAGCTAGGTACTGGAAATTACGTACCTTCTAAGGATTCTTGGTATTTAAATGTAAAATGTTTTTGACTTTTTCTTTCTTCCTTAGTAATTTAAAAAATTTTATTCTTAATTATGGTAAAATACTTTAATTGACTTTTTAACATTTCAGTGCTTTTCTAAAGAGCTGCTCCTAGGGCGCCTGGGTGGCTCAGTTGGTTAAGCGACTGCCTTCGGCTCAGGTCATGATCCTGGAGTCCCGGGATCGAGTCCCACATCGGGCTCCCTGCTCGGCGGGGAGTCTGCTTCTCCCTCTGACCCTCTCATGCTCTCTCTGTCTCATTCTCTCTCTCAAATAAATAAATAAAATGTTTAAAAAAAAAAAAAAGAGCTGCTCCTAGAAATACAACTAATTGTTTCTGTATATCAAAGAAAGAAACATTAATCACTAAAATCTTGCAATTAGATGAACAGGAGGCACAGAATTCTCGAGTTCCAGAATAAATTCCCCTAGAACACACCCACGTCCCAGAGACCAAGCATACATTCAACAAGATGTTAGGCTCATCAGTTAAGTCTAATAGAGTAGGAAAATGATTGACTTGTGCTGTGTCGGTGTGAAAACAGTGAAGAGCAGCGTGCCCGACTGAAGGCACTGCCTTATCCAGGCTCCTGCTAGACCCTTCCGTCTGAATATATGTTCTCTGTACTTCCTCTGTAACCATTCCCCCCCCACTCTACATTGTTTTATTTACTAAATTCCTTAAATCATTTCTTTGTTGGGAAAACTACAAATTTAATTCATTTTTTGTCTTTGATTCCCAGATGTATTGTAGAAACTGAAAACTTAGAAGAAAGAGTAGCTGTGGTGAGTCGAATAATTGAGATTCTACAAGTCTTTCAAGAGCTGAACAACTTCAATGGTGTCCTTGAGGTTGTCAGTGCTATGAACTCCTCACCTGTTTACAGACTAGACCACACATTTGAGGTAGGTTTGTGTAGGTGTTTTTTAAATGAAGAATCAGGATTTTAATAATCGTGGTCTTTAATTTTTAAGTGCCTTATCTGTCTTTTCAGTAACAGTTTAAAAGATGGAATTGTCTAAATTTTGTATTGAATTGGTTGCACTTTATAAATTAGGCATTCTCGTTAAAATGCATTCACAGGTCCTAGGCTAGGTTAGAAGATGAAAAACCTTTCAGCACTTTATTTGTATGTAATATACAATTAAATGCTCTCATAATTGTGTAAGGAATTGCAAGATATTAAACTGATAAGAACAGATTTCTCTCTCACACACACACACACACACACACACACCCTAAGTTTGTTCTAGGATCAATGAAGACAGTGTCTTTGAAACAGTTATTATCATTTCTTAGAATCAAACTGATACTGTTGTGTTTGGGCTACTCTAAGCCTGGCGTTTTGGGGCAAAACCTGTGATTCCTTTTGTAAACTTATGCTTCCTAAATATTATTTTTTTTATTATAGCAAATACCAAGTCGCCAAAAGAAAATTTTAGAAGAAGCTCATGAATTAAGTGAAGATCACTATAAGAAATATTTGGCAAAACTCAGGTCTATTAATCCACCATGTGTGCCTTTCTTTGGTGAGCATTTCTTGAATTTTTATTGTGTTTCTGGATAAAACAAGACACTTATTTCATTAAATGACTGAATATACATATATGTAATATACCAGCAGAAAATACTTATTTAGTAAATAATTAGCACCTGAATCACCGTAGAATTTTACTTTATTAGGACATTTGAAGATCATGCCCAAAATGTAAATTCCATTTTTTTATTTCCATCTTGGGCAGCCATTTGATATCATATAAAGCTGATTTGTGCTTTTATATTCATAGAAATCTTTTTTGTTGAATTTTAATAGACCAAACACTCTACAGAAGAGGTATGGCCATACTCATTTATATTTATAATCCTCTTACTTGTAAACAGTTTCACATAGCTAAAGGTCATCTTTGAGCCCACATCTTCTGCACATCAAAACTTTACCCTTCTTCTACACCAGAGGAAGGAAGTACCCTTTCCTTCCTTTTAAGACTTTTGCCTTTTGTCTGTATTTGAGAATATTTTTTTGAGCTAGATAACCAATCTAGCTAGATACTATATATCTAGCTGGGAATTTCTCAAGCTAGATATTTTACCAATCTGGCTTTTTATTTTTATTCTTTGATATACAGTATTTTAAAATTCTATAATCTGTCCATCTTTACCATTATGATTTTTATTGTTTCTAACCTTAGAAAATTCTTCCAGTCTAGTAATTTGATATTGCAGTCATATTTTCTTCTAGCTTATGATGTGACCTTTAAAATTATATTTAACTCTTTAATCAAAGTCTCTTTTAGATATATGAAATCTTCAAATTTATTTCTCCACCTAATTGTTTATTTGTTGACCCAGGTTTATTGAGTAATTTTCTTTATCCCATTTATATATGGTACCTCTTTCTTTAATAAATAGTGTTTCCCATTAACTTCCTATACAAGTGCCCCAGTTTTTAATGATTGGCACTTTATAATCTGTGATTCTCAACAAGGAGCAATTTTTGCCCCCCAGGGAACATTTAGCAATGTCTGGAGACATTTTTTGTTGTTCTAATTGGGAGGTGCTAGAGGCTTCTAGTGGGTAGAAGGCAGGATCCTACAACGCACAGGACAGACCCTGACAACAAAGAATTATCCAGTCCAAAAGGTCAGTAATGCCCAAGGCTAAGAAACCTGCTTTGTAGTGTTTTCATATATGACAAAGTTGGTTCTTCACTGCCACTTCAGTATTTTCTTTGCCAATTTTGTCTCTGAACTTTATAACGGGGGAGGGTGATAATTCCCCAAAATACAGTTGGAACAGTCTATCAATTAATTTGGAAAGAACATTTATGATACTTAACTTTTTCCTGGGTACTTTTGGTTGTGAATGGTATTCATTTTTTAATAATCAATTACCCTTAATTCTAAGAATTTGTAATTTCCTTGGCTTTTCTAAATATTTAATCATGTCTCTTCCTTTAGTCTTATTTCTGTGTTAGGCTTTATAGCATTGGTCAGACCTTCCCAAACAAAGATTAAACAATAGTGATGAAAATAAGTAGCTCTGTTTTAATTTCAGTTTCAGTGGGAATAGGTATAATTCTATTTGCTTGATTAGATGCTTTTTATTACGTTAAAGTTTCTTTTCATAGTTATCTTCTGTGTTTTTGTTAGCAAATACATTTACTTTTAATAGTTCACCACCTCTTAGTGGGGGAAAAATAATTTTTCTTGCTTAGCAAATTAAAATTACAGGTTTACTAATGCTGAACTTTCCTATTTACTAATATTAAACCTTATTTATTCATAGTAGATTGATCTTTTAAGTGTACAAATGAATTCTATTCATTATCATTTTTATTAGGATTTTTATATCCATCTACATAAACGAGATTGGTCTGTGATTTTTCTTTGTGCTCTATTTATCAGCTTTTGTTGTCGTAGTTACATTTACTTCGTAACATGAGTTCAGTAGCTTTCCATCTTACTCTATTCTGGAATATCATGAAATGATCTAGCCTTTAAACTTTGAAGTAGGCCAACAGAAAAACCATCTGGGCCTGGAATCTTTTGTAGGATATAATTCTTTAGTAACATTTTAATTTCTTCCTTAATTTTTTTCTATTTCCATTTCCTGCTACACACTTGTCTCATTTCATTATTTTAAAAATACTAGTAGTCAGTTGTATCTACAAAAACATTTTTAAATTGTTCCATTTGCAATATATCTTTCCCATTTCTATTTTTACTTGTTTTACTTTGCTTTTTACTTCAAAAAGATAAAATCTTAAATGTAATTACTCTCTTTTTTTGTTTTCTATATCATGTATTACTTTTTATCATTATTAATTTATTTTTTTCCTGAGAACATTTTGCCCCCCCTACGTACATTCTTGGTAAAATTATTGAGTTTATTTATTTTCTCTTTCTGGTCAAACTTTTTTTTTTTTTTTTTTTTTTAGTTATAGAAGTACAGATTCGGGGCACCTGGGTGGCTCAGTCAGTTAAGCATCTGCCTTGGGCTCAGGTTATGATCCCAGGGTCCTGGGATCGAGCCCCATGTTGGGCTCCCTGCTCACTGGGGAACCTGCTTCTCCCTTTGCCCTGCCCCCGACCCAGCGCATGCTCGCTCTCTCCCTCTCTCTCTCTCTCTCTAAATAAATCAATAAAATCTTTAAAAAAAAAAAAAAGTACAGATTCAGTCAGATTTAATTTTTAAAATGGAATGTATCTTACATAAGATCTTGTAAGTTAGAAATGTTACACCTGTCTGGGCAGTACAGAAGACGCACAGACCTTCCACAGTTCATAGAGGACAGAGTGTAAAGATAATTTTGATAAGGAGTTAATGAACAATTTAAAAATAGTTTACAAAAAGAGGATCAAGAAGCAGATGCATTAAAGTCGATGTATTTGAAGTGTGGTGACTATGGTGCGAGTTCATACAGGGGAGCCTTGAAAGGACCTGGGTAGGCCTGATACTCATTTCATTCAATCTGTCAAATATTTCTTGAGTACCTGTGAAATATCAGGGACTATGTCAGGTGCTTAGAAAAAGTGAAAAATACGTAGTCCCTCCATGTGCTCACTGAGCTCGTGGTCACACTACTTGTGATAGGTCACCACTGTGAGAGGTGAAAAGAAACTTGAGGGCCTGTTCCCCCAACTCCCTGTGTGGCCCCGCTACCCCATCACCCTGATTGGTGAGCATTTATTCACACAAACTGAACTCTCTGAAGTACTCTCTCGCAGACATACGAACTAACATAACTGATCTTCGTAACATGTTAAGTGGGAAAAAAAAGTTTCAGACCTGTATTTAGAGTATGATTCCATTGTGTTTAAGGTCGGCCGTGTGATCTGGTGAGTGAACACAAACATGCAGCTAGTTTGATAGGTACAGACAGCCCACCGCCCGCCTTCCTGCCTGTTTCTGCTGCTCTTCCTGGTTACTGAGCCTCTTCTGTTTCGGGGTCAGTTCCCCTGCTCTGGGAGATCTTTGTTGTTCCCCAGCTCCTGAGGTTAGCTACACCGCCTTTCCTGGTTCTGACCAGAGGGGAGAGCCAGATGTTCTGCTGCTTCCTAATTCTGGCTCGTCTGTATGGTAGCTTGTAGAAACTCCTTCCAGGTTCTTATCCTTAATTCTGGGGACTGTTTTTGTGGATTCCCCCCCCCCCCATGGGAGGGTCAGGGACGGTATCTGACACTTACTTCCTCCTTCATCTTGCCAGAATTCTCATTCAGGTCTCTTCGCTGGCACTACACCGTTTACAGAATAAAAGTCAGGCAACTTCTCCTTCTGAGGCTTTCCCAAACTGAGTCTCTATCTCAGTTTTTCTCCATATACCAAAGTGTTCTACTCATTGTAAAGGGATATATATGTAGAGGCATGCTGACATTTCCTCTAAGGTAAAAGGATGTAGATTCTTCCTCCAGCCGAGCCTCACCTCTCTGCACAAACACCCAAGTCTGTAGTGTTGGCTTTGCTCTTTCCTTTCATACGGCTCTAGTTTTGTGTCCTCCTTCTGTTTCTTGTCAGTCTGCTTCCTCTCCACTCTCGTTCCCTGCCATTTTAGGATTGACTGTATGTCTCTTGCATCCTGAGCTATTCTTCAAATGCTTTCTCTTCTATTCTGAAATAATGTGCTTCTTTTTATTCGTTCAGATACATTGTTGAATGCTTCTACATGCCAAGCCCAGGGCTAGGTGTCAAGAATCAAGAGACAAATAAAACACAGTCTTACCCTCAATAAGCTCTCTTGAAAGAGCAGAAAAGTAAATTATATTACCGTGTAGTAAATGTAATGTTGCATCACAGAAATGTATCAGTTGAAGTATGAACCCAGAACCCTGAGCAGCCACTTTTTCCTAGAAAGGCTGGAAAAGGCATCAGCAACAACGTGAAACCTTGCCTTGCTTCATTATTTGTGTGGTGCTGCTCTGCTCTCCCTTTCCCCAGACAGCTGTCATCAGAGCAGGCTAGGTAAAATGGATCTACTGTTCAACAGTACATAATACTCAGGTCTGTGTATACGTTTGTACTACTTTTTTAACTCAGAAACTATATATATAGGATCCATGCTTAAACGTTTTTTTACTGATGATTGTGTGTGATCAACAAAATTTGGATACTACCTCTTTGATCATTTGTTCTCCTTTTAACAAGCCATTAGTATGTCATAAAATAATTTCCAGATTCTATCCTGAGCTCTCCCAAAATGCTACTTGTAAGCATTTTTACAACTTCATTCAAGTATACTTTCAACAGCTACAACATCCCATAATTGATTATCTTCCTTGTTCCCAGTGGCAGTCATTACACCACCACCCAGTCAGTCAGCCAGGCACAGAGCTGAGTCTTCCTTCCCACCCAGCCCGTCCCTGCCCTCTGCCCAGACCAGTTAAGCAGTTGCGGAGTCTGTCCCTTAAGTACGTGCACACTTCTCTCTATCCCTGTAGACCCTCGGACAGCCCTCATCAGCTCACCAGGACTACATTCATCCTGCTAACTGCTCATCTGGCTTCTAATCTGAACTCCTTCTAACCCATCTGGCTTCATAGTACAGCCAGAGTAACCCTTCTAGAATGCAGATTGGCTAATAATCTCCTAACTATGAATAAAAATTAAGCTCTTTGAAAAAGGGCTCTTCATGATCCAATCCAGGTGCTGCTACCCACAAACCCTTCACAGTTGGGCCACCAGTATGTGGCCAAGCTGGAAAGTTGAGTCCCACTGCCCTGAGATATGTGTACTGTACGGGTATGTCTGTCAGACTGAACACTGAGCTCAGTGCATCACGTGATAGAGTGTAGTGGAGAATATAACTGGCTGCAAGTAAAAGAGCCAAGGGACAGGCAGATGAGAAGCCTGTGCATATGAGAACACGTGGGACATTTGTCTTACGGGTGTCTAATCGAGAGTAGCCTCGGTGCTAAGAAAGAGCCAACAAATATACTTAAAAACTGGATACTTTTCAGAAGCAAACAGGCATTGATGTCTGTCATGTTTCATTATTGCTGACTTGTTCGCTGAGTTTGAGTCATTTAATCTTTTCAGGAACGTGGCCAAATATTGTAGTATTTGAAAATATGCCTCTATCACAAAAGCCTTGGGAGCCACTGAACTGTGATCAGAATGAAAGTGGTGTTTTGCTCCTTCTGCTCCTTCTCCAGTGCACAGCCTATAGCCATGGGGGAGCAGGACTACCACGCCCCTTGCCCGTGTCTGTCCTCATGCCCTGCCCCCTTGTCCAGTGCACGGCCTATAGCCATGGGGGAGCAGGACTACCACGCCCCTTGCCCGTGTCTGTCCTCATGCCCTGCCCCCTGCCTCCCCCCACCCCAGACCCAGCCGCTCCGGCCGTACCGTGCAACAGTCCGCCTCCGAGGATGCCTGCCAGGCTTCGTCATGAACCGGTGCCTTCGGACGCACTGCTGCTTTGCCTAGAATGCCCTTCCATCGTACTCCTTACTTGAGATTTACTGTAAACATCACTTCACCTGTGATGCTTTTCTGTTCCCACCGGCCCAAGGCAGAGTTAGGCACGCCTTCGTGCTCCCCTAGCGTCTTATGCACGACCACTAATATAGTACTTACCAAATTGGACCGGAGCCCACATTCAAAGCTCTGAAGTCCTTGAGGTCAGGGACTGTGTGTCTTGTTCACCTGGTACCTGCAGTACTAATGCAGTGCTGGGCATACAGCGGACACTCAGTATTTGTGTGCTGGGTGGATGAACTCAGATACACACACACACCCTTTTCTTTCCCCAAAGCATCAGTCAGTACTTTAGGGGAAAAGGCAGAAGCTTAAGAGAATAGGCCAAGACTAGCAACGATAGCATCCACAATCAGAGCCGTAGCTAACTAAACGTTTACTTTCGTCAGGCCCTATTCTAAGCATATACATAAATTTACTCACTTATTTCTCAAAGCAACCTTGCTATCCTCATTTTACAGATGAGAAAACCAAGGCACAGAGAAGCTAAGCAACTTGCACAAGACCACACAAGTAGAAAGCAGCAGAGCTGGCTCCAGAACCTTTATGCTAGAACAGAAAGGAACTAAGGTGCTCCTGGCACCAGAGGGCCGTGTAAAGAACCAAAGTGCCTGTTACTTGGGTCCTTCTCCTCCTCCTCCAGTGTACAGCCTGCGGTGATGTGGAAACAGGAGCTCAGTTAGGAGACTGCCGCTAATTCTAGAAGTACTGAAGACCAGAACAGACATAAATTTTATGCAATACGGTGTTTGATAGGCTTGCAGATCCTTCCCCATTCCCACGAGTAAGCCTATCCAAACAGTTCTACCTCTGACTTACAAAGCCTAACAACCTTTGAGTAAGCAGAAAATATGATCCTATGAATTTAACATTTTCCCCTTTGGCCAGAAATGTGTGTTATTAAAGTGAGGGGTTATGTTCAAGTTCCTTTAATAGATCAGTGACTTACATCAAATACCATATGGGTTTGGAGGTATGGGAAATTGGTTATTCCTCCTGATAAAGCTCTTAAATTTTGTTAAACTTGATCTCCCTTTTTCTCATGTATTTATAAAACAAGTGTCACAGAAGAACTTGATACTTATAAAAATATCTCTCTTGATATTTAGTTAGCTACTTTTTCATCAAATGGAAATCTGTGCCTTAAATCTTTGGTGATGGTGATTGAGATAGTACAGTGTAATATGCGTACAATTACTGACAAAAAGAACTGGCTGGTTCCTTTTTTATCCTTGAAATAATTTCATTATGTCTTCTAGGAATTTATCTAACTAATATCTTGAAAACAGAAGAAGGCAACCCTGAGGTCCTAAAAAGGCATGGAAAAGAGCTTATAAACTTTAGCAAAAGGAGGAAAGTAGCAGAAATAACAGGAGAGATCCAGCAGTACCAAAATCAGCCTTATTGTTTACGAGTAGAATCAGATATCAAAGTAAGTTGAATTATTTGAGGATACATCTTTCTAATTAAGTTTATAAACCGGCTGATGAAAGGCAGGTTTATTGGGGCGCCTGGGTGGCTCAGTCGTTAGGTGTCTGCCTTCGGCTCAGGTCATGATCCCAGGGTCCTGGGATCGAGCCCCGCATCGGGCTCCCTGCTCAGCGGGAAGCCTGTTTCTCCCTCTCCTACTCCCCCTACTTGTGTTCCCTCTCTCACTGTGTCTCTCTCTGTCAAATAAATAAAATCTTTAAAAAAAAAAAAAAAAAGAAAGGCAGGTTTATTTCATGGAGGAGCTAAAGGAAAATAAAGCTAAAAATAACTCAGATTTTCTTATGTTGTTAAATGTTTTCTTAAGTTACTTTTGTGAATTTCAAACTGCATTTAAAATATTTAATATTAATAATTGTTTATTTCTTTGCATTTATTTTAGAGGTTCTTTGAAAATTTGAATCCAATGGGAAATAGCATGGAAAAAGAATTTACAGATTATCTTTTCAACAAATCCCTAGAAATAGAACCACGAAATCCTAAGCCTCTCCCAAGATTTGTAAGCATTCACATATTTCTCTTTCTTTCATATTTATATATTTTTTGCAGTTATCTATGTCTGGTGATGTCCTCACTACCATATGTATTATACAGATTAGTTTTCCATGAGGGCATTCAGGGATGAAGTGTACATGTGATGGATAAAAGTAATGAATAAATGCTTAATAAGTATGCTCAGGAATATCCCACTTGATTGCAAATAAGTGAGCATTATTATTAATCTGAATAAATCCTGATAAATGAAGAAATTGGGCAAATATGTAAGTTTTTTTTTTTTCAACAGAAATGTTATTTGAGATTTATTTTAAGGGCAGGGAATTTGATTAATTTATACTAATTCACTTGTAATAAACATATGCATTTATGACTTTTTTCTAAGGTAATGACTTATGAAAACTTTTAACCATGAATCATTAGTCATAAAAATAACAAGTTTGGTTAAAGATACTTCTGGTGGGAAAGTAAAGTTTCCTTTGTTTTTTCGTGCCTGGCCAGTTTTACGTACAGTATCATCACCTCACTGGTCTGAATATAATTGGTCTTGTTCACAAAGTAAGTAAAAAATCAAGAAGTAAATATAAATGGCTTCCTTAGTAACTAACCAAGATAAATTTCAGAGTATCTGTGAACTAAAGGTTATGCAGTTACCTCCCAAGAAAATTTCTCAAGGCATAAAATGGTTTTTTAAAAGATGGACTAAAAACAGCGAATTAGACATAGCTATGTAGTCTTGCTCCAAAGAAAATTTCATAAAACTAACATACACACACACAGATGAAAACTGAAGCAATTTAATGCATTTGTAAATAGCTCAAACGATTCCAACATCACAGTATTACAGCATTGTAAGGTATCATCGTTCATAATAATGATCCTGGCTTTTCCAGCAAGGTTAAATTAGTTCAACAAGGTCTGTTTAAAAAAACAGAGAAATTTACAGCATATCTTAGAAAGATTTAATTCAAAAATATTAAGATAACAAATACCCTGGTATTTTTAGGACTAAGACTCAGCTATTTAAAGAAATTCATTGCCTAATATTTTAGATAGCCAAGGCTTTATGGAAATGGGATGTTAATATTTTAACTTGGGCACTTTGATCTTAATCATTATATAACTTCTTTAGTAATGGTTTATGGTTTTTATGGTTTTCCTAGGTATTAGTTGAGTTTTACCAGGCATATAAAGAAAAACCTTCCTTTCTGTTATGGTGTTGTAAATATTGTGTTTCTTTTGATATGTCTACAGCCAAAAAAATATAGCTATCCCCTAAAATCTCCTGGTGTTCGTCCATCAAACCCAAGACCAGGTACCATGAGACATCCCACACCTCTGCAGCAGGAGCCAAGGAAAATTAGTTATAGTAGGATCCCTGAAAGTGAAACAGAAAGTACAGCATCTGCACCAAACTCTCCAAGAACACCGTTAACACCTCCTCCTGCTTCTGGTGCTTCTAGTACCACAGATGTTTGCAGCGTTTTTGATTCCGATCATTCGAGCCCTTTTCACTCAAGTAGGTGCTAACATTTTAAGTGCTTTAAAGTAATTGTTAGTATTATATGTGCTAGAGGTGAAAAAGAATCTGTATAACTTTTTTATTTTTTGTAAATTTGTAGACAAATACCGTTTCAAAAGATATTATTGTGAAAATATAAAGCAAATTCTAAACTCCAGCAACTTACGATTTTTAAAAACCTGTTGGAATAGCCCTCTTTAAATTTATTATACTTTACCACAAGGCCTGGTGACGAAATTGGTAATTTAAACTTGATTTGCGCATTTGTTTTCAACGGGTGAATTTAACATGCGTTCCTCTTACCTAGAGGAAACAAAGAGAACTCCTAAAATCTGCAAGGATTGTCAGTCCAGTGCTTTAAATGCTGCCTCCAAAATTATTATATTTGAATACTACTCAGTACATCATTGCCTTTCCACCAAACTCTGTAGGTTTCAAATTTTGCAGCAAGTATCCAGTTTAAACTCCTACTTAACCCTTTCTCAGTCTATACCACCTGGGGGATTGCTGCGTAGCGCCCGCTAATACACCGCCTGTGCTTTCAATCCCAGCCATACAGATCTCACAGACTGCATACTGTTCCTCCTTCCTTTCTTATTTCTAGATCAGTGCTGTCTGGTAGAAATATAATGTGAGCCACATGTGTACTTTAAGTGTTCTATAGCCACATTTAGAAAAGCAAAAAGAGTTAGGTGAAATTAATTTTAATAATATATTTTATTTAACTTAGTGTGTTAAATTGCAATATTATCATTGCAACATGAACTCAAGATAAAAATTTATTGAGCTATTTGGCATTCTCTTTTTTGTTCTAAATCATCAAAATCCAGTATGCATTTCACACTTACAGCACACCTCAACTCAGACTAGCCACATTCACGTGCTTATTAATCCACATATGGCTAGTGACTTCCAAACACTACAGCTCAGCTCCAGCCCTTTGAAGAGGCTGCTTTGATATGTAGGTCACCCTGCTTCCACTCATTTTCTAGTCAATTCCACGTGGAGCTTTAGAGCTCTAAGAACACACGACCTCTTTCCGTTTGTTCAGTATTAAATCAAAACTTGAATCCCATCACCTTTACCCCTCTCAGCCACTTCCACGTGCTCTTCCCATGGGCTGTCTAAGCTCAGTGTGCAGATCAAGTCCTATGCTGCTATCTGACAGAACAGAATCCAATCCTGAGAGACAGCATGTCGTTACTGTGGGGAAGGAGGTCGAGAAGCGGGTGACCTAGGAGTTAGGAATCCGGTTTGGGATCTCAGTCTGCTAGTGAACTTTCTGATTTTAGATAAAAGACTTTCTGTGCCTTCTGGGGATCCAGCTAGATTTTTAAGGTTTCTTCCAACTTAGACAATCTAACTTTTTAACAAAAATTGACTTAAAATTATTTTTGGAGGTGTATTATTTTGAGATTTGGTCCAGAATCCTATTTATTTATTCCTGTGTTGTACATACATTCATAGTTACCCAGCAATTTGTCTTGTCTTTTTACCACCTAAAGTGTGTTTGTTTTGAGAATTACTACATCTTGGCTTTATTTGGCTACTGGGGATTATGGGGTCACGTTATATACATATTAAGCTACCAGATATTTTTGGTAAGTTCAAATAAACACCAGGTAAAAAAAAAAAATTCCACTTATTTTCCCCAATTCATAAACCCTCTAAAATTAAGTAATAAAACCAGCACTTTTTGCAGTATACCCAACCTAAAATCATTATTAATTCTGACCTATTTAACTGTTTGCAGGGTTTTTTTTCCTTAGTGCAGATAGCTATGGTCTATATTATAAAGATTCCCGCATAAATAAATTATTGAAATCACATGAAAGCTATCAATTGCAAATTGTACTTCTCTCAGTTTAAAAGTAGCTAAAAATGGAAGAGGTGGGAAAAACGGGAGATAAGCACATTAACATTGCCTACTAGTGCTGAATCTTTAAAGCAGTTAGTCACAGAGGGAAAAAGGAATCATTCTGGATGCAGTGCCCTGTCCCTACGTGGCAGGGGAACAGTATTTAACAGCTGGAAGGTGGAGAAACCACCGTTCCAGAAGTTAGGCTTTGCAAGCTTAGCTTGGAGGGTTTTCTCAATTTCGCTTTCTTTGTGATAAAGAAAATTCCTGTTACTATTCCCTTTGCTCTTAGTAAATACTGAAAATAACTGATTTTGAAATCAGAGAAGCCAGCATAATATAAAACCATCTGTATGCTCAGTCCCTTACTTAAAACGTACCCGTGGCCTTTGTGTCATCAAGGTCCTCAGTTGCTGATGACCCCACCTCTGCTTAACAGACCTGCTAGGACTGTGGGGGTCACCGGAGCTCCCAGCTTGCCCACTGTGTTGCCCACTGAGAGTTCCTACGTCCTCAGAGCCTGTCAGGAAAGCGCTGCTGGGCCTACATTCTTACGTCATCTGAACATACTCCACTCAATACAAAACAGCAGAAAAATCCATTGCCTAAGTTTTTCAAAAGGCAAAGTTCGACTTTTGATCACTTACAATAGTGTTTTGCTTCTTATAGTTTTGTCTTTCAAAACAGTTTACTTTAAAACCATAATTAATTAATCAGCCAGTATCTGTTGCATATCTCATTCCTTGCCAAGCACTTACACATCACATCTTCTCTGGTAAAGCTCATAATCTTACTGAGAGATGAAAAATAATCGTAGTACAAAGAAAATCATAGTTCGGTGCTTTAACCATTGTTAAATGCCATGATTCTCTTTGTACTATGCTTATTTTTCACTCTCAGTAAGATTGCAAGCTTTACCAGAGAAGATACATAAGGGCTCAGCAAAATGCTAAATGAGTGGTGAAGACACAGTGGTGTGGAAGTTTACACAAAGATGACCACAGAATGGGCAAGAGTGGTCACGGGAAGCTTTGTGGTGAGGACAGAGAGGTAAGGAAATTGGCCAACCCCTTAGTGTTGCTACATAGACCCTCCCACTCAGCCCTGCTCCACACCTTGCCCTGGCCAGCTCCACCTTTGAGGTGGTGAAGACAGTCACCATGACGAGGGGAGAGACCACCCAGCTTGCTGTTTTGTTTCTGCTGCCATCACAAGGTGGAGAGGAGGAAGGAGTGCTCTACATGCCTTCCTGTTTGAAGATTGCCAGGTCACAAAAGGGAGCCAGAGGTCCCACCTGGTCTTGTGCTGCCCATGAGCTTCGGCTCTAGCCCAAAGAGGAAGCTTTGACCAGAAAAGATGTATTCCAAGCATTTCAAGCTAGAATGCAAGGCTTTTCTTCATAGAAGATTGTTGTAGATGCTTAGTTTCTAATCTCAGATACAGTTGCATTTAACAGGCTTTTGTGAGTTTAAGAAGTTATTCGTGATTTATAGAATTTTTTTCTATAGGAAAAGGCTTATTGTTCCTATTTTCAAGAATGACTGTTATAAATTGGAAAGTATCTTCAACAGGGTTTCAATCCTGACCATACAGTATGACCCCCTGGGAAGCTTAAAAAAACAACCAACCTACCCATGTGCCCCGCCCGCACTTGAATTAGACTGGTACGGGCACTAAGAATCAGTATTTTTTTTTTTTTTAAAGCTTTCCAGAGGGATTGAAATGTGTAGCCAAGATTGAGAACCACTGATCCTTTGTCCGGGATTTATACCTAACAAATTAGTACTACTTTTTTAATTAATTGGGCTTCACTCCTAAGTCATTATCAGTAAATTTGTTCAGTACCTAGCTAGTATAGAATTTCTAGTATATAGTTCTTAATTAGAGACCAAGAAATTCATTTAAAATGACAAATCAGAAAAGTGCCCTTAACTTACCAAACACACAAATCTAAGCCTGTGCCATACGTATAAACATGATCAAAGCCAAGTCTGTGTATGTCCAGGTGTGTATGCGAGGGATAACAAGTCTTTCTAAAAGCCTGCAGCTTGTAGCTGTCATAAGCTTTGTGTTTTTATTTTATTCCCATATTATACTAAGTGTACTACCATGTTCTTGAGGCTTATCTCCAGGAGGCATATTTATTTCCTTTCCAAGAAAAGTGGAAAAAAAACGTAAGTAGGTAAGCGCTAGAGGTAAATACCCCTTTAACCCTTGTTCCATCATAGATGCCTAATAAATAGTGGAGTGAATCATTGACAGAGTAACAGCTTCATTTACTATCAAGGAGTATAAAAATCAATTTTAATCTTCTGAGAGATGACTTAGTAGAATTAGCTGGATTGCTACCCTTGGTGACCATGGCCTCCAAATAAGTATCAGTGCATAAGGAAAGGAGATTAATGGGATAGATTGCTGGAAATTGGGGCTATGTGGGAAATAAACCCACCGTATCTGTATAAATAGCAATCACATTAATAGTCTTGCCAACTGCACCTGGAACATAAAATTATCCTTGTTCTGACCAAGCAGCTAGAAAAAAACAGTGGTCCAAACTGTTTGAGTGATGGTCTGTTGTGCAAAAAGAGAGAGAGAGGAACCTGAATTTTTTTGAAAAATCAGCTCAGACTAGTGCTACAGGAATTATTTTTGTCTCTTGGATATTACCGCTTCAGTCTGTATAATAGGAAGCAGGGTCACATCAGCAAATCTGTTGACTTAGAACCAGTACAGATCACTTAGCCTCTTGTCTCAGTTTTCTCCTTTAATGCTCTTGTGGCTTTGGCCTATAGGGTTTTCAGTTCTTTTTCTTAGAAGAATTAATACTGTTGAAATTAAACATTCTAGATTTGTCAGGGAGTTTCTGGTATAAAATGTGTCTAAGCGCTAGATATTTATTGATTTAAGTGTTCAAGAATATAGAAGGAAAAGGCTCTATCACTCTCAGGCTTGTTTTGTAGTAGCCAAAGCTGTAACTATTTTGCGCCAAGAATATACGCTGTAAGAATATTTTGAAAAGTATATAATAATAATTTAGTAAGAAATTCCCTTTTATTTTTCAATTGACATAACATAAATTCATCATTTACTACTTATTTCACACATTTGAGTTTTCAAAATAACCTTTACTAAATGACATATTTCTCTATGTCCCGCTGAATTCTTGGCTTGAATTGGGTTTAGACATTTTTTTATTTAAAGTCTTCCACTAATAGAGGATATTTTAGTTTTCTCATGAATGCTTTTCATTTACTTATTATGACATCAGGTAGTGAATCTAAAAGAAAATCTTCAAAATTCCCAGTATATTAGCTCAATTTAGTTCTTTATTTTTCTCAAAAGTAAGAAGTCATGTGCTTTTACTAAAGACTGTTGTACCATTCTTTACAATTAGAATGACAAAAATGACATTTTTATCATAAATGCATTTTTACAGATGAGTTGAATTTATCAATGAAAGAAAAACAATCTACTCTTTCTTGTTTCCTTTCACAGGCAGCGATACCATCTTTATCCAAGTTTCACTGCCCCATGGCCCAAGTTAGTATATTTGGTTTAAGACTCCTAATTCTTGCTTTGGCTTTAAAAATTAAACCAAGTGTCCTCTTCCCTGCTAAAACTCTTCTTGGGCCTGGCAGCCTTGGTCCCTTGCTTGCAACGTCGTAGACGTCAGGGCTTCACTTGGGCTGTCTTCTGATCAGACATGATTTGCTTCAACTTAGACACTTTTCATGCTTTTTGTAAAACCTGTTTTCTCTTTCAAAAGAACATTATATGGGTGACTTCCACATTTAACCATTTCTCTTTTCCAACTATAGAGTTCTAAATATATTTTAATGCTCAACTTTAAAAAGAAACCAGCAAGAGCATGCATGCGCCTGTGGGAATGCTAGCGGCTACCGCGGTATCCAGATCACCAGATACACTTAGCCTGGCGACGGCACAGACTCTAGGCAAATGACCGTTATTTGACTTTAGAAGACCTGTCTTATCACTGTAATCACTTAACTTATATGGCCTAAATATTCATCACTGTTGAGCAAAATAAAGTTCCACTGTAGACATTTGCTTTTATTTTTAAAGTCAACTAACAATTCACCAAATGATTCCATAAGTTTTAAGCTAATAGATTAGTGGTTTTGCTGTCCTTCATACAAATGATTTCAAAATGTATATGATGGAAAACATGAGTTATAAGCTAAATTAATTTACCACGTAGTCTCTTAAGAAAAAAGGTAGGTGATCAAAATGCTGCTCATTTGAGTATCAGTACACAAAGTACTCTTTAAGTTCTATATTGTTATAACTTTTAATTGACAAAATAAAAGCTGTTGATACTTAAAGGAAAACAAGAACCTGCCAAGTATAATTCTGAATGATCATCTATGTATTTTTTCAGATCTTTTTTATACTGCGCATAAACTAACAACTTACATAAATGTTGTCTTTAAATAATGTAATTACTTTATGCCTATATTATGCCCTTGTCATCATAAATGTCTATAGGATAAGTTCTGATTAGAAACTTTACTTACCTTTTTTGTGCCAGTTCATCAACTTATTCTTAAATCGGGTTCACTAGATTCTAGTGTAATTTCTGTTTTTATCAGGGCTGCCTCCGTCATCTTAAATAGCTACATCACAATTAAAATTTTTGGGTTAGAGTATGATGAACCTGATTTTGCTCACCCGCCAAGGAGAGCCAGTCTATACCTAAGCAAAGTGAGGAGAGACCCCTCCCCTGGACATGAGATTCTCTCCCTGGCATCCTTCGAGAGACTACCTGGGGAGAGCAGTTAAGATCAGAAACTAATCCCAAGGACTATCCAGTAAGGGCAGGGAAATTCTATACTAATAAAGTCAGAGAAAGAAAATGAGCCCATCACGAAAGCTTAACAAAATTACCATTCCAAAAGTTTTTAGTAGTTTGCTGTTTCTCCCAGATACCTGAGAATCATATCCAAATAAAAAATTCCAGTAATAGATTAACAGTGGGAATGTTATTTTGTTCAAGAAGCAAAATAACGAATATCTTAGGCAGTTTTTTTTTTTTCCTGAAAATTCTGCTAAGAAATTTCTGCATGCTTTTATAGCAGTTTGCTTTAATCAAGGAAATACTATTGTGTATTGGTTTATTGAACTGCTTTTGATAATTCTGTACGTTTCTTTTAATAAATATAAGCACTTTCCAGCTAAGCCTTTTCAGGATTAATAGATGAAATAAAATTCCTGTGAACTTTTAAAAAAAATGTAACATCCTACAGGATCTGCTTCAGTATCGTCTATAAGTTTAACCAAGGGCGCTGATGAAGTGCCCCTCCCCCCTCCTGTTCCTCCACGAAGACGGCCGGAATCTGCCCCCGCCGAATCTTCGCCGTCTAAGGTAAGTAGGGAGTCCTGTCATCCGGACAGTGGGGTCGTTACGGTTCCATCATAATCATGCCCCCGTGTCTAGTTTAGTTCCCACAGGATTAGGCTAACACTTCAGGGTAGCTGAGTTTAACAGAGTACAGACGAGGACTAGATACGGATTTACCCGGAAGTAAGGTTTATTTCCTTTCTTCTGAACGTAGTTTTTTTGGTATATTTTCAAAACCCTTATAAATCTAAATTATGGGTCCTGTCAAGGAATAAACAAGTTTAATCTGTAAAGAATAATGTCTCAAGCAGAGACTATACAGAGAAAGAGAAAGAAGCGAAGTGTGAAGCTTTATACGAAAGCACATTTTAAGTAAAACTTAAACATTACCTATCTGAGCCCTTAATAGTAAATCTGACATGCTTTTAAATGGGATTTGCACGACAGTTCTGGGTTGGAAGAGACCTTAAAGGCTTATAATAGCCATTTTTTCCACTTGTTTAAGCTTCTTTCTTTGTTAACCGTTAACTTGATTTAGTGGTTCTGAGTGTGCAGAGAGCAGAGCACCTAGACAAGTCAAGACACTTTGCAGAACATCATAAAATGTTAATATAGTAAGTTTAAAATTATAAGATGAACTTACGTTAAGTCACAAATGATTTTATATTAGATTGACTGATAGGTAAGCAGTAGCAAACAACAAAATTTTGAGAAAAATAAAAACTTAGGAAAAAAAATCTAATAAATGGGCACAATCCCCCATTTAAAACATACGGCAAAACTCCCTGATCCACACCTAGGGCTCTACCAATAGTGTGTTTGAAAACCCCAACTTAATTCTTAACGTATTCATGGTACTACATAAATTGCTAATAAATTTGTGTTTTATTCTTTTTCTCATTTGTGTTAGATTATGTCTAAGCATTTGGACAGCCCCCCAGCGATTCCTCCTAGGCAGCCCACATCCAAAGCCTATTCACCACGATACTCAATATCAGACCGGACCTCTATATCAGACCCTCCTGAGAGCCCTCCCTTATTACCACCGCGAGAACCTGTGAGGACACCTGATGTTTTCTCCAGCTCCCCGCTACATCTCCAGCCTCCCCCTTTGGGCAAAAAAAGCGATCATGGCAATGCCTTCTTCCCAAACAGCCCTTCCCCTTTTACACCACCTCCTCCTCAAACACCGTCTCCCCATGGCACGAGAAGGCATCTGCCGTCGCCACCATTGACACAAGAAGTGGACCTTCCTTCCATCACTGGGCCACCTGTTCCTCCACGACAAAGCACTTCTCAACATATCCCTAAACTCCCTCCAAAAACTTACAAAAGGGAGCACACGCACCCCTCCATGCACAGAGATGGACCACCGCTGTTGGAGAACGCCCACTCCTCCTGAGTCGCTCTGTTGCAGGACGGACGTTTTGCTGGCCGCAGACCCAGTGCTGGCGATGGGCGCACGGAGCGAGCCGGCGCTGGGGGGGTTGAAACGACAGCTCCCAACACTACCGACTCTACTTCAGGATGCAGCGTAAGACAACGAACCTTACCCAAGACGTAATTATACGTGAAAATGGTATTCGTTTCGAATCTGGGAAGACCGATCTAGAGGAATTGGACAACTGATTGCACCTGAAGATCGAGGAGAGGGACTTCTTCCAGCCAATAGGCAGGAGTCCCCTTTTTGTGAAGTGATCTTGATCATTAAAGGGATGGAAAACACAGTCCAGTGTCCAGCAGGCCCACATGATGACAGCTTTTGTAATTCAAACTATGCACTTTTTAAAAAGAAATCTTAAACAGGGATCTTCATATCTCCTTTGTTTTCCTTTGCTTTTACTCGTCCTACTTTAAGATATTTTCCTAGAAGTCGTTCCGAGGCCTGTGAGGAGCGGCTGTGGCGCCTGCGCTCTGGAGCCCGGCCCAGCACTGCGGCCGTCCTGTTCCCAGACTGTCCCAGTGAAGGGATGGGTACCGAGGCTGCACCAAAGAGGTACTTGTTGTCTTTTTGTTCTTTTCGTTCTCGTTTTCTTTCTTTCTTTCTTTCTTTTTTTTTTTTTAGGAGTAATTATACTAATTTTAAGAGCATTCCCCCACCCCCCCCACAAACAGAACGTGGCGGCATTGCCTTCAAACGAGAGAAGTTTTGTGTCATTAAGGTGACAGAAGAACTTTTTTAAAGATGTAACTGTCAAGTATACGATTTACACGTAGGAGACTGTTAATCTATGCTAGATTGTTACTTTCCCCCCTTCTCCCACAAAAGTTTACTGATAATCCGTGTCATGGCTCATAGCTGTCCCTCTGCCCGGACTCCGGAAACGCAGTCACCCGGTGTGAACAGGAGCGCTTGCTGGGCGTCGCTGACACCGGTCATGTTTTACTGATAGTTGAGTAATCAGCGTATCTAGAATTACCTTGCATTGCCGAAATCATGTGTATATAGTGAATGTTATGGTCTGTTTTAATTTAATTGAATAAAGATACAAATACTTTGTTTGGCTGGCATATATTAAATTATTATATGGAGAAAATGGTTGATTCTTATTTCTTTCAGTTGAAGCACACACACACACACACACACACACATGCAAACACTAAGCATAAAAGCACGTATTGTGGTACGCCTTGGTTTCTAGTTCTGGATGTATGTATTCATCTTAAAGAATGATCTAAAGTTACAGTTTGGCATGTAGGAAAAAATTGGGTTAGAATAGGATGGGTATCTTTTAAGCAGAACTTTGGAAGTTTTTTAATTTCCTAGGCAACGTGTATACAGTTTGTTAGTTTATATTAAACATTCTACCTTGCTTGAGGTCTTTGCTCTATCAAAACTATTCATAATAGAACATCTGCCTACATCATTAGTATCATAATACAGATTATTCATTAAACCTATGTACTGATCTTCTGAGTCTAACCAATACTGTGACTGAAATGCATGCAACTTGTCAAAGAGAAAAAGTTTTATTAATCTCCACTACAATGTCTGTGCAATGTGCAGTATTCCATCATTAGAGAGTCATCAGTCCATCAGTATCTGCATGTGTCCTCACAATAATGAAGCGACATCTCAGCAGTTCTGTTAACCATGCCATTAGAGACATTTGTAGAAGTGCTGCATCATGGTGGAAACTAGTACTTTAATAATTTCCTGTGATATTTATTAGAGCATTAAATGTACATCCCAGTAGTACAGTATATAGTCCTTTGAGACCAGAATGTTGATTGCATCATCATTAAGCAATCCATCCTATCATATCCTTTGTTATTTATTTGTTAGAGTTGAACCCTTTTTTGTTTAATACCTGTACCATTCCTATTATGGTTGCCATTTTTCTCTTTGTAAAATGTCCCCTTTTAAAAGCCTCCCAAAAAATTAATTTCAAATCCACTCTTGTATACAAAGTGTCCATAAGACCATTCATTCAACAAGTGTTTATCTAAGCCTACTTACTAGTGCTGCTGCAATTAATCATAATACACATTCCAGAATCCCCCATGACTTTTTATTAGATCGGCCTCATTTTCCCTAGGATTTCCGTTTATATGTCTTATTGATCACTTCTCTTTTTAATTACCCCGTACCCCACTCCAAATGAGAACCTGAGACGTCACATTGGAGCCCATTCAATATCTCTCTGGCCAGTGTGTTAGCCTTCAATAATGCTTTTCAACCCGCCTGATCTTTTAAAGAGGAAAAGCTCAGAATTGGAGTTCTAATCCTACTTATCCCAAAGGGAACCATTCTCCTACCCCAGTGGTTCTAGGAGACCACTTCACTGTGCATCAGCATTGTGGATAGAGGATATTTTTATTCTGAAGTTGACATTTTGGGTAAAAATATTTTCTGCAGTGGTAACTGATTAGAAAAAATCCCAATTGGATGCCCTTAAACGGAGGTGAGAAAACCGTATCCTTGCCTTCTTCATACGTGAAACATTAACTAGCTGACAAATTTATTCTTTGTAGTAACTAAAATATACTTATTCAGGGACAAGAAGTGGCTGAGACGAGAACTGCATCACCACAAAATTCTGCTTTTGAATCCGGGACATTACAAGACAGTCAGTGCGGCATGACTATTTCTAAACCACATTCCAAAATATGGGACATTTCTTTTAGAAATGGAAATGTTCTTAGAAGATTCATTATCCTCGGATCACAAAATAAAAACATTTCAAGGTTGAATATACTTAAGTGGGCTGATAAATAATAACAATAGAAAGGGAGGCTTTTCACATCTAAGCACTTTTTAAAACAGGAACAGATAAGTGTGTTTCTAAGTTTATTGAAAGACAGATAATTGACTGTTCCCAGCCGTCCTGATGTATTTTAAGAGTACAAACTTATCAGGAAGTATACAAGCATTAAAAGTTTGCTTAATTAAAGGTTGTTGGGTATCAAGTTACGTGTTTAGTGGGATACTATGCTCTAACAGCTCAAGAATGTTCTAATGGATATGAATTTAGGAAAGAGCACGCCACACTAAAAACTACCATCAACACAACAGTCTAGTGAAAAAGTACTATTTCACTCGGAAGCTATATTATAGTTCTAAATTCTTCCTTTATGGGTTTTTCCACAAATTGAAAGTTACACAAACCAAAACTTAGCTGGTTATCTATGACCATGATCTTAATTCTCAAGTTTAGCTTACTTTAGTCATGTATTTCATCCTTTTAATGATAGCTTAAATTCAGTTTTAAGTGGCTCGGCAAAACAAATCATGGAAATGGAGGGAGAGGTTCCCAGTTTGTTAGTGTTGTATATGTATTGGGGAAGACCTTTTATTTCCTCCTGGTTTAGAAAGAAAGAAATCTAGCCATTTATTTCTTGGTATTCTGCTGCTATGGGTAGGTTCACTTATTCTCCTAACCTATACTGTATGGCTGTTGTGCAAGTGTAGGTCCTGTTGCATGTTAATCTTTACCAGTAAAAGAAACATCTCCAGGTTAATACCGGTTTGGCTGAAAGAATTATGCAGTAGAATTATTTATAAGGGAAAGTGATGACTTCGTTTATTTATTCAGTGTTTTTCTTTTGAAACATCTCCTTACTAACTTAAAATCATTTCATAATCCCTTATACATGAGCCAATGAAATATTTTGAGCTCTAGTTAAGAAGCATGAAGTCTAGATGGTAAATCTAAACAAAAGCACTTGTAACTTGTTTTGTAAGTTTCATGCCTTATTTTCCATTTTTGACACCGTAAAGTGCATTTTCTGTCGACTGTGAGCAAATTTCCCTTTGCCTTTAATGAAAATAGTGCATTAAATAGCCAATTGCTGCAAAATTATAAAGCAAGTTAGCTAAAGGTGGGTCACCTTGGACTACCACTCAAAGACACAAGATGCAGAGGATGGAAGTCACATGTGGTGTGGCTTTAGGGACAGTGCACCTATGCCAGATGCATGCCACTTTCAGTAGCTGCCAAATGTGCCTTTAATTAAGAACATCTCTAATTTTTTTCTTCAGATCAAGTCAGCATTTGGGGGCGGGATCAGGGCAGGGGACCTTGGGGTGCAAATATCTGGTGAAATTCACCAGAGAAGAAGCCTTTGTCAAAGTGACATGTATAACTTCAGTTGAAACGTATTTGTGTGTGTGTGTGTGTGTGTGTGTGTGTGTGTGTGTATTTGCCTTTGTTTAGTAGCACGGTATTTGCTAAAATAATTGTCCAAAAAATTGCGCTGTCAGTCTTACTCTGATGTAAAAACAAAGTGCAGTCTATACATCTAATATGGCCTTTGTACCTAACCATGTTCGTAGGTAATCTTTGTACTCTGTGTGCAGCAGTATTTGGTTTGCATTTAAAGTGAATATAATGGCTGTTATTTTTCTGGCATTACTAAGATAAACCGAAAAATAATAAAGAAAAATGCCTTACATAGTCCACAAATGTATCATTTTTGTACGTGTTTATTTTAGAAAGCACCCCTTTCAATATCAGTCGCCGTTCTCCTCTTAGCTTGTGCTTTCCGTATAGAAATAGTTTGTTCTTTATCATGGTCTTGCTTTGGAGGCACTGTTTCCTGGATCATATTATATATATGGAAAGTTCAGTATTTCCTTCTGTCTCAAGCCCTAGGACTGTAGTGAGTGGGAGGTCCTTAGGATGAAAATTAGTACTTTAGCGACCTTGGGTGTCACCCGGATGAAGTTTCAAAGGGCCAAGGAGGCATTTGCAGTCTATAAAGTTAAGATACCACAATGCCTTGACAGACAAGTTTTATCGAGACCTGTTAGAATATGGCAGCCTGACGTTTAGCAATTCTTTCTAGGCTTGGCATAAAAAGATACAGTTTGCAGTTATATACTGTAAAGAATTTTTTTAATGTGAGGTCATTCATGATGAACTACAGAATGTAAAAATTGATGAAAAACTTAGCAATCCAATACCCTTATTTAAAAATTGGAGCAAGCGAGGCCTGGAGCAGTGAGATGACTTAGCCAGCGTCCTGTGCTAGTTCGTGCCTGAGACAAGGGACTCGGATTCCTGGTGTATGGAGGACTGCTCTCAGGACTAGGTAAAATTTATGTGTGGTTCCCCGCCCCCCAGCCCCCACTTTAAAAACACAAAATCATTAATTTGTACAAATTCCATTTGTAGGCCACTGAAATCCAATTATGTATTATTGAGTACATTCTAGGTAATCAATTTAAGAGCTATAGGTAAATAACATTAATACTGATATTAGTCAACCTGGTTCTGAATTTGCTCTTGAAATGTCACTTTTGAATTTTAACCGGGTGGTTTGCTTTTTTACTTATTTTAATCACGTTAGCTCATCACAGATTCAGGGCTCTTAAGTCTCTAGGGTATAGCCTATGACGGGGGGCGGGGGGCCTACCTCTTTGCAGAGAGATGCCCATGGATTCCAGAGAATTCCAAAAAAGCTTATGCACATTCTATTGTTTCAAGACTCTGGATTCTCATTAGAGGCAAGAAAAAAAAATACAGTCCTTTTTTAGAAGCTAGTTTCTCTACTTTCATGACTCATCAAGAAAAGAAAGAATCGCTGTGGGGGAGTACAATAAGCAGATGCCTTGGAATCATGTATCTGTGTACACATTCTGGTTCCATTATTTACTAGATGTGTGACTTTAGAGAAGTTACTTAAATAATCTGAGTTTCTGTTTCTCCTCAATACATGAGGCTAATAATCTACTGGGGGACTCCTGTGAGGTTTAAAGACAATATGTGTGAAGCCCAATGCCTTTCACAGAATAGATGCTTAATAAAGGTAACCAAAGTTATGAGGAATATGTTTTCAAAGTTTGCCTGCTTTTAGGTATCTTTGAAGAGGTTGATATTTCATCCTGAAGTCCCCATAACTTCTTGATTCTTTACTATCCAGCTTCCTTTGATGTTTACTATCACTTAAATTGGTTTTGAGTGACCATATTATAAGCATTCCATCTGACTATTCAACAAATATTTACTGTTCCAGGTGCACTTCTGATGTTAGGAATATAGCAATGAACAAAACAAAAATCTGTATCATAATAAGATTAGTAATCTAATGAGATGTAGACAATAAGAAAGAGCATATACGTTAGAATGTTGGTAACTGCTATAAACGAAGAAAGGACGAGGTGACTGGGAAAGTAGGGGATGGGGTGATGATATATAAATGGGATGATCAGCATCAGCTCGCAGAGAAGGTGGCGTATAAGTAAAGAGTTGAAGGAGGTGAAGGAAGGAGACATGCAAGTGTCTGAGGAAGGAATATGCCAAGTCATAGGGAAAGGCCAGCTCAGAAGCCTAGAGGCAGGAGCACACTTGGTACATCTGAGGAACAGTGAGGCTATTTGCGCCTGGAGAGGAATGAACGTGGGCAGAATAGGAGAGGCCATCAGAGGTTTAATGGGATCCAGATCACTTGAAATGACTTTGGCTTCCGTTAGAAATAGAGCCCATAGAGCGTTTGAGTAGAGGTTCACTCTGGCTGCCATGTTGAGAATAATTAGGGGTTAAGAGTGGGAGTGAGGAGGCTAGCCCAATAGAGGGCAGCTTGGTCAAGGTGATAGCAGTGCAGATGGTGAGGAGTGATCAGAGAGAGCGAATTTGCTGAGAGACTGAACATGGGGCTTAAGAAACAGAATTGTCGGGGTGCCTGGGTGGCTCCGTTGGTTAAGGGTCTGACTTTGGCTCAGGTCATGATCTCGTGGTCCTTGGAGCAAGCCTCGAGATGGGCTCCGTGCTCAGCGGGGAGTCTGCTTGTCCCTCTGCCCCTCCCCACCCCTTGTGCTCTCTCTCTCTCTCCCTCGCTCTCAAATAAATCTCTTTTTTTAAAAAAAAGAATTAATAAAAGAAACAATTGTCAAGGATGACTTCAAGGTTTTTGGCAACTAGAAGAACAAAGCTACCATTAACTGAGGTGGGAAGGTAGAATTGAAGCAGGCTAGGACACATTCAGTTCAATAAATATGTCAGACATCTGGGGGGTGCCAGGCAGCAGTAGGAGATAGGAGTCTGAAATCTGGGAAGGAGTCTGGGCTAAGGATATAAAATTGGGAGTCACTTTCATGAAGATCATATTTGAAAGCTAGCAGACTGGATAAGATCACCAAAGAAGCTAAGTACAGAATGGAAAAAGAAGAGATCCAAGTAAAGGAGAGCCCTGGGGCACTCTGACAATCAGAGAGCGGGAAGGAGGGAGAACCAGCAAATGGACCAAGAAGGAGCTGCCAGTGAAGATGTAAGCCAAGAGTAGGTTGTGCCCTTGGAGCCTAGTAAATTATTTCCAAAGGAAGAGGGGATAAGCATGTCAAATTCTCTTTGATAGGGAGAGTGGACTATTCATTGAGCAAGGGGAAAGTCAGTGATGATCTGGACACGACCAGTTTGGGAGAGTGGTGCGCGCCCAGTGAGTCTAATAAGGAATGGGGGGAGAGAACTGGAGCAGTTCCCTCTCTCAAGTTTCACTAGAAAGGTAAGCAGAGACAGAAGGCACAGCTAGAACAGTCAAGGTATCTTTTCTTTAAAAATGGGAGAAATAAGGGCATGCTTGTACGCTGAAGGGTTTGTCCCAGTTGGAAAATGTGATAATGAGGAGAGGGGATGTGACCTAGTGCTGGATGGAAACAGCGCCCTGGGACAGAGACCCAGATGGTCCCCAGCTGCCGGCCTTCATAGCAGAGCCCGCCGCCTCCAGATGGACAGCACTGTATACATGAGGAAGAAACCCAACACATTCTGTTTTCCTGCTAAGAAGTATGAGCATTTAATGCTACTACCTCTGAAGGGAATGATGCAAGAGGGGAGAAAAAAAATCTACTTTATAGATAAGAAACAAGTTTAGATGACTTACCAAGATCATGCACGCATAAGCTCTTTGAAAACAAGTTTTGGAGAACAAGCTATTTGGGTAGAAAAATCTTGACTATTTTGCGTGTCTGACAACCTCACAACATTTGGTATTGTATCTTCTTATACACATGTTTAAAACTTCGGTCTAGCGTTACATAACAATTTCTATTTTTTCCCTTAAAATATATAGGTCCTCATCAATTTTCTCAACCTCTTTTATATCTCATGTTCCTTTTCCCTCTCCCCTCCCCACCACGTGAGACTCACTGGCCCGTATTCCATAAATACCAGAATGCTCAGATGCTGAGAACGCTACACTCACATCTTTAAGTTAAATCAACTTTCAGGCTATGAGAATCCCAAGTGTCCCAAAAACATTACTGGTTTTAGGCTCAGGAAGAAAATTATTAATGGTGATGTTTCAAGAGAAAGCTTAGTCTGAAAACTAGATTAATTTTATTATACAACTTAACGTAAGACATTCATTTTATTGTTTTCCTAAGTGCATGTGATTATCTGGAATATACAATCAATTCTACCAATTTATTATAAAGAGCACTAATCATATGTATATTTTAACCAAAATCTTACTGTATGTGATAGTAAAGGTTACAGATGATAAATGTTAAGAATTCAGAAAGATTCATTTGGGTTTTGATGAACTACCAGCTTTCAGTATCTCAAGGTAAGTGTAATCAATTCTCTATTCTGTCCTAAATTTCCATCTATGGCTAGAATCTGAGTGCTGAAGTTTACATACTAAATCACTCAACTTATTGGTCTAAGAGGTAATGGCTCTGAAATGTCAGTGGGCCAAAGAATCACCTGAGTGCATTCAAAATGCAGTTGCCTGGGCCCCGCTCACAAATATTCCAATAAAGTGGGACTGAGCTAGTACCCAGGAATCTGAGTTTTTACAAGTGCCCTCATGGAGAAAGAAATGTATTAGTAAAGACTTGAAGAAGGTAAGTGAACGAGACACAAGATGCTATAGAAAGCACTACTCAAAGGGTTTTCCCTGGGCAAGCACGAACCATTCTACTGTCAAGCCCCCGACTGGTTTAAACTATTTGTCCCATGATGAAACCACCCACTGCAGAGAACCCCGCAGCGCTGGTCCACAAATCCCTGGTTCTCCGAGGTTCCAGTTTTGGAGTCAGAAAAACAGGGTGATCCTTGCTCGGGCTTGTACGCAGACCGCACCAGGCTGCAGAAGGGACCGGCTGCCACTCCCAACCTGTGCAGAAACATCCCCCTCGTCTTTTGGTGGAGTGCTTCTTTCTGCTTATGAACCCAGACACTTCCAGAAGACGGCTGTGGTCTCCCACGTAAACCGCACTTCTCCAGGAGACTGGAGCTCAGAGCAGCAGGGACTGCAAGCCTCTTTCTCACCCTGACTTCCTGACTTCATCCTTAATGCAACATTATATTAAGTGTCATTAAGAAATATAATTAAAGATCCTATCTCTGCTGTCAATTTACAATATTACCTACAAAGATGATGAAATGAGCCAGGACAACACAGAAAAAAGTAGCAAACTTTTTTTTTTTTTTTTTTTTTTGTGGAGAGCTGTTTTCTAACTCTAGATGCTGTGGAAAGTGGCAGCGGGGCCTTTTGCCTTTGAGCAAAAACTGCTTTCGAGAACAACTATGTTTTATTTCCTTTGGTACTTTTATTTACAAAAAAAAAAAAATGAAAGGCAGGAAGGTAAAGTGACAACCCTGAAGCTCTTTGTCAAATTATGAGCAGAAATTATTCTCTGTGACCCACTGTGTCCTATTCGAGAGGTGGAAAGGAATTTAAAAAACACGTCCTAGTTCGTCATCGTGCCTGCCCTTGAAGGGACTTACATTCACAAAATGTATCAAAAGATAGACAAGTTACAGAACCAGAGATCACTTAAGATGAGGGACTTAAACTGGACCTCGAAGACTGGCAGAGAGGAAGAAGGCTGGGGAAAGGCGTGAGGCAAGGTGCATGGCTTGCAAGCAAGCAATACAAGCCCAGCCTCGCTGAGGCGCCTAGTCCAGCAGGCCTGCCCAGTGGGAGACGGCAGGCAGCCAGCCAGAAGCCTGGGAGCCATCCTGGGGAGACGGACAGCCCTGGACGTCAAGTCAAGGAGCTCAGAATTTGACAAGTAAGAACATTCAAAGAGTTTCACACAGTGCAGTCTTTGGGGATGTTAATCTGTTAGAGATGGAGATGTGTAGGATTGATGGGAACAGACGGTACTTGGGGGCAGTCAGAAAGCTACCAGAAAAACCCAGATCCCGGGTGGTGGAGACCCAGAGAGCAGCAGCACTAATTATTACTAGTTTTATAGGCTAGTTTCATAAAATCTAACAAAACTGACTTGTGCTACAGATGCGACATCAAGATTTTTTAAAGGATGGTATCGAAATGAAAATTTGGGAGGTGTGTGATTGTTGTGAAACCTTCCCAGTAATCGATCATTTTTATGATCAACATTATGAAAGGGAAAGAAACGTTATTGTTTTTACATTTTACTTAAAAGACTGTGACTTGTACTTCACTTTCCATGTCCAGTCAGCTCTGCCTTGTGCTTTCAGGCCCTGCCCCCAAACCGTCTTCAGCCTACGGACAGAGAGAAATCTGACTTCAAAAGTGTTCAGGAATGTCAGGAAAATGAAAAGCTTGGCTTACACTTAAATACTGGAAACTCCCCAAACTTGGCAGTGATCTTTTAAGTGTTCCAGATCACCTATTGTTCAAAATGCTAATGGATGAGTTCCTAATTAATCATCAGACAAGTAGAAGAAAACCTGTTTAACACTCAGAAGTAGAACTTCCCGGATTCTATCAAATAGCACATTCCTAGAGGAACAGCCTCTAAAGAAGTTGGTCTGAGTACCAAGATTTTGAACGAGCAGTAACCAAATGCCTCTAATTTATTACAGATGACTGCCTGGGAAGAGAGACAAATTGCTTAAACACAATTTTTTTCTATTATTCTTGCATTTGGGGCATGTCAAGGATGTGGACCATCTTGGACACGTCCATGTGGAAACAGCACATTCTATCACCCCATAGCCAGGCAAGCCTCATTGCAGCGATTCCTCTGTCTGAGCTGGAAGAACTCTGTGTTTTTTATAGCTTACTTCTTGAAAACACAGTAAGGATTGCCGGCCCTAAGTGTTTATTCTGACCTGGTGTTTTGTAGCAACCCCTGTGTGTGAGCTACTAAAGCACTGATGTTATTGCACCTTCTTTCCAGACTGAAGAAAATCTTTTTAAAAAGAGGATGTAGCTAAGTAAGTGCCTTTTCCCCTCAATCCATCTGTTTATGAGTGTATGTGACATTCAGGATCACTAGTGGATCTTTGAATCCTAAATACTCAATGACACATAGACTCTGGACTGTTCTCATCCGCAGCACAACCCACATGAGGGAAAATGTTTCTTTGGCCTCCCAGTTTCAAGATAAATCATTGTCCCCTGTACTGATTTTCATAACCACAGAACAAGAGAAATACTACTCTCAGGGTTCTCTTCCTGTTTGGAGATCAATGTATCTATAAGCTTTGAACCTTCCATATCACGGTTAAAGCACAAATTCTCCACAACTCAGATGGGCAACATGTAAAATACAACTCTGTTAATTGATCCTTTGCCTTAAGGGATATTAGGTATTGCCTTAGGGTTTTTGGAAGACATATAGCAAGACAGAACTGGCCCCTAACATCGTGTGTATTAGCCTAAGAACACTGGGATGAATTCATAAGGTAAGTGCCTAGGAAGCATAAAACTCACATCCATGTTACATGCTCAATATTATATTAGGGGGAATGACTTCAAGTTGGAAGTTTTTGTTCTTACAAACATTTATTTTCTTCCAAATTTACTGTGTTTCTGTAATGCTGTGAAAAGTCTTCACTTCCCTTTTCCCAAGTGTTGAGGTTCAAAAAGCCAGCTCTCAACTATAGACTAATCTTCATCTCTTCAATGTCTTGTATGTTGACTTAGTTTCATATGTAAGTATTTATATTAGTTTTCCTCAGGGATTTATACATCAATATATATATATATATATATACTCCTACACAGATATATACAAGCTTTTTATCCTCATCTTACCACTTGACAATACAACTTTAAGTATGTTTTACACAGCTGTTCCTTGGTCAAGGTCATTTGCAAGAGCAAGTCGGTTTCTGAAGAAATCTTGTTTGGTGGGTGAAGGATCCATTGAGGGATTCTCATTAGTTTTTTCCCTGTATTCTGATCCACTGGACCTAAAATCTCAGCACACAGATAAAGTACAGGTTGATTTGGTTTTAATTGTTTTCAGATATTTTATCCAAATTGTTTTGCATTTGTAAAACAGTTGCCTCTTAGATCTGGAATAATTTTTACTTCCCTTCAATTTCATGACTCAGGACACGTGTAACTAAAATTTGCAACGAACATAAAGAGAATATCTTTCTAATGCTTTATGGAGACAATTGTGACAACTGTGTATGTTAGTGTAAGATACTGTGTATAACGTTGTAAAAGGGAAATAAAAGCTCAGAAAATTTAGGAAATCCTATTTTTGATTCAACCAAGTAACTACTCCACAAATTACCAAGGCCCTTAAATTAAAATGGATGGAATTCATTGTTCTCAACCAAGGTTATCTATCAAGGGCCATTACTGAATTTGGGCATTACATTACAAACTCTTGCTTTTGCTTGTTTTCATTTTTAAATGAAAGATTTATTGAAGCCAACCACACATATATGCTACATTTGATAGAATGCAGAAATTAGTACAGTAGTCAGATTGAGGAGATTCTATAATCTCAACCACCACAAAGGAGACCAAGCCCAATCAATAGTCAACAACTCAAATCAGTCCAATTGAGTCCCCAGTCGAGGGTGCATTCTTCCTTTATCTTGGTTAAGCCAGTTGGGTAATCCATTCCAGCTCTGCACCTTCTCCAGTTTGTTCATGTCAGAAGTCCCTGGAGGGAGGAGGCTTTCTGGAAATAACCTCTGATAAGCTAGGCTGGGGCCCTTTGGCTAACTTAAACTCCGAGCTAGAATGGGTAGAACTAGCCCACTGACTAAGAACCAATATCAAAAGACCTCATGCAGGATGTATGGAAGTGATATTAGACATGAAGTTCTTTATCCAAAGCTCCTATACAACTGAACAAGTTCTCCATATGCTGAGGCAGAATCAGGCATCCTTCCACTATCCACAAAAGAAGGATAAGTTCTTTTACTGTCTTTGGTATGCTACGAGTCCTCACAGTTGTTGTTAGATAAGTTAATTGTGACTCTATAATTTACTGAATTAATTGGGCAGAATTCAAACATCCCTTTACATTATTCAAGGAAAGAAGTTGGATCCACACAAAGACTAAAATCTTGATGTCTGGACACCTAATGACTGACTGGATTTTTTTATTATTCACCCTGATACTTGGTACCATAGATGAAGCCAGAGCTGCCCACCACGTTTTCTACTTCCGGTCAGGAAGAAGCACTCTTCCACTACACCCCGGTGCACAGAAGGAAAACTATTCTTTCTCTCAACACCAGTCCATCTGCGTACTCATCAGATAAGATTATAGCTTATCTGGTAGGGTGAAAGTCCTATTCCTTTTCAGAAGCCCCTTTGGAACTCTCCCTTGAAACAGCCTCCACATGCCCCACCCTAAAACTCCACGCCTCTTCTCAACTCAGAGTTCCCACCTACCTACAGTTCAAATCATCCCTGATTAGTACAGTTATGCCCAAAATGTTAGGAAGATATATTTTTGACACTTTTATTCTTTCCCCATATCTTCTTCTATCCAGAAGGCTAGGAATGCCTATAGTTTTGGGGGTGGGAAATAAGAAGCAAGATTCGAATCTGGCTGGTGTTTCTTCTGAATGGTTCCCCCATATGGCGGTTTCTCATCAGAAAATCATTAGTCAAAACTTAAAATCTTTACCTCACATTTCCCCTCTTAGCTGCATCTGATCTCTCCAAAACCCAATATGTCATACTTTGATGGTTCCAACATGCAACTGTTTAGTGTTTACCTGGAAATGGGAAAGCTTTGATGTCACCACCAGCCCCAAGGACCACAGAAATCTTCACCAGTTGCGTTCCCATTTCTGAAACAAATGCCAAAATCGCCCTGTCTAGTTTTCAAAGTCCACAAACTCAGCTTAGTATTTTCTTTTTTTAACCGCTCTTCTCACAAACCACTTTCTCGGTGTCTCCAGGTATGTGAATTTCTCTGCATTTCTTGATATTAACTATTAATTAACTAATGACTAACTTGCTAATCCTTTTCAAAATCCAGCATTCTACTGTAGCCATGACTATAAGCTTATTTTTATCCTTTTAAAGATAATTTTAACCGACCTCTTTGCAATGCTTACACAGTATGTGGCCACTTGGACTCTTCCAAATGTGTGGCTATTAGGCTTGGAAGTAATATGTACCTAAATTACTGGGAAATAACCTGCAGAATCTAGGAGAAGGGGCCAGTGTATTTGCTTTTATTCCCTTCATCTATAAAACAGAAATGGCTTTTGAGCTCCTGGGGCCATTTTGGTCAACTGCAGGGCAGATCTGAGCAGACACTAGAGGGACAGGCAGGCTAATGCTTGCTGGATAAGCATACAGTGGCTGCCAGTACATTCTGACACATAGCAATCCAAGTGTTTGATGGAAAGAGAATAACCTGTTGCTACGTTTCCTTCCACTTAGTCCACAGAGACAAAGAAAATAACAAGCTGGGTAGATCATACAAGTATAGATCTGCTACAAATAAGCCTTGCAAGTTTATTTGGAGCTGGGGAAAGGAGGAAGGGGAAGAATCCAGTGCTGTGGAACCCTCTCACCTAAGAAGGGCTGGTTTTCTGATTGGAAAGACTGTCTGCTATGAAAGCTTTAGGAGACCTGCACATGGAAAAGTAAGGGAGCAGGGGAACACCCATCCTGTCGCCCAAATCAGTCAGTCCTGGTAATCAACAGGGTGACAAATGAGCATTCATATACTGTATGTCTGTTGAGTGCTTACTATGTTCTAGGTACTAAACCTTCAGCTAGGTTACCCTTACCTTTGAACTGTAAGCTTCTAATGGGCTACAACTATGTCTTACTTCTTTTGTGCTAGACAGAACCTAGTACCCTAAAGACCCTTAACTTAGTGATGGATTTCAAATGACCTATTAAGACACATTTGTAATGAGGTTTAAGTCATCTAAAATGTTATGCCTTCAATCATCTCCTTTAATTTTGAAGTAATGTAGGGAAATGAGATGAGAGAGGAGCCCGGAGTGGGTAAGAAACGGGAGAAGGACTTGAGATAGGTTGTGAGGAGGTAAAGAAGAAGGTGGGGTAAATTATCAATTAGTTCTTTAGTAGTCCTGTTTTCTATTACATGCTCTGTTCCATAGCCAAGGCTGGGCATATACAGAAACAGCTGATAAGACACCAAAGAAGAGGACTCATGGATGTTTGGTTACATGGGGTCCTGTAGAAGTATGCTGTGTGTGTGTGTGTGTGAGATTAAGAAAATAGAGAGATTTTGATGTGATTGGTGCAGGGAGGGTGATGATGTAGGAAGGAGACAGTCTAAGGTATATAAGTTATAAAATGTTAAAGAGAAAGAGAATGGGTGAGGAAGCAGAATTAATCAGTTGGAAGCCATATTTTTTTTATTCCACTCCCCCAAATTTGAGGATAAAAAGAGCCTCTATACTCGCTACCCCTAAACTGTCTTACATAATCCTCTTCCTCCATGCCACACCCCAACCAAGAATACTTATTAAACTAAGTGCAAGATTTATATATAAAGATAAAGTAGCATTTGCCTCACACTTCAGAGTAGTCTAGATGTAAGTCTTGAACAGCCTCCATATTCAGCCTTCCAGAATGGGACAGTTTGCCTTACTCCCTACTCAGAGGCAGAGAGATAAGGATTCAGTCCAGCATCAGCCTATCACATTAGATCTGTTCCTGGCTTCTAAGGATCTTCATTTAGAATTTTTAAAGTCACTTAACATTTTCAAGCTTTAGATATGTAGTCTTTATTCTGATCAAATCTGGGCAGCTTTCAGGGACATGTGACCTGGTATCTACCCAGGACAAATGTGCCTGAGACAGAAATAATCAGAGCATCATCCTTTTCCCCAAATATCTTGGGCATTTTGGGGGATTTTTTTTTTTTTAATGATGTCAACTTGATCTCCCTTTTGAATCCTTGTGGGTCTGAGCATTCGGCCCTCCCAGCCTCAGAGGGAAGAGAACCCTTTCCCAGGTTTTCTGTTGCATCTGGCTCCATGCCTAGCTTCATCCCGAAGCAGCACTCTGGGTGTGTGGGGCCACCAGCCAAACAAGCCCCTATGGATACAAAAAGGGTGTCAGTGTAGACAGGAATGAGCCTCCAGAGGGCTGTGGGGGAGGCAGGCAGTGAGCCCCAAATGTGACACAGGTGGTTTTTCTGGCACGAGTCCATCTTGGACCTCTGAGGCCAGGTTGTGGCATGGTTCTAGTACCCAGGATTAACCACTTCTTAAAGTCACAGGGCTTGCTGCCAGCCTGACTCTCGACACATGGGAGGAGAATGAGCTAAATGTCTCTTTCTGGTTCCTCCCTGGATCTGTCCACATGCCTGACTTCAGAGTGCAAGTTCCTATGTAACAGCTGGGACTATGTCATTCACGATTCCTATACAAGTGTCCCACACAGCACATGCAAAGAAGAAAGAAGGCTTAACTACTGAGAAGAATGGTGCGTTCTCAACTGAGTTAAGAGCCGCTGACCTTTCTGTGCTTCTCTGGGACCTTCTTGCCCTTCCTCTCTATCTTAGCATAATGGAGCAAATGTCCCATGGTTCTTGCATGAGAACACTCAGGAGAAGCTACTCAGGCTGCTTCTTTATCCTGTGCAGAGTCCCAAAGCGCCCACTGCAGCTCCCTGACCCAAGGCGATACGCAAGTATCACCTGGTGGTGCTCACGATCCTACCCCAGATGTTCAAAGCCAGGAAAGCCTGCCAGAGGGAGCAGCTCTGTGGTACCCCCTTTACTTCCATTCATATACCACTTCAGATTTGATACAAAGGCAGCAGCAGGGTTGGTGGCAGCATTGTGACTGATGCAGGAGAGACTGATCTATGAGAAAGGATAAGAGGACTAAGGAGACCCATTTAACCCTCTAAGAAGGATCTCCAAAAGGTGCAAGAAGACTGAAAGCAATTAACCAACATGAATTTAGAGAGTCCACAGCTAGTCCTCAGCATTGTGCCAAGGGCTGGGGGCGGGGGGTGGTGGTGGTGGGAGGGCTACAGAAAGATAAAATCAGGTCTTCCACATGGTGAGTCTTTAAAATTATAGGTCCCAACGCCATATTAATTTCTTGTTCCAGGTGTTAAAAAGATGTGATTACTCAGATTGATCTAAAACAAAGCCAAAGTACAGATAAAGCAAATCTCAGCACTAGGAAGGACTCAGGTGCTTATCTTGGGCAATTTCCCACTCAGTGCAGGAATCCCTTCCATTAGCATCCCTGACCAGGGTCATCTAGCTTCTACTCAGGAGAACCCACTCCCTCACGAGGCAGCCAGCTCCAGTTCCAGTACCTGCATTTTTAGAAAGTTCTTCCTCTTACCCACCACTCCTAGTTCCGCCCCCTTGATACGGGGAGGCCAAGTCTACTCCCTCCGCCTCAAGTAACTGGCAGAGCATTTTCTTACATCGCTCTGAAAAATGGGAATTTGTAAAGGAACCAGCGGTGAATCCATGGCTCACTGTTTCCTGACAGACCCACTCACTATAAATGGCAGTGGGCAAAAAGTGGCTCTTTGTCTGGGAATACTGTGGTCTAAAAAAAAGATAGGCTGAAGCAGTGCCTATCTTAGGAATCCTTTAGAAGGATTCAGGAGCCTAAATCCTAAGGTTAGGCTGGAGGGTTGTCTGCTTCCAGGTCTCTCCACCCTGGGCAAACATGACAGAGGTAGGTACTGGGCCAAGAAAAATCTAATCTATGAACATAAAGAGAGGGATAGGAGTCTTAAATCCTCACCCCCTGCATAAAGGGATCTAGCAACAGACATGTGTCCCTTAGCAAAACTGAAAGAGGACTCTGTGGAGTAGTACTGTGTCTAACTGCAATACTCTTGCTCTCTTCCTCTTCCTCATTCTTCCAGTAACAACAGGCAGGGACCCACACTCACAGATCCTCTAATCTCAGTACCACCCTCCCCATGGGAGAAAAATTAGACAAACCTTCCAAAAAAGTCCTCACTCCAGGCCTGCCCCCTTCCATCGAGACCATTATCTAAATCAGCCAGTAACTTCTACCCTCAAGGAGAAAGTGATGTCCCTCAATTTCCTCACTTATCAGCAACTCTCCAAAGGCAGTTATAGTGTCTTTAACTTTTCCATCCACTAACTGTTTAAAACTGACTGCAAGAACCTCCTCTCCCAAGAGAAACTAAGTAGCAGGGAAAATCTCTCTAAGGGAGGGGGAGGTGGGGCGTGAGGACCAGTGGAGATAAGAGACAGTAGTCTCCCAGGCAGGCAATGGCTGGACTGGAGAAGCCCTGTCAGGTCAAATGCTAAATGCTTAAATCTCTCTTCCCTACATTTCATGCTGGGGTCTGGCCACCATCTCCCAGTCTATAAGACAGTGCTGATAAGTGCTGGCCAAAATGCCTAGTAGGTGATTTCCTACAACAAGGACTTAGAGTCTTAGAAGGACCACAGAAGGGAAATGTCTTGTTTTGGCCTCCTATGGAGTACAGAAACTCCATTAAAGTGATTTTTTTAACTAGGGCCCAAGTCAAATCCATTCCATCATTTCTGCTAAGGAAAACACTAGCAAAAGTCCCAATAAACATGTACTATAAACATATAGTTATCCAGGGTAACTATAAGACTCCTACAAGCAGAAACGCTGAGATGCCTTGGAAAACTTTCCACAGGTGGGGAGATTTGGATGGAGCATCCATTACACCCAACTCCAACAGTGGACCCCAGGCCTCCCCGTCTAAAAGGATTTGATTGTCACCAGCTCATTACCCTGGGGACCTCCTTGGCTTACTCTTCTCAGACACATGACTTTGGGAACAAGGAAGTGGAGCTAAAAGAGGCAGAGACAGGGCTGAGTTTGCTTTTACGCTAGGAGATTACAGTGAGAACTCTTCACCTGATGGGATTCGGGATTCGCGGCTACTGGCTGCAGGCACTGAGCTTGAAGCTGTTGTGTGAAACCAGGCTACTTAAACCTTATTACTGTTAAAACCTCCAGACTTAGCCCAAAGGGAAATGAGTTACAATGCTGTCTTGTCTAAGGGCTACTCACTTCTTTTTAAAGAGCTTGCGGAAGGAGCTGCGAAAGCCCCCTTTCTGGTCTTGCCTGGGGTTTTGATCGCTGAAAGATGTTTGTTCGCTTTCTCTTTCTTCCTTTGGACAGAATCTGGTGGTGTCTTCTAAATGCATCTCCTGAAAATACAAAAGAGGGATGTTTATTTACTCTTTCCAAAGTTAACCTTATCCTGACTGGGACAATTTTTTTTTAACTTTGTCACTTTCCTCTCCCACCCCACAGACTAACGGTGAGCACCCTATTCCAACTAAAGCAAACCTAGGCTAATTAAGAAATGAGAAGTTGAAAAGTGGATAATCTGCTGAGCGCAGAAGTATTTTGTATGTATCAAGGCAAACAGTCTTAGAGTAGGTTTATGGTATAAAAATAATTAAAGATCAGGACATAAGGGGAGTTAGCGAGTATCTAAAGGCCATGGAGACTAACTTCTTATTCTGGCACCAATCCTGTCTTGCTGGAAAACAAGTAGGGGGCCCCTCTTGTCTCTGGGAATGTTTCTCTTTCTACAAAATAAGGCAGTTCCTTCATTGCAATGCTAGTTTTAAACTCATGTTCCTAACTCTCCATTTTAGACATAAACAAGGGAAGGAGGTTTTGCGGGGTCAGATCTGTTTAGAAGTAGATGCCAACCATGTCTATATGGGCACGTACGTGCATGTGTCTATGTGTACCTGCCACACACTTCCAACCTGCAAATACAACTTTAATATAGTTTTTGGCATTCTTAATTTGTGGTATGTGCAGTGTAAGGTAAAAATTAAAAAAAAATAAGGCTCTATCTTCTGTGAACTTTCTAGTTTCTACGTGTGAGATGTGCTAAATAAAATAGACATGCACTTATATTTATGTCCATATAAATGAAATATTTACTGTGAGGTGACTGAGACTTAAAAGCAACCTAAAATAATTTAGTTGCTTCATTTTGAACCTAAGAAGAGAACCCAAGGAGTCAAAGCAAAAACCACCCTGAAACTTTCATGAATTGGACGGGTGACTGCTTGCTGACAGTGAAGTGAGGCGTGGGGAAGATTTTTTTTTTTTCAGGAAACATGGGTTTGACTTTGAGAATTTAACTTGGGGTTACAGTAGCAGATCTAGAGGTCCTCTAAGACGCTACTAAGATTCATTATTAAACTATGGAGAGCAACATCTTGATGGCTTAGTGTGGGGTTTCTCAAAGTGTGGTCCTGGGGCAACAGGATCAACTGGGGCTTTTATTTAAAATGTACAGCCCTGAGCCCCAACCCAGACTTTCAGAATCAGAAACTCTGGAGTTAAGTCTAGGTAATCCTTATGCACACTTTGATTTTAAAAACCAGTGGTTTAAGGTATGGACCTGCCCACCTGCACTTAATGTTTATATGCATCGCCTGGGAATCTTGCTAAAATGCAGACTCTGATTCAGTAGGTCTGGGGTGGGGCCCAAATTCTGCAATTACAATAAGCTCCCAGGTTAATGAATGCATTTACCACTAGTCTAAGGACCACATTTTGAAAACTGGGCTTTTAGGGACTGTTTAGGAACTAAATATATTAAGTTTAAGGAAAATCTCTCTGTGCAATCATGATCTTGATAATATCTTGCATTTGTATAGCATTCCATACTTTACAAAGCATATGCACATACTTTATCTTATTTGGCCTGAGGCCCACAACAACACTGTGAGTTAGGTAAGGTATATATTGTCTTAATTTTACAGAGGAGAAAACTGGAGGTACAGAGATGCCAAGTGAATTGTCCAAAAGCACGCAGCTATTTGGCAGCAAAGCCAGGACTAGAACCCAGATCTCCTGACACCCGGGTAGGTACTCTTTGCACTAAAGCATGCTGCCTTCTTTCCTGACTCTTAGAGACAGGGTTTAGCTGGCTCTGAGGGGCAGGGGTGGAAGATACACAGAGTATATTTAAGGAGATGAAATAGTAGGAGCTTTATACATCTCAACAGGAAAGAGCTGACACCTTTAAAGATAGGGCTTTTGAAGGGTTCATCTTTCGCAACTAAAACCCCATCTCACTCCCACCTCAACCACTCACACTCACATACAAACACGCACACATTACACATATATACACGTACAGATGCCTGCCCACATACACACATGCACACACATACCCACACACAGCCTCTGCCCACCTGGACTTTGCATTCCACCTTCTCTCTAGGATTCCCAACAATCCACACCTTCTGAATTTTTAGAAAGAAAAAGTTTTTGTCCAAAAACAGAAATAATAAGCAAGGTGAACTTTGTGTGAAAAATTCACATGCTTGAAAAATTTACTGATAACCGAAAGAGAAAAGGCCTCTTTTAACTGACCTCTATTTGACATCTCCTTAGTGTCACTTTCTGAACCAACTTGACTCATGTCTGACACTGTAGGGGATGAAACTTGCTGTCCAGGATGTCTGATTAACAGTACCTAATATACTGTTTATTGTTATCTGGTATGTCTGATAAATAGCCACAAATATTTTCCTCATCGTTTGCTTCTCAGATATATTGTTATTTCTGATTTTTTTTTCCTGTCAATTGTTGAACTCCCATTTTTTCACATATTAACTGGGGGAGGGGAAGACTTTTATGAACATGTGAAATAAAAGCATTCTTTGCAGCGTAGACTATACTAGTTAGAAGGTTTTATATGTTAATCTCTGCCTACTTCAAGTCAATTTGAATTGGCATTATTATTTCCTACCTACTTCCCTTTTTAGTGAACTTTTAAACTTTGACACATGCCTAAGATTGATTTGCCTAAGAAATTTTGCCTAACAGAATTTTGTGAAGTTCAGAGTTGAAAATCAAAGCCAGAAAAAAAAATCTCAGAACTCTGGGGAATCTCAGCAACTTTAGCGGAGCATATGAAGGTCCCTCTTCAGGAACCAGTCAGACTTTGATTCCTGGAGTCTAGATGGCTAGCTACCAGCTCCAGGGCTCTTCATGACCCAGCCCCTTCCTGTTCCTCTGGCCTGATGTCCACCAGTCCTACCTGGCACAGTATTCAAGAGGAAAAGCATCACCCTGCTGTTTTTTAAAAAGACTCATGAGCCTTTTTCATATTTCCCTGCCTCACTCTTCACCTAGGCAGCTTTTAAAATTGAATTCAGACATTCAATTTATCCAGGAGGCCCTGTCCACCATCACCCCCAGCAGGGTTTAAATACCCCTCCCATGTGTTCCCACAATTTATTATAATTCTGTGTTTCTGTGTTTCCCTCCTGCGACAAGCCAGTGGTCCTGGAGGGCAGAGACTTAGGTGCCATTCATTTCTGAACCCTCAGTCCTTAGCTCAGTATCTGCTGAAAAATGAATGAATGAAAGGAGTCAGTGATCCTCAGTCTGTCCCCACTTGCTTGGAAATGGGAATAGGTGGATTATAGGGCCCTTATTCCTGGAAAAACCTCCTTTAGTCTAGGCAAAAGGTCTCCAGAGCTTGATACAAGTTAGTCCTAGACTATATCATTTTCAAGATGTACCAAAGCAGAGCTGCCCTGTAAACCGTAACCACTACTCTTAAAACGAGGTTAAACAGAAAGGATGGTGGCAGAGGTCAGAGCTATCCTGTTACTCTCTGCTTAATCAGAAATTGCGTTGTTCCAATCACATGCAGAGAAATTGTTTGCTCAGGAACTACTAGCCCTTTCATGGATATGTACTTAAACACCCCTTTAAAAGTCCCAAGGCTTGCAGAGAGCAAGGTTGGACATCAAAATACTAAACACTGATATGGACGCCAAAGAAGGTATTTGCGAGTCCACGCCTCCTTGACTATATTGTGTTGTCTCTGTCCCAGTGGAATCTGCAAAGCAACGTGACACCCTTTTCCAGTCACATTTGCCGCAGACTTTGCAGGGAGTCCACAGTGGGTCGGGGCAACCTGCGTCCTCCCTAGCTACAAGCAAGGCTAGCGCGGGTCAGGGAGAGGGGCAGGCCGGCAAATGGGGTTCTGTATTTTGAACACTCCACGAGAAGGTGCGCCTGGCCAGGCAGAGGACGAAACAGGTCTGGGACTAGCGTGCAGGGTTCTGAATGTGAAGTGCAACTGTGAGGTGCCACGGCTTAAGCAGCAAGGCGGAGAACACCCCTAACTCTCTGTACGGGGGAGGTGGGGGGCAGGGTGGTGACGGTGTAGACAGGTCTGAGAGTCCGTCTTCTCTGCTGGCTCTTTGCCGTCATACATACGCATGCAGGACACGCCCTCGTGCCCTGGCACTGCAGAACGGGCGCTCCTGCTCGCCTCCGGGGGCACCTGCCCGACAAGCCTCCGACCGGGGCTCTCCCTCGTTGGCCTCCGCTCCCCCTCTGGCCAGCCCGCTTTCCCCTCCACGCTAGGGGAGCCCAGGCTGCTCCCTGGAGATCTAGGCCCGGGGCTGCCGGCGCTGTGGGTTTGGGTTCGGTTTTACTTTACCCTCCTTACTTCCAAATAGGTCTGCTTTTCGCTTTGGGACCTCTGTTGGGGGAAGTAGGTCCTGGGCGCGCCGCGGGCGGCTGCAGCCGCTGCGGCGGCAGCCGGGCCGTGCGGCTGCGCGGCGCGCTCGGCCTTGAGCGGCGCGCGGCCGCCGCTGCTGCTGCGCGTGCTGTAGAGGCGCGGGGCCACGCCCTCGGCGGGCGGCGCGCGCGGGAACTCCTTGAGCGAGCGGCTCAGCGGCTTGGCCTTGCCGTGTGCCTGCGCCGCCGCCTCCAGCTTGTAGGCGCCGCTGCTGCCCGCCGGCGACGTGGCGCTCTTGGGCAGCGGCTGCAGCGGGTGCTCGGGCCGCTCGGCCTCCATGGCGAAGCTGACGGGCCGCAGGAAGCAGATGTCCAGGCTGGACTCGGAAGAGGCGGGCGAGCAGTTCTCGAAGAGGGCCGGGGCCTGGTACGGCTCCTCGTCGTAGGGCGCGGGCAGCGCGAAGATCTCGCCGCCGTACTCGAACTCCTCGTAGCCCGCGGGCACGAAGCCGCGGGCGTCGGGCAGAAGCTCGGCTGGGGTGCGCAGGGAGCGCTCCACGTTGCCCAGCGGTTCGGCGGGCGAGGGCTCGAAGTCCATCTCGGGGATGGCCTGCAAGGGCCCGGCGAGCGCCTTCACGTCCTGCTCGGCCGCACAGAACTGCGCCGGCGCCAGGAGGCTCTCGGGCCTCTCGTGCTTTCTGCCCTCCATCTCCCACTCACTGGGCTTCCCAGGCTGCATGCTCTCCATCAGGCTTTGCTGTTGTTGGCTTTTCTTCACTGGGGGCATCAAATGTCTTTAAAGGGGAAACAGAAAACAAAAGAGGTGTGCTTATGGCTGGTTAATGCAGGCCTCTCCCCGCAGCTCGAGGCCGGGAGCGACACGCGTCTGCCAGCTACCGCTTAGACACAGAACTGCCAGTTCCTCTCCTCTCCGCCCCCCAGGCGCCTACGTGTGTCACCTACCAAGCTCCACAGGCTTCTCCAGCTAAGGGAGTCCCCATGAGCCCTGGTCGCCCACGTGGGAGGGTGAAAATGCCATCTGTAAAGCAGATGACCGGAGTATCCGTCCGAGCAAGGAGGCTGCGCCCAGAGATGGCTGGTCAGCCAAGGAGGGTCATCACTCGGCACGTGGAAGCTCTGACCCGCCCACCACGTGTCCAGAGCCCCAAGGTACCGCATTTTCTCTGCTCTCCTTTTTTTGCCCTAGCAGTATGATACAAAATAATGGAAAGAACTCTTGTCTGACTTATGGATCTTCACGCTTAAGAACAATTAAACTGCTGAACCTGGATGATGGTATATGGGGTTCACTGTACACTGTACACTTTACTTTTGTATATATTTGAAGTTTTCATAATAAAAAACTAAAAAATTTTGTGGCTATAGCGCATGCTCTATAAGGTCGTCTCAAACTTTCACCGACAAAAACAACCACCAAAATGAAAAGGCTCTCACTTTAAATAAGCCCAATTTCATGTTTAATCATGAGTAATGAATAATTTACATAGGATATTAGGGTAGCATACATATCAGATTGGATGGGATTTGCCAGTTCTGGTGGAAGGTAATTGCCAGGCAGATGTGCGTGCATGACTACACACTGACCCGACCTTTTATTTATAGTTTATTAATTCTACCACAAAAATGCATTAAAAGTGCAGATGTATTAAAAAGAAAAAACAGATGCAAATACTGAGTATCTTTCTCTGGTGATCTTAAGATGAAAATGAGGTCTCACACTCAAAGGTGAAAAGAAATGATAAAATGAAATATTGACCTAACTTGAATCATCTTTTCACTTGGAAAACAAATTTTTTACTGGCCATTTTCCCAACATAGAGTGCAATGGCAGCCATCTTTCTGGTCTGGCTATAATCTCTAGGGATTTTGTTTTTTGGGGCTCTATTTGTTGCACTTCAAAGAAGATAGCTTTATTGTTGTTATAAAACCTGAAGTGACCCACAAAGTAAACACTCTCTTCCTGCCTATCTCCCACTCTCCACCCAGGAAAGGTATTTTTTCTGTATGGAGTTCTCCCCTACAGGATTTGTGGGATTTTCTCTATAGGAAGAAAATCTTCCTGGGCTCTATTTATAGAAAGGTTAATGTCTCATAGGTCCAAAATGATTATGGAATCTCTCTCTCTTTCCATATTTGTACTTCTGTCTTTCAATGATACATGTTCAGTTTTAAGAGATGAAGGCAGAAAGAGGAAACAGTTTATTTTGCTTTACTGATCAGATACTCCTTACAATGATTGTAATTGGCATTTTAAAAATTGTAGTGATTAAAAATTGAAATAATCTCAGTTGCCTACCCGTTACTTCATTGTAATTTTAGAAAAGTAGCTAAAACTTCTAATTTTCCTTAAAATAATAAAACCCAAAGTAGAGATTATAGTCTAAGGAATTACTTTTGTGAGAATTGTATTTGACAGAGTGCTGGGTTTGGAATTTTGAGTTTTAGTTTCCCTTATCTTTCCAGAAATCCTGATTGCAAAAGTAGCTAATTTGACTTTATCCTTATCCTTCAGAGGTAAAGAGTTCCAAATATATATAAATGGCCTAATCCTTAATGTAAAAATCATCAAGAAGTTTGATGAATAAGAATCCAGCTTAATGTGCTAGAGGGTTGTGTGCAGAGACTTTAAAAGGCTGTCAAATACATCCACTGCACAGAACAGCTTTAAGAGAAGCTGTCATAAGTGAAGAAAAGAACTTACAAAATCCCTTTCTGAAGAAGCTTCAAGGGGAATTGGGAAGGGCTAAACAGCATTCTTTTTGCATCACCTCAGGCCTATTTCTCTGCTCAGAGTCTTAACTTCCATTCACCCCTGACTGGGATTCTCTTTCCCTCTACTACACCTTTTGGAGAACTTAAGTGTGTTCCCACCCTTCTGAGGAGCTATAAGATGCCTTCCTGTCTTCTTGTGGCCCTTTCTTCTACTCAATCATTGTCTAAACCCAAAGAAACTTATGCTGTAGGTAGAGGGTAGTTATGTGTGATAAAATTGTTAGGAGTAGCCTTCAGCCTCTGGGCCTGCCCCTTTACATTAGCCTTCCTCTGGGATCTAACCATTGGGTCAGCTGCTCGCCTGCCGTATATAGGCCTGATGGAGCAAGAGGGAGGGAAGAGTCCTGTAGGTCATACTCCTATTCCAGGCTGTCCTGCTACCCCATGCAGATGACTTGGCACCCAAGGGCGTTGCCATATAACCTTTCCATAGCAACAAGTGCTTACGTGACAGCAGGGCCAGAACTGGGAGCAGAAGGGTAGGGTTGCAGTATCTCTTCTGAGTGGATCCCACTGTCACGGACAGCCTCGGGGCCTGCAGTAGGGGAAGCATCTTGTCCAGTATTTGCACACTGGGAAGCCAGCCCTTTGTACAGCTTTGCCATGGATGACCTATGAGAATGGAAGTAATAATTTTCAGGGTGTATAGTGGGAAATTGGCTCTGAACACACAGATTATGCCAAGAAAGATAAGGAGACAATATTTCTCAGCTGAAGCTCAGCTGCGAAGTTCTCTCTCCCTCTCTCCCTCCGTGGTCCTCTATAAACCAGGTTGTTTACATAACAGTGCAGGCTAGATGCTGGGCAAGAATAGGGATGCTGATTAATTTCCTGAGTTAAGTTTGAGGGAAAAGGGTGGTATAGGAAGATGTCCTCCATTAGAGGAGCACTAGCTTGGGAGATGGCATCTTTTTCTGGTCTCAAACATCCACAGAAATGATTGTTTTCTTCATTGGGCTGGGATGAGGTTGAAGGAAATCCAGGTCATTAGGAAACTCTGTTATGGGTTGTTTCTGTTCCTTCTCAAGCCCAGATTCTCCCTAGTCAGCTCTTATTGTTTCTTTTTAGTGTGAAATTTGTTCAACCACCACCCTTATTTGTTTTGTTTTTATCCATAGCACTTACACCATCTATTTATTAACTGGCTGTCCAGCTCTAGAAAGTAAGCTCCACGTGGCAAAGATTTTTGGTTGTTTTGTTCATTGCAGTATACTCAGTACATAGATACATAGTAAGTGCTCAATAAATACTGTTGAGTTCATGAAAGAAACCACATTCTGGCCTTTAAACTGCACTTTTTTGACCTGGCAAGCTTAGGGAAACAACTATTTTCAAGGTGGTTAATAACACAAGGAAGGGGGCCTGCATAGGGATTAGAGTAAAACTGTTTTTATTTCTCTAAAGTAATTGTACCTACTACCTGATGGAAATTACTTTACCACCAGGTAATAGGTCCCTCCCTCCTGTAGCCAACCTGACCACCTCATTTCCCTCCTCTTCTCTGTTCTCTTCTACCCCCGTCAATGCATTTCAGCCACTTAACATACAATGAGGTCACTTTTGACAGGTATCCACATTGACTGTCTATATCCCTGTTCTCAGAAACCTTTGGTCAACCCTCTAGACGGCACCATTAGAAGCTTACTTCTTGAGCTTTTTCCGTTTCTGAATAAGCAAATCCTCATTGCATTGAAACAGCAGGGTGTAATGTGAGATAAATACTCGAAGGCGCTGAACACACACCAGAAGTAGGTAATAGTCAGGGTGTTCCTGCTCTGTGAACTTCAGGACATTCTGGATGGAGATAAAAAGGAGGCAGCATTGCATAATTAGAATGAAACTTTTGTCTCTTGTGCCCCTTGCCTCCATCTGTTGTGAGAGTTTGGTAGCCATTTAATCAGAACAACAATACTAATTGTAAGCTGAATGGTTAAACCTGCTGTTCTCTTTGTCCATCACACCAGGGGAGAATAATAGTCACCATTGCTCCTGTTTGAGTTGGATGTGAATGTTGGATAATTCCTTCTGAAAATTAGAAGGATCTACTCATTAGATCTCTGAGGTAATGAAATCATTGTAACAATTACTATCCATAAGCAATGCCTCATGACCTAAACGAGTCAGGCCAATGGTGAGAATGTCAGGGATCAAGGCAGGCTGGAAGGGGATGATGTTTATGATCAAGCCTGGCCTCGTAGTCCTTCCTATTATATTGCCTAATGTACAGTAGAGGAACATGCATGTTAGTTGGATATGGGAAAGCTAACATTTATTGAATCTCCCTATTGCCAAGTACTAATGCCTTTACAGATTTGTTTTCTTCTTATTTAATGTTTACCACAGCTAGGTTAGATAGGTGCAATTATTACCTCCATTTAACAAGTAAGGAAATCAAGGCACAGAGAAGTTAAGTAATCTTCATTAGGTAACACATCTAACAAGTAGCAGAGTCAGAATTTGAACTCAAGTCAGACAGTAGAATCATACTGCTTGCAAGACCTGGGTTTCAGTCCTAGATTTTTTTCACCTATGAGGTGTGTGAACTTGGGCAAGTTATTTAATTTCTTTGGCTCTCCATTTCCTTATCTAAGCAATGGTAATGATACCTATTTCATGGGATTATTGAAAGCATTAAATAAGATAATTATTGGGGCGCCTGGGTGGTTCAGTCAGTTAAGCATCTGACTCTTGATTTCGGCTCAGGTTATGATCTCAGGGTCCTGGGATCGAGCCCCATGTTGGGCACTGTGGGAAAAATGGTGTGCAGAAGTCAGCTCATCAACTTCCTCATGCTTTCTCTATGACATACAACATGAGCAATATATGGTAGGCCCTTGAACTCAAGCCAAAAGAAAGTAGTCAGGAGAGCAGTTAAGTGCACAGGTTACATAGATACTTCTTAGATGCCAGTGGGTGGGGTAAGGGTTTGGGGGTACATTTAGATGGCTGTAGAACAAGGTTGAAGGGACTGAATAAGTACTCAGAATCTACCAGAAGCTGCTATAGAAAGATCCTGGGTCAGCAGAGGTGGGGATTGCTGGTAAATGAAGATAGAACTTCAAAGGCAGACGTCATGAGCCAAAAATTTTTAGAGATTGAGATTTCATACCACAAAGTAGGAATGGCGTAATCAGCAATCTAAATCATTTCATTACTCCTTAGAAATACCACTGGTTCTTCCTTGACCCTTTACCGTGTTTCTCAGTCACAAGCCACAAATAGCAGTTTAGCTTGAAAATCAGTTTGGTGGCTTCCCAGCCACGCCTACCTGCAGATGTATCAGATATTCAGGGATGCGCTGGACTATGTGAAAAAACAGTGTGTAGATGTCAGATTTAATCTCTTCATCACCCTGAATGAAAGAAAGGTAGAGTCACTCTTCAGTGTCCCTCCAACTCTGGCTGCAGAACCCCAAAGTCAGTCCTACCAGAGCAGGGAGGGTTTTTTTTATTCCCAAGGCATTTTCTTTCTCTAGAGTGTCATGATCCTTCATTGGATCCTTCACTGGATCCTTCATTGGGGTGACATGCTCAAGGAGACAATTCTTCTGTAGCGGGAAGCATATCATACACTTCTTTAGAATCCACCCAACTTTCCAGACTACCCCCTACTCCCCCCCCCCCCCCCTTTTTAGCACAGTGCTGGACAGAAGTGGGTACTCAATAAATTATATTTGAGTTGAATGAATTCATTAAGATTCTCTTGGAAGTACTCATTACTGTGGCTTACTGGTAGGCACTAAGGGTGGATTGGAGCCTCATGAGGGTGGAGAAAGTGTGTAACTAGGAACTGGTCAGCTGGGCTGGCAGAGGAAACATGTTGGATTTTCTCCATGTCCCTTTCCTTCCCTTCTTTTCCATTCCATTCCATCCTCTCCACTCCCACTCCATTCCTCCCCTCCCTTCCTCTTCCTTTCCTTTCCCTTCCCTTCCCTTTCTTAAATATTTGCTGAGTGCTAACATATGGTAGGCATTATACTTGTAGGGTTGGGAGTAGTGGGTGGGGGTTGAAGTAAGACATTAATAAGAAAGAGACCCTCACCTCCTGTGAAACTTGATTAATTCTTAACTCTAGGCTTCTGATAGGGTTTCTTCCTACTGACCTAAAATAACTAGAATTGTTAGATATTTATATGGGCTTATTGAGCACCTAATATAACATTGCAGTAGCAATACTTAAAGCTACATGATTAGAACCACTTTATGATCTTATAAACTGACAGACACAGGATGAGTTTAATATTCAGATTCAAATTGTCTGAGCCTGGGGGGAAAAAACCCTCATACAGCACACAAGCTGTAGCCTGAGGATCTCTGCTTAGAACACCTGTTTACTTTGTGCAGACTTCCAATGGAATAGAAAAGAGAGTCAGTAAAGTAGGGCAAGGACCAAAGCACAGGCACTCATCCTCAGGTGGGCTCCTTTAACCCCAAGTAGGAGTGTCAGTGGCTCTCCTCGAGCCATTCCCCAGCCTGGAAGACAAGCTGAGTGCATTGTATTCCCCGAGGTGGATGAGCAAGGACCTATAGATACACATGTAACCAAAGGGCAGTGCACACACATAGAGTTACCTTACCTCCTTCAGAACAACAACATGAACCAAGGAGATACATTCAGGCAGGTCCCTTAGGTAGGCAACGTAATAATCCAAGAAATTATTCTTGAAAACAAACACAAAAATGCATGGTAAGTACCTGGAAACAGGAATAACAGCTAATATTTTTATAGAGTCATGTATATCAAAAAGGAGTACTTTGCAGAGATTATCTTAATCATTTATGTAATGTGTTCATTACTATGTTTTTTTGTTTTTTAATTCATTTTTTAAATCTTTTTGGTTTTAAGGTAAATATCCCTATGGACTTGGGAACCAAAACTCAATAGTCCTGTTTCAATGAGAGAAAGTGAAAAACCAACACAGCAGAGAGGGGTCACGTATGTTGAAAAAGTATTTTTAAACTGTTAAATGATTAAAATGCCTATTTTGTTTTTAAGTTACTTTTCATTTGTCATCTCCATCCAATAAGGAACTTCGTCCAACCCATCTTCTAGTGTCTAGACCAGTGATTCTCAGCTTTTTCCACTAATTGTGTATTTCCACCCATTGCTTATTCATCTATGCAATATGCTTTTAGGAAAACAATTCTCAGCTTCCAAAGTTATATTCCCATGGATACAACAATTCTCAGCCCAAGAAAGCATACTGAATACAAATGAGTAAAAATGGTATTAGAGGGATTGCATTACACCCATATAAGTAAATAATCTGTAAACTTTGTTTACTACATCATTGATATACAGAGTTTGACTGCAGGCTGACTCTGGCTTGCAGACCAATTTTAATTAGCCCAAACAATATTTTTAAAATAAATTTTCACATAAAATTCTGGATTGCCAGTGTCTCGTAAAATACCAGAAGATCTGGCAACTCTAGTCCCTTCTTCCTGAATAATAATTGGACAATATTTCCTGTAGACAAGCATATGTGCTCCCCTTAAGTTCACCTCCCAACAGCCAATATTGTATGACATTCCGCTTACTTCCACTCATTTATATCACCGTCTGGCCCTGTAGGCATTTGGGTTTACAACCTCTGGCCTGGGTCATATTTTCTTTGCAGAACATTACAGAGATACAGATATTTATACACAAGTGCACACACACATTTACATGCATATTCAATGAGGCAGTTAAACATAGTACAGTGGGAAGCGATGGGCTGGACGTTAGGAGACTTGGGTCACAGATCCACAACTACCTAGCTAGCCGAGTGATTTCAGCAAAGTCTTTTAATGTCTCTGAACTTTATTTCATTATCTGTAGAGTGAGGAGGTTAGGCTAGATCTCAGCAGTTTTCCTAACTCTGAAACTCACCGATTTGAAGTTCTCCATTCAGAGAAGTAGACAAGAGAGACACAGATGCATGTAATTCTAGTTTATAAAGGATTTTTTAAAAACTTACCTCATCATTTGTTAACTTAAGGAATAAATCTCCAAGAACTCCTTGGCGTGGCCACTTCAGGACCCTTTCCTGCAGAGCATGAAGCAAATCGAGGTGCTGCTGGACAAGGTACCGTAAAGAGCCAGGGAAGAGGCTTGAAACAGAATAGAGATAGGATCACACAAACCAGGTGTACAGAGGAAAGACCCTATAAGAACATATGAAGGAGGTTCCATTTTCCCAGTCATTCAAAATATTCTGAGTCACAGCTCTGCATTCAGGAATTTTTTTTTTTTGAGTTTGATATTGTAGACCTAATAGCAAATATCCTCAAGATGTAAAAAGACCCCTTTAGGGGTGCCTGGGTGGCTCAGTCGGTTAAGCGTCAGACTCTTGATTTTGGCTCAGGTCATGATCTCAGGTTTCTGGGATGGAGCCCCATGTTGGGCTCCGCGCTCAGCAGGGGAGTCTGCTTGAAGATTCTCTCCCTCTGCCCCTCCTCCGACTCATGCACTCTTTCTCTCTCTCTCTTTCACACTCTCTTTCTCTCTCTCAAATAAATAAATCTTTTAAAAAATTAAATAAAATAAAAAGACCCCTTTACCAATGACTCCTACACAAATGTGTATTACACTAACAAAGAGCACATCACTTGAATGGCTTCTTTTTTTTTTTAAGTTTATTTATTTTTCTTAGTAATCTCTACACCCAACGTGGGGCTCAAACTCACAAACCTGAGATCAAGAATCACACACTCTTCCAACTGAGCCAGCCAGAATGGCCTTTTTAAAGCCAAACTGTTACTGTCTCATTTATGTGTTCTAAGGGAACTCTTTTCCAAAATTTTAAAGTTATTCCCACTTGATATGCAAAAGAGACTACTCTAATTAGTGCTGTAGATGACAGCACGAAGGTGGCACTTGATCATTCTTAGTTACTGAGTAAGAGACTCCGATTGAGGTAAAAAGGAAAACTTGTTTAAAGCTGGCACCTAAATGCTCAGGAGATGGGCATATGAAAGTGCTCCTTTCCCTTCATTTTCCAAGAGGACTACTGGGCAAGGACACAGTCTTGCCTGGGGAGGCTGCGGACCAGGCCTGGCCTGCTAACTCCCTGGAGCGTCACAGAGCCCCTTCCTCCTTTCACACCCGTCTCCCTCATTCCTCAGTGTGCCTCGGTTTGTTTGTTTGTTTTTTCCTAGAGGAAATGAAGGGAGGAAGAGAGGTGTCAGAGAAGGATGTGGTGGAGAGGAGAGAGAGAGAGAGAATCACGGGCAGAGGAAGGGGGTGCATGGAGAAGGGTGGGGCAACCAGGGGCCTATAGGAATGAGGATGGAAGCCAGAATGAAGTAGAGTTTTGCTGGGCTACAGCAAGGACTCGAGCTCTAACTTGGTGACTTATGGGAATTGATACTAGGTTCCCTTGGGCTTTCAAGACCACAAGTTTAATGAAGATGGAAGTGTCACTGAGAGCTGAATTACTTGGATATTCATTCCCCCAGGGTCCAACAAGAATGAATCAGTGGACAATTGGGGTGCTTTGCCAACCCTGAACAAGCAGACCTTTGTTGAGTTCAGTAGGAAGAACCCCAGTTTGGTAAGAAGTTTTTTCAACCTCCCCTCCAAAAAAATAAATTAAAAAAAAAAAAAAAAAAAAGCTTCTTCAACCCATCTGCAAGTAAAGCAGACTCCCCTGAGGCTATAGCTCAGAGAAGACGCAGATAACAGAGCGAGTATCCAGCCCCTGTGAGAAGACACAAGGATTCCTTCACTCCGGACTTCTGCCCCTCCCCTTCCTGTGCCACTAGTCTCCGAATTTGTGAAGCCAGCTGGTCCATAAGCACAAGTGGAGGGACTTCCCGATCTAAGCCCTTATGGCTGGCACAGTGGGCTCAGAAGATCTAAGTAATCCCTGTCCAGATCAGAGGGAATTTGGAGGGGTGGCTAGGAGACAGGCTGACTGTGGAGGAGACCATCAAGCTGATGGAGAAAAGCACAACTGATTGAACTGAAAGAGTAAAACACTATGCCCGTGAAAGGTCTAGATGTGAAAGATTTCTCCCCACCCAAGGCTATCATGACTTTGGGTAATATTCCTGGTGTGACACTGAAAGATGTCATGCCATGGTGAGTTCTGACTTTGAGATGGTTGTCCATATAGGTTATGTAATATCTCTTGGATGATCTCTTTTCTTTTTCTCTTTCTTTACCCTTCTCCTGGCCTTGCCTGGTCTCACCTGGCCTGACCTTCTTTCTCTTTCTTTAGAGAAAGCTGCCTTCTGCTACATGGTGACCAGTGTCCTTGCAGAATTGGAGAGCTGGTAACTTGGTTGGAGTCCAGGTACCCCCTGGACTGTCCACTGGGGTAATAGTTTGAGATTTCAGGGTGAGGGTCACAAAAGGTTAATGCTCCCATCAAGTATCATGGAAACATAAAAGTTCCACAAAGAGCAATGGCCTGCCAGTGGGTTCTGTACCAAATATTGAAGAAAATTTTATTTAAAAAAGATATTATTTGAAATCAGAGAGGAATGTGGAGGAGGTAAGCCAGGAGATGGAGAGGAGAGGGAGAAAGAAGCAAGCAGGACAGACACACACGTAACCTGTTTCCCTTTTTGCCTAGAGCCACACCCGACTCCCAGAAGCAACTTTTTCATGAAGATGAAAGTATTAAGTATTCATCTTCCTATCTATTCCTTACTAGGGGTGAAATTATAGCAACTACATGAGTAGTTTATTCTTTTTAAAATCTTCAAAGTTATTTCAACTCCCACAATACAGTACTTAAACAACAAGGGCACTAAACTAAAAGCCATCAAGGAAAACCCAGTTAGAGTTTCAAATTAATAACTTAGCTCTTGCCGGTCTAATTTTAGGCCAGACTATCTCCTGAGCTTCAGCAGCAGGACGCAACCAAATTTCAGGGGTGCCGATGACGAAGCATATGCCACCTGGTGGTGATCCGTAGCACACAGCATTTTTGGTGGATGCGGAGTAGGCTGACTGGCAATCCTGTGGGGCTGACGTTGTCCCTCCCCGCAAGTATCCCGACAGACAGGACTGTTTGATCCTGAGCTTGGAACTCTATCTAGGTGAATCAGACCAGAGAAAGCCAAGAACTGCAACTCCTGTGATCCTCCAACAGATGAACAGCCGCCCACAAGCTCCTCTCAGACCTCAGCGGGCCGTTCGTGCCTCTGCAGTTTCCAGCCCTTTCGTTCAGCCAGGCGCAGGGCTGGCTTGAAACATGCTAAGGAGGCTCTTGAGGGCTTTACTTTTCTCCAGGGAAAAACTAAAGTTTTATTGTAGAGGTTTGAGAAGATGTGGCAACCTCAGTTTTGAGTGTCCAGTTGTAGTTCCGGTGGGTTTTATTTTCACCCCCAGGTTACTTTGCAGCAGGGGTGGAAAGTGCTGGAGGCTTGCAATGTATGATGGGAAAGATGGGACATGTTACTAACTTATTTTCATCTTTGCATGGGGAAAATGCCAGTAGAGAAAAGGAATAATCTCGTTCTGTTGTGTATTTTGTTCAGTGGGCCTATTTAAAACCCACGGAGGCTTCAGAAAAGCTTAGAAAAGGGGCACCTGGGTGGCTCAGTCAGTTAAGCGTTTGCCTTCGGCTCAGGTCATGATCCCAGGGTCCCGGGATCGAGCCCCGCATGGGGCTCCCTGCTCAGCAGGAAACCTGCTTCTCCCTCTCCCTCTGCTGTTCTCCCTGCTTGTGTGCTCTCTCTCTCTCTGTGTCATATAAATAAATAAAATCCTTAAAAAAGAAAAGTTTGGGAAAAAAGAAGAAATGTAGTGAGTGAAGGAGGATAATGGAAATCTAAGCCTAGGGTGGAAAAATGGCAACACTGCAAAGCTCAGAACTCAAGTCTTTATATTAGTCCTAAGAGTACTGACTTAAAGCTTTTCTCATCTCCATCCATGAAAAGAAAAAAGAAGGTTAGCTTAGTAAATAACTAACATGAATAGCATTATCGCGGATATGAGAAATAACTGGTTTCTAACTTTCATGGGGGATTGTGTGATAGTTTTAAATTTTTTTAAATCTTGGGATTTGGGGATGATCGGTCCTTCCTCAGTCATGAGTCATGGGAGAACATCCTGGACAAGCAGGAAGTGACGGCAAGTAGAAGAGAGCTTCAGTAAGCCGAGGACATTTCCAGCATCCCTGCCTGACACATCAGTTGAGATCTGAAGTAAGAACGTAAGGGCTGTTAAGAGGGAAGCCTACGCTGTAAAATAGGAACAGACAGAAGGTCTGCTTCTGGCTGAGAAACCCGACATATTGCTGTTAGTCAGATGATGTCTTTGAAACGACAAGGTCCTCAGAGAAGTGGTGTGATGTGGAAAGGTCACAAGGACAGGGGCAGACAAGCCTGGATCCGGATCCTGGCACTAACTGACTGTGTGGTTTTAAAGCCCTCTGGGCCTTAGTTTCTTCAGCTATACGGTAAGCTTCATAGGGTTCTTGTGAAGATTTCATGAATTTACCAATGAAGTGCCTGGTTACCGTGTTCCAGAGTAAACAGTTCTCTCTCTCTCTCTCCTTGCCCCATCCCCAAATTTTCAGAGACGACGAGGAGATGCTGCTGGCTTAGAATCTCGCATGTGGAAGCAATACTACACCAAAAGGTAGACTTGCCTTTAGATTTGATTAATGCAAATGGAGCAGGTCTCTGGCAAGATAGCTGGAGGCCGGAGAGGCATCTCAGAGGCTGAAGGGGCAATGGGGGAGGGTGGGACGAGTCGGATTCCAGATGGGGAAGGAATGACCAGCGAGAATCTGGGTGGCCCCTGAGAGAGGCCTCTAGGGGTGAGAGCTTTAGCCCTGTCACTTCACCCTTTCTGTTCCTTGTTGTTTTCTATACTTTGCTTACCTCAACTTTGCAGTAAAATGATTCTTGAAAATAGTCAAGCCACTTCCGAGTCTGTCAGGGAATATTCCCTCACCTCAGCCATGAGATAGGGGGAGCACCGTGTTCTGGTGACTAGGTATTTTGCCAGCAGCCACAAAGCCAAGTAAAATGGGGCAGGGCGGGGGGGGGGGGGGGAGGTAGAGAGCAGGAAAATACAATCAGGGGCTTCCTGAGATAGATTCATGATAGATTTATGGACCACCAGTGTCTATTACCTGATAGACTATTTAAACTATCAATGCTACATTTATCTGTAATAGTCATAATCCAGACTTTCCATTCTTCTCGATTGGCCTTTTCCTCAACTAATCTGGATTATTACGTCTTCATGAGGTTAGTCCTTTCCACTAAATCAGAGTTTCCTCCTTCCTGCTTTTCTTAATGGAGAAGAAGCAGAGAAGATATAAAGATGATGAACAGAAGCAATCCAGGAGTGTTGTAATCTTGGAGCTAGCATGCTGTTATAATATACTGCAGACCCTGTGGAAGCACCAACACACACACACACACACCACTTGCACACTGTCTAGTACTATGGGATCACCAGGACAAATAAGAAAGGTCCAAGTCCAGAGTTAATCAGCCCCATACCATTTATCTAATGGCCGCTTAATGCTTCAGACCTCCATTGCATCCATTCCCTCCTATGTCCATGAGACCTGTGATCCCAGGAGGACGTGCAGATGGCAACAGAGAGCAATGTCTCCCTCACCGTAGCATTAACTCCCCCTTTATGTTCTTTACAGACATGCCAGGGACACTGAAGTTCTCAGGGACTATCTTCATTTTGTTATCTGTGGTAAGTCTAAATCTGAGACTTGCCAGGCGTTACCCGCTGTCACGGCCTACACTCTCTCCAAAGACTATTTCTGGAACTCGTCAGAGGTCGCAGAATTCCCCAACTGGAAACAATAAACGACTTACCTTAAATTTTAATCAATCTGAAAAGCAAAGGCAATGAACACATGGATACCTTCTCTCTTTGGAATTCCTCTTTCCATCTGACCCTTGGAATGTTGCCTTGATCTTCAGGATCAGAGAGATGTTAATGACATATTTTCTCTCTGACTCAAGCAGTTCTAGAGCCACGGTCTGTCTTTTAGCTTTAAAAAACAAATCAAAGAGGGAATTTTCGTCAACCATTCCTTCCCAAAACTCGATTAAATGATAGAAAGCAATAAAAAGACATTGAAAGCAATAAAAAGGGACATTGGCAAGTTTTCGGAGGATGGAAAACAGAATGGAAGCATGGTAATTAATTCAGCAGAGTAAGGACACAAAACCTTGGTGTTCTCATCCGCACATGGAAAATCTGCTGAGAAGCAGAAAGGCTCAAGGAGTGGAGGCACCGGGCACCACAGAAAGTACAAATAAGGAGCAATGCTGAAAACAGGAGCCTTAGTCTATATATAGTGCTTTTGAACTTCCAGGCTCCTCCCCCCATGCCAGATGGCTTCCTCATTCCCCACCCCCACCCATGGGAAAATGGGAAAAATTAAACTAGAGGGGCCCATATCTCTGGGGTCTGGACTAAAGACAGAGGGAAGGATTGAGATTCCAACATGAAAACAAGGGGACTCAGAGAAGGCTTGCATACTGAATGGGGAGACTCCCCTCAGCCCCTCCCCCTGCAGGTCTTTCCACAGTGCCAGTAGCCAGACTTATACTCTCCAGGCAGGAGACTGGAGGATCTTCCACTGAAGAAACTGAGCTACCCAAGGGAAAAAGACCTACAGACACTGACATAAAGAGGTCAGCTACTAAAAAGTTAATTTGCCACCTGATTAGCCTATAGTGAAGTCCATTTACTGATAAGCTTGGCCAACATAGAATCATGGTTTCTTTTTATTTAGGGCCTCTCTCTTATATATATATATATATATATATATCAGCTAAGGATCCTCAGACATTTGAATCAACCTGACATCATAAAATAAAGAGAAGAAAAAGGTATATACACATTTTGAAAAAATAGAGACAATGCAGGGGATGTAATGTACAACATGGTTAATAATATTATTTTGCATAATTGACATTTGCTGAAAGAGTAGACATAAAAGTTCTCAAAGAAAAAAAATTGTAGCTATGTATGGTGATGAAGTTAACTAGACTTATTGTGGTGATCATTTCACAATATATACAAATATCAAATCATTATGTTGTACATCTGAAACTAATATAACATTATGTGTCAATTTTACATTAATAAAAAAAAGACAATGCAGAAACAAAACTTTTTTAAAAATCCTATAATTAAGGGGCTCCTGGGTGGCTCAATTGGCGAAGCACTGACTTTTTTTTTTTAATACTTTATGTATTTATTTGACACAGAGAGAGAGAGCACAAGCAGGGAGAGTGGCAGGCAGAAGGAGAGGGAGAAGCAGGCTCCCCATTGAGCAGGGAGCCCAATGTGGGCCTCCATCCCAGGGATCATGACCTGAGCTGAAGGCAGACGCTTAACCGACTGAGCCACCCAGGCACCCCGGTGAAGCACTGATTCTGGATTTCAGGTCAGGTCGTGATCTGGTCCTAGGATAGAGCCCTGCATTGGTCTCCCTGCTCAGTGGGGAGTCTGCTTAAGGACTCTTTCTCTCGGGGCACCTGGGTGGCTCAGTCGTTAAGCGTCTGCCTTCGGCTCAGGTCATGATCTCAGGGTCCTGGGATCGAGCCCCGCATCGGGCTCTCTGCTCAGCGGGAAGCCCGCTTCTCCCTCTTCCGTTCCCCCTGCTTGTGTTCCCACTCTTGCTGTGTCTCTCTCTGTCAAATAAAGAAATAAAATGTTTTAAAAAAAAAGGACTCTTTCTCTCTCCAGGTCTTTCCACAGGCTGTCCAGTTGCTCACACATTCTCTCTATATATAAAAAATAAATAAGTAAATCTTTTTTAAAAATCCTATGATTAATATCCTCAAAGATATATGAGAAAAACATTCCGCCCATTTAATAGTTACAGGATGCTATTTTTTTTTTTTAAAGAAAAGAGAACATTTCAAAAAGAAAAAAAAGAAGAAGAAAAAGAAGGAGGAGGAGGAGGAATTTTTGGAATTTTTTCAAAGATAAAAGGGTGGCAGATAAAGTCAAGGAGATCTCCTGCCTTCTTCCCCACTCCCCCCACAAAATAAGAAAGAGACATTTTGAAGAAAAAGAGACTAGGAAATGATGGTAGTGGAGATCAATCCAGGAGACCCAATATCAAATTAGTAGAAATTTCAGAGAAAAGAAAGAAAATGGATGAGAGGATATTATCAAATTAATAATAGAAAAAAAAATACCAGGAGACACATTTCTAGAGGAAAGGGCCCACTGTGCTCAGCATAATTAATGAAGAAGACTCTCACAACACTGTGACACATTAGCACACCAAAGGTAAAGAGAAGATCCTAAAAGTTACCAGATAGAACAATCAGGTAACATACAAAGGACTGGGGATCAGAATGGTATTGGACTTTCCAAAAGTAACATTAGAAACTAGAGGACAATGAAACAATTGCTTCAAAATGATGAGGGAAAATTATTTTATATTCACCTAAATTATCACCAAAGCACGTGGAAGCTACTGGACGATGGGTTCCATCAAACAAGGAGTAAACCAAGAAACCAACAGGCACACAAGATAAAAACAAACAAAAGGGAATCTAATGTAGGGGAACTATGAAAGGAATTCCTAAGAAGAGTGGGAAGTCCCAGGATAGCAGCGGTGCAATGGGCCAGAATGGAGTAGGATGACAGAGGACTCTAGGGCAAAGGCTTTGGCAGGTGGAGAGGGGAGAAGAAGAAGCATGTAAATGAGAGATTTTCCATTACATTGCTAAGAAAAATTGAAGAAGACCTATATAAAGGGAGACATAAACCATGTTCTTTGATTGGAACACTAAATACTGCCAAGTTGTAAATTCTATGCTAATTGGAATAAAAAGAATAAAAAGAATACAGAGTCTAGAATTAGAACCACCCATATGTGAATCACCTGACGTTCTTTGCACAATTCAATATGGAAAGAAAGATATTTTCGATAAATGGTGCTGAAGCAACTGGACAGCCGTATGGGAAAAAAATGAACCTAGACTCCTTCCTCACACCATACATCAAAATCTATTCAAGGTAAGTAATAGATTGGAGCTCCTGGCTGACTCAGTCTGTAGAGCATGCAACTCTAGATCTTGGGGTCATGAGTTGGAGCCCCACATTGGGCATAGAGTTTACTTAAAAAAATCTTTAAAAAAAGATAAGTAATAGATCTAAATGTGAAAGCTAAAGCTATAAAGATTTTAGAAGAAAACATACTAGAGTATCTCCACAACTTTGGGATAGGCAAAGATCTCTTGGAAGGACTCATAAGTCACAATCTATATAAAAAGTTTAAAATTGATTAACTTCACCAAAATTAAGAACATCTATTCATCAAAAGACTATTAAGAATATGAAAAGGCAAGCCACATACTGGAATAAAATATTCTCCACACATATATCTAATAACTCATATCCAAAATATATTAAATTCTACTAATTGATAATAAGAAGATAATGCACTTTAAAAGTTGGACAAAGGACTTAAACAGGCACTTCATAAAAGAAGATGTACAAATAACTAATAAGCACATGAAAAGATGCTCAACATCATTAGTCATCAGGCAAGTGCAAATTAAAACTACAATACCAGTACACCCCCCCCCCGCCATGAGAATGGCTAAAATTAAAAAGACTAACCATACTAAATATTGGGAAGGATGTGAAGCAACCAGAACTCACGGACATTACTGGATGGAATATAAAACATCCCAATCACTTTGGAAAACTGTTTGATGTTTTCTTTCAAAGTTTAGCATAATCCTCTCCCCTAAACTAGAGATATTACTCCTACGTGTACATCCAAGAGTAATGAGGGCAGACATCCAAAAAAGACTCATTCAAGAATATTCATATCAGTTTTGCTTGTAATAGCCCTAAACTGGTAACAAGCCAAATGTCCATCAACAGGAGAACAGATAAGCAAATTGTGGTAAATTTATTCAATGACTGAAAAAAGGAATGAACTACTGAATGAATTACACACAGCACATTATATTGAGAGAAAGAAGCCTGACTCAAAAGAGTACACATTGTATTATTCCGTCTGTATGAAGTTCGGGAACAGAGGAAACTAATTTACAGTGACAGAAGTCAGAATAGTGGTTCTTCAGGTGGTAAGGTGCATGAGAGGACTCTCTGGGGTAACAGAAATATCGTATATCTTGATGCAGGTAATGATCACAAGGGACTATACATACATAAAAAGTCAATGAGCTTAAACTTAAGCTTTGTTAACTTTGCTGTACGTAAATTATCCCCCAGTAAAGTACTGATTAAAAAAAACAAAACAAAACAGCAGCATAAACTTGTTTTAAAACATGGAAGCAAGTACCACAAGAAACTGTGCCAACAATTTAAAGTGGTTGCTCTTTTCTTCATAATAAACCTTTTAGTACTATTTAATTTTTCATGTGTTTGATAGTAAAAATTAATTTTTAAAAACTGCCTTCCACAAAGTGGTTGGAGGGAAATGCTGTTATGCGACATATAGTAAGTGTGGAATAGCAATTTGTGACACAAGGAGAGGAAGGAAGGGAAAAAGGAGGGAAGGAGGAAGGAGGGAGGGAGGATGGACCCTGTTGCAGTGTTTGATATCTTGGTGGCAGACTACTGATCCAAGACGCACATTTTTTTGAAGATTTCGCATCACTAACTACATAGTTCACAAAATGCTGCCCTCTTCCCCACCAACTTTATCCCTTTTTTCCCCCAAAGCACTGCATTACTAAATGTCATGGATACCCAGAATTGAGGTGCTGGTCCCAAGCTGGCCATGTGACCTCAGGTGAGTCCCCTCATCTCTATAGGCTTTAGCCTTCATCAGAAAAGGAAACCAGAGAGCAGGTGGTCTCATATGTCCCCTGAACCTATATTGCAAGGATTCTAGCCTGTAGGTTTCCTGTTCTTCAAAATTTCAGCCTGTATTTTCCCTTGGGACTTACCAGCTAAAGAGGTTTCACATAAAACATTTTCCAGGGAGCTGTGTCTGCCCTGGCCAGCGTCCTTGAGTTTATCTGGGTGGTCTTTCGTGACATACTCCTCGCCCCATTCTTTACCATCCTTAGGCTGCCTCCACACACCAGATGAGAGATGGCTCTTGGGCTGGATATCAGCCGAGAGGCAAGACTTAAGGTTTTCTTCTGCTTCTGGAGTTGTTGGGTTCATTCCTGAAAAATAACACCTGCCGTCAAGATTTGACTTTTTCAAAAAAAATTATATTTGTTATTAACTCTGAAATATTATGCCCCTGTTTGGGTACAAACTGTCCCTCGAGGATTAAATAAATCAACTGAAGATTAAAAGTTTCTACACTTGCAAAGGATCACCTCTGTTTCTGGCCTATACATCCTCTACTCTTTGTATGTAGTCGCTACTAAATAAGGTGTTTTAAAAAAATAAATTTATAAAATAATATAATTAATTTGTAGTAAGTATGCATTGACTCCCTGTATCTCCTTCCTTTTAGGCAAGCACACCAGGGGAAAAAATACAGAGGAAGAAAGATGCCAAAACAATGTTTTCTTTTGGAATTTGTTTTCCTTGGCCGCAATAATGGTAAGTTGCAAAAAGGAGGAAGGAATGGAGGGAAGGGAAGATGAAATAATTTAAAAAATACTGGTGGGTTGTCTATTAAGTAAACAACTTTTAAATTAAATAAACTATAAACTGTGTCCATAGAAAACTTATGCTACGTATACCTGTGAGTTTCTCAGCAAATATTATTTCAGTAATTGACATGAGCCAGAAAGAACCAATTGATGTGAGCCAGAAAGAACCAAGAATACTGGCTTTGTCTTAAACATCTCCACCCCTTCCCTTCTCTCTCCTTGGTTTAACTGAGTCACTGACTTACTCTATTACACATCTTGGGGTCTTAGTAACCACAGTGCTTTACCTTGCCTGAGTTCTTTCAAGCCTGGTTTGGGACTGAGGGCCTAGAAGCAGGGAAGGTGGAAGCAGGGAAAATGTAGAGTTGCTAGAAGAGAAGAGAACTAAACACAGAGCTACTTACCAGGACCCATCATTCCCTTCACATTACTGTCTGCTACATGCATGGATCTGGATTCTTGGGCTAGAGAAAGGAAAGCTTTCAGTCAGTATTCACTCCACTAACAGGGGCTGACACCTTCTATGAGCCAGACACTGGGGACAGACTCACTGTTGACAGCTTACTGAGGGAGACAGAAGAGCCAAAAATAAAATAAAATTTCAATATAGTGGCAAGCGCTATTTTCCCATTTGTAAGAATATATAATAAGTGGTGCTTACCTCCTAGACTACCACAAGAATTAAATCAGTTAATATGTGTAAACTATACACAATAAGAGCTAAATTATTGTCTAACTATGATGGTGAGGGTGAGAGGAGCCAGAATGATGCTGTTCAAATGTAAGTCAGACCCTGTCACTCCTCCGCTCAGCCCTCCAATGGCTTCCCAGGTCAGCGTAAAAGCCAAAGGCTTTATAATGACCATAAAGCCGTAAAATATCTGCCCCCTCCCGCCCCTCCTGTTTCCTTCTTTTCTGAAAACTTCGTCTCCTGTTGTCCCTCTTGTTCCCTCTGCTTTAGCCCCCCTGCTCCCGCTCCAACTTGAATGAACATTCAATGATGTTCCCGCTAGGACCTTGGCATGGGCTGTTCCTTTCTTCCCTTCCGAATGCATAAGCTCACATCCTCACTTCCTTCAGGTTTTACCTGGCACCCTCTCTAAAATTACACCTGTGTTTCCTTATTTTTCTCCCTATCACTAACGTACTACATATTTTATCTATCTTGTTCGTTGTCTGCTTCCATGAGGGCAGGAATGTTTGTTGTTTTGTTCATTACTGTCTCCCACCATCTAAGTCAGCGTCTGGGGTGATGGATAGATAGCAGGAAAGATGAACGCGTAGTGGGACAGTCAACACCTTAACTGCAATCTCCCGAAAGACCTTGAGCCAGAGGCACCCACAGATTCCTGATTCAGAGAAACTATAACATAATGAATGTTTATTATTGTAAGCTACTGAATTTGGGAGTAATAAGCAACAATTGCACCATTTTATAATTAACAGTGGGTAAGCCAACCCTTTCTAAAGTCTGGCCCTTAGATCCTGCGTTTTAACATAACCTACCATCAATCATATCCAAAATGTCTTATTATGGCACATTGTTCCCAAATTCTGCAGTAACTCGGTTGAACAAACTGTATTATATAAGCCACGTCTATTATAACAGGGAAGGAGGGAGGAGTTGCCACCACACAGCTCATTGAACTCCGTCTGAGCACTTTGCAAATATAATTTTTAATCTTTTATCTTGTGAAAATGTTCAACTTCCCCAGACCTGGCACTGATCTGACCTCTACTTTCCAAGGCCATCCTGTATTCTTTCCTAGTAAGACCATCCTTTTATGTTCTGTTCATCATGACATGGAGCAAAGAAAATAGAACCACCTGTGATGAACCCACTCAGTCCCCAGATGGATCAGTGAGTTCTCCCAGGCTGCATCTATCAGTCTCTCAAGTAACTACTCAAGGGGGTAAAAAAAAACTACAAAGAAAAAAAGCAGATCCATACTTTGAAGTTATACCGATTAAAAGCCATCTGATTTAGATTTTTAAATTTAGTGATTCAAAACACATTTATCGTTTAGGAATATATGGTGCCTTAAGGCAGAAGGGTAGAAAACCACCAGCTCTGCCCCAGAGGAGCTTACAATTGGTTGAGAAGTCCTTGAGCCTCTTTTGGAGACTTTCTATATGTGACCCAAAAAAATTAAAAAAAAAAAAAAAAAGAGGACAATTACTCTAACTAACATTAATGTCACTCTCCAGCATAGGTGCTTTGCTAGACATTGCTGAGCATGCACAGATGTAGCAAACGTGTAACCAGACACGGTTACAGACGATGTAACTGGATGGAAAGCCAGTTTCATCAGCACTGCCCAGGGACAGTTTTCTAGCATCTGCTGTCTCATCCCTCAGATCAGGGGTGTGGCTAGTAACCCGAGCCCACAGACAGCACCAGCTCTGGTTACCCAGAGAAAGAGGGGCACCACTGACGTCACTGCCTGCCAGTTAAGGCAGATATGATTTTCTCTGATCAGTGAAACCTCACTGAAAAAAGCGCAGAACACACAATTTTCTGGTAAGAATACGCCTATCTTTAAAATGTCTATGCAGAGAGACAAGGCGTGAGCAGTAATGTGGAAGAGAAAACGAGTTATTAGAATGAATAATTTTTTTTTTTAACATTTTTCTCCTAGGGTTAGTATTTGAAATTTAGAAAACCCAGATAAGTATTTTCCCCCCCAAAAAAATCTTTTAAAATTGGGCAGATTCTCCTGATCTCTTAGGATCCCCTGGATTCTTTTTTTTTTTTTTAAGATTTTATTTATTTATTTGACACAGAGAGAGAGTACAAGCAGAGGGAACTGCAGGTAGAGGGAGAGGGAGAAGCAGGCTCCCTGCTGAGCAGAGAGCCCGATGTGGGGCCCCATCCCAGGACCCTGGGATCATGACCTGAGCTGAAGGCAGATACTTAACTGACTGAGCCACCCAGGCACCCCAGGATCCTCTCTCTGGATTCTTATAAATTCCAATTATAGGAGGAAAAATTCTGAGCAATACATCATTTTCCTATAAGGATGGAAGACATAAACCCATTCTCACTATTACTTAAGCTCTAGGAATCAAGGGGAAAGGCTTGGTTAATTCAATATGGTTTGCAAACTGTACCTTTTTCATAGGCCTGAGAAGGCAAGAGGTTTGTAAAGTCTTCACTTGGAAGAACAGGCTCAGGGATATTGATTGAACGGAAAGGACTTCCTTGTGCTTGAGCAGGCCCAGCCTGTGAGCCATGTTCTTCTTTTTGAGTTTTCCTGGGGAAGGAAAACAAAGGGTCTTAATGCCTGATGGGTTAAGAAGAGAATCAGTTCAGAATGATTCCAGAAAAATTCTGAAACATTAGGTTGAACCAAAAAAGTGCTGTTTTTGTAAATTAAAAATAGTTAGATACTAGCAATTCTTAGGGCTCAACTTAATTCATTGCCAAAACTGGAGAAAAAATTTCAAATACGTACAAATCACATCCTAATGGTAATACCTATATTTTTGTTTTTCTGTTCCTGGCTTCCTTGTCATCAGGATCTGTACAGAGTTTGCAATGATGACAATTTGCTTGGGGTGATTTACATTCACTTAACAAAGCAACACAAAGGTACCGGGAAGCAGCAGGTCTTCAACTACAAACAACAAGCCATTCTTTGGAGTCACACAAATATTATTGCCATATTTCTATTTTAAATTTGATAATTTAAAAACCTATAACAATAATGATTATATATGTTTAATGGTGAAACTTAATTGGCTCAACCTGGTTGAGATATTAACATAAATGTATTTTCAATGGTGGAAGTAAACTAGTAGTAGCATTAGAGAAATTTTAGAAAACTAATTAAAAAAGAAAATCATGAGTGACCCCACTATCTTAACACAACAATCACCATTTTAAAATATATCTTTCTAGTTTTTATTTTACATGTTTTTACAGTTGAAATAAAATTCTACATGTCATCTTATATCATTTTCATTTCACTTCCTATTGTACTGAGTGCATTTTCCGTGTAATTATTACCATCCATTTTTAAACGTAACCGATTTTTATGATCCTATAACTTCCATCACATGCTGACCCACAGATTCCAGCAGTATGTAGCCAGCTATCTATCTGCCGATGGGGGGAAGGTGTTCTCGGTGTAAGTATCCAAGCCTCTGCTTATGGGTTTGCCGTTGGCTAATTTTGTGTAAGACACTCACTTGGCTTTAACCTTTCGAGATTCCCTTCGCTTTTCCTGCTGAAGCTGTTCAATTTTCTGTTGCATTTCTTCTTGCTTGGAAGTGATGGCCTGAATCATTGCCATGGCATTGCTCAGCTCTTCCTGAAAAATAGGAATTGATACATAATGAATCTGGTAAAAGGGGTGAAAGGATATAAGATGATATCTAGTACACAGTAAGCTTTTAATATACATTTGTTGAATGAATGACTGAGAAATGAACATCTTATTTCTATTGCAGTCTGTAATTTTAACACAGAGATCCAAGAAAGAAAAACATGAAATAGATTTTTTTTTTCGTGATAATTAGCAAATGGGCCAGAGGGAAAATTCTTTTATTTGACTGCTACATGAAAAGGTGTTTTCTACTTCTGTGGCTAAGATCAAGAACCTCTCTGTTTAGCAGGGGAGTAGAAAAGGAGCCTAGGGGGCACCTGGGTGGCTCAGTTGGTTAAGCGACTGCCTTCGGCTCAGGTCATGATCCTGGAGTCCCAGCATCGAGTCCCTCATTGGGCTCCCTGCTTAACAGGGAGTCTGCTTCTCCTTCTGACCCTCCCCCCTCTCATTCTCTCTCTCTATCTCATTCTCTCTCTCAAATAAATAAATAAAATCTTAGAAAGAAAGAAAGAAAAGGAGCCTACCTTGAAATAGTTTAACGAATTCTTCATCTCGGTAACTTTTTCTTCCATGGAACATCGGCAGCTCTTAACCTTCTCTTCCAAAGCATATTCTCCATGTTGAATTCTTGACAGTTCTTGCATTGCTTCCGTGAAACCAGTTTTGAGTTCAGAGGCCAAGGCCTGCAACTAAAGATAATCACCAAGAATGAATTCAATTTGCTATAAACTACTATAAATACTGCCACTGGCCCCTTGAATTTTCATTTTGTTTGAGAAACCAAGCTCCTGAAAATCTACAGACCTCATATACTGGTAGACTAAAGTTTAGACAACATAAGGCAACCTTGGTCCCATTCTTTTAGGGAAAAGAGGGTCTTTTTTATATAGCACATGCCGAAGCTGGATAGTGACAAGCAAGCAAACAATTAGGTTGACAGGTCTTCCTGTGAGCTATGTTTATTCTAACACCTTCGCTTAAAATGAGATTCACTTGAAAACCAACATATGCTTGTGAAAGACAATCTTGATCCAGTAACTCTTTGAATCCCATGAAAGAAAGGATGGGTCATATTATCCCTGGTGTTATAGAAGATGAAGAAATTCAGTTATTTTTCCCTTAAAAATTAAATGATAAAAAGAGTAATAACTAAGCATATCTGAGAATTTCTTTGAAAGGGAACAGGATTCATATATATATATATGGATGTTGGATGATGTCATGGAAAAGGAGAAAATGGCATTTGCATTTGAGTGGCAGGAAATAACTACAATGTTAGGAGCTCAGCACACTGTTGATAGTGATGTTGAATTATCTTCAAGAGTCAAGCCTGGTAGTGTAGGAGTGCACACATTGGACTTCTGTTGTCAACTTCCACACCATGAAAAAAGTATCAATTTTGGAGTCCGACAGGGTACGAACCCTAGCTCTCTCCTATGAGAAGTCAGACCTCAGGCAAGCTGGTTAACCTCTTTGTAGCAGTCTCCTCCTACGTAAAATAACTACTGTGACACCTATGTCACAGGGCTGTCTGGAGAATTAAGTGAATACAGATAGGCAAGTTTCCTGCCACAGTGCATGCTTGGTTCATAGAAGGTGTTCAAGAAATTTTAATTCTTCTCCCCCTTTCAGTGGCACATCAAAAAGTTGAGCACAAACAGAAATGTGGAGAAAATAGAGCGCTTCTAAAGTTCAGGGTTTTTTTTTTATTGAACAAATAATAATACAATAATAGTACAATCAGATAATAACACTTTCTTGAAATTCATGATCGTACCCTCTGCTAAAGAGAGGAACTCTTAGCCCCAGTTCTCTCTTTAAAGCAGAACTTTTGACAAAATTAACAAAATTCCTTCAAATGTGTACTTCTAAACATTTTCAGAATCTGGTCATCCAAAATGACTCCAACTCACAACGACACCCCCCACTATAAAATGACTTGGTCTCCTACACCACATTTTTAAAATATGGGGTTTTGTGGTTCACTGTGCCTCAAAGGTTTCTTTCAAGGGCCGGGAATAGGGAGAAATAAGAGGAACCAAAGAGATCATTCTGAGGAAAAAAGCAGGACCTGCCAAGTGTTCAGGGCTAGAAGCCTGAGAAACACCATGAGCAGTCTGTATTTCGCTCCAATCATTTTTAATGTTAATTAATCTTTGTGATGGATTTTAGCACATGTCCTAACCTAGTCATCGTAATGGCTTAAATCACCAGGTCAATTACTTTTGATCTGGTAGTTGTCATTACATAAATTCATCTTCAGTGAACAAAATAAACAAAATCGACAACAATATAATATCAAAGCAAAATCTGTGCAAGTTTTAAAATTGAAGGAAGGAAACCTGACGTTCATTCAGGTACTCTGAAAACCTGTAAACTCAGGTTTCCTGTTTGAAAAAAAAAGGGAACCATTATCCAACAGAAATAGGTTTCATTATCAATGCTCACTGGATGTGTGGAGTTTTTCCCAGGAACCAAAAGACAGCAGTAGGAGCCTAGGGGAAAGGACTTTTCCTCACCTGTAGAACCCCAGCTCTCAAAAAAAAAAAAAAAAAAAAAAAATTGAGTTTTCCCTAATAGCCAGGTTATATAGGGACTTTGGGAATTTTGAAACCATTTTAAGCTATGAGCCCATTTCCTGGTACCTACCATCGAAGTAACACTACTGCCTGATAAACAGCTTTACATCCACTAATCAGCCAGGGAGAGGATGCCATATGTGAGCATAATCGCTTCGAACATGTTGCTTTGAAGATAGCATGGGGTTCAGTATCTTTAGCTGCTACTGACTGGTTTTCTAGTACCAACTGGCCATTCCTTGTGAATAAAAAATATCCTGAGGACATGGACTTAACATCTTTTCTCTGCTCTCTCTTCAACTCTCTCATTTGACAGCCCACAGCCCACCCCAAGGATTAGAAATGGGTGTCTACCTTGTTCTCCAGCGAGTTGAACACGTTCCTCATCTCGTTGATTTTTTCATGAAGCTGCTCTAGAGAGGTTATGATCCCTCCATCCTGCCGCTGAAGGCGGGCTCCCACCGGAGGCAGGTTCAGGGAAGACTTGTACTTCGAAGCCTAGGGTACCACAGAGGGCATCTTAGGCTCAAAGAAATAGGGGAGAGGAGTCCGAATTCTTCCTATTTCCTGGTCTTAATTTCTGTTTCTCAATTTTCTTTACTTTCTTGGCTTCTTAACTCTTCTCAAGGTGAATTTTAATCAATGTCTTCCCATCACTTTCCACCAAAGTTCCCTCAAACTAAATTTTCATAAATTATGCAAGTTGTTCCAACTTGTTTTTCACACAGATTTGTCCTTCATTCTGTTCCATTATCAAGGTCAAAGTCAACTCAGGGGACTGGGCCTGGGCCTTGAGATCCCGGCTAAGTCATAAATGTCAAGATTTGAGAAAGCTCCATAAGGCAGGCCAAATTCCTACAACACCTGACTACAGGCTGTAAGAAGCAGCACATGATGGCAACGATGCCAACGTGATTGCTTTGGTTTTCCCCCAAACCAGGGTTCGTACAGAAGAAACATGGTCTTTCTGCCAGTTTTCATCGTCTTCATTTTAGGCCTTTTTATTAATCCCCAGAAATATGATAATTTAAAACAAAAAGTGGGCAGCAAGTTGTTTGAATAGTCAAGAGTAAATTTCGCAAATCTACTCCTCTACACTCCCTGCAAAAGTTGACCCTTAATGTCATTCTTACAGGCCACTGCTGAAACTGCTATGAAGCATGGTGTGCCAGAAATTTATCTTATCGATTCCTGGATGCACCACTGGCCTAGTAGAATTAATTTCTCTGATGTTGGAAAATATTCCTTAAGGGCAAAAAGAGACTGAGGCCCAAACGGGACTTACAAATCGTAGAAAACTTTCAATGGCAATTTTAATGATGAAACCTATTGCTGTAGGACTGGTTCCCATAGTTTTTCAGTTAGGGGTCCTTTTGGCACATAACTCGTTTTCTTAAATTATTTTCATTACAGAGAAAAAGAAAAAAGAAAAAAAAACACTTCACATCTCCTTACTTTAATACAACCGCAAATGTTTTGGCACATTTCCTTCTGTTTTGTTCTATGGATATAAGTGCATACATTTATATGTTTGAAATCATACTATAGATATATTTTGATCCTACCCCCTGCCTTTTCTGCCAAACACTGTTATAAACCCTTTCCTATAGCCTTCGATTTTTTTTCTAAGTGTCTATTTTTAATGGTTACTCAATATTCCATCCTATGGATGTGCCAGTTTATCCACCCATTCAGTTTTCTTGGAAATTTATGTTGTTTGTAATTTTTCAACATTATAAATAATGCTGGCATATAGTGCTTTTTATTTAAAGCTTGGTATGTATTTCAGATTATTTCCTTAGGATAAATTCCTAAATATGAAATTACTATGAGTTTAAGGACGTTGGGTAATATTTGACTCAAAGGGCTAAATTAGTGTATTTAGAAAAACATGTCTTGGACAAAATCTATAAAACATAAGTAATATAAATGGAGGAGGCTGCAATGTTTACATGTTACAGGTGAGCCAGAAACACAGTTGGAATTCACATCATTAGGCGGGAGTTGGGCTAGGACCAAATGGTGCAGTTACCACATCTGTGGCCTTGATTGCGGGACCCCACCCCCACTTCTCACGTTAATGGAATCTTATTTTAAAAATCCATGTGCAAAAGGAAGTGGTCCGCAGCAACACAATCTGACTCTGGAGAAGAGATTGGGTGAAATCTCAGAGGCCTGTGTACAGTGAACAAAGGATGAGAGAAAATTGGAATAGAGTTGGATTCAAATAAAAGGGAGTATGAGCTAAGGAGCAATCAGTGTATCCAGTGTACCGGTTCTGATAATAATACTGGAATGAACTGGGAGATGGTAGTGCTCATTCTCCTGTTGGCTGCCATGATCTGATTTGGGTCAATGTACCTTACTCACCAAGGAGGTCAAATCCATCTAAAGAGCAGGGAGCTGATTAGGGTTATGAACATTTTAACACTTTTACTGTAGTTTAAGAATTTTTGTAAAAGTTTCCAATTTACACACACTCATCAGAACTAAATATTATTAATTATTTTATTATTCGCTAATCAGATTGTCATAAGCTTCAAAAGCCTCATCTTCTCTCCTACTTATTAGCTATCTGTAATTCTACTTTGGTAAATTATCTGTATCCTTTGCCCATATTCTACTGAGGTCTCAAGTTTCTTTTTTTACTGACTTGTATTAACTATTTATGTATCATTAAACCCTTGTGGTATTTTTTTGTAAGAATTTTCCCCATGTTTTTATTTGCCTTTGAATTGGTTGAAAATATATTTACATTGGGAAATTTTTTAATTGTTGTGATGTGGGTGAAATCTCTAGCCCTTTCCTTTGTGATTTCTTCCAGTGCTTTTTTACTTAGACATTTCACATCCAGAGACAAGATAAATACTCACTAATTCTAAATTTTATAGTTTGATTTTTTTATTTCTAGCCCTTTAATCCATTTTTGAGTTTATTTTGATTAATGTATGAAGTAAGAATCTCTTCTTTTTTGTCCCAAAGAAGAACCAGACAATTTTCCAAACATCATTTGACACCAGACTAAGTGACTGCATCAGATCTCTTGGCTCAAAGCAATATACACATCTTGCAGATACTCATTCATTCATTCAACTAATATTTATTGAATATGTATTATATTCCAGGCACTGTACTTTATGCTGAGGATACAACAGAGAGCAAAATGTACTAAATCCCTGCCCTTGGAGCTTACACTCTAGAGAAGGAAACAGACAATTTAAAAAAGTAAATAAACAAGATAATATTTAATGTAATTTCAGGTAGGGATGGGGGTTTATCAAGAAAATAAAGTAGATAGAAAATGGCTAAAACATCATATTTTGCTTCAAATTTCATATTTTGCTCTCCATTTTTGGTATGGATTGTGTTCTATTATAGTTAACCTCTCCCTGCTTCCCTCCTTCCTCTTCCTCTTCTTCTTTCTTTACTTCTCCTCATCTTCTTTTGGTTAAATGTTGCTTGGAGTAAACAGACTGGGGTTTAGGAAGCATTCTTTTAAAACAAGGATGGGGTTATAACCACATTGTCACAGAGGTCATATAGACCAACTTCGCTTCCACTGCTTCATCTGTTTCATTTGTTCCACTGCGAACAGATGTACTTGGATTTGTGATACAGTAAGAGAATGAGGCCACCCCCCCTACTGCCGCTATATTTAGCCAACATTCAGGGAGTGACCTACATAAAATCTATAATAGACTTTAAATCATACCTAAGTTTAAAGACATACTCACAGTCATTCCAATGCCCTACACAGGTCAGATGTGAACAGAGGGGAGGTGGGCAGGGAAGGCATTTGGAGGTCGTGGACGAATGAGGCATCAAATCAGCACTGAGTGAAGCCTCACTCCTGCTTCCAGGCCTTTGTTCAAGCTGGTCCCCCTGCTTGAAACACTCTTCCCCATATCCACTTACCAAATGACCAATCTGTCCTTAAATGCCTGGTTCAAATCTTTCAGCCAATATTCATTCATCCCTCCGCCACATCAATGCCTCTGTTGTAATCCTTCCAACAGCCTGTTTGAGCTAATTATTGTATATGTTTTCCAGGTGGCGGACACTTAAAAATCAATAGCAAATGCCTGTTGCATCTGTTTTATTTCTTATTAGACCAAGCAGTTGATTTTACACATAGTAACTGCTCAATAAATATGTAGTAAATTGAAATGAAGCTGTTTCTTCTACCCCTTCCCACTGCTGGTCTTGGTCTAGGAGCAGCACGACTACAAAAATGTTTTCATAATCCTGTGTTGGCTCGCCCTGATTGGCCCACAGCAATGATCTCTTGCATGAGATTTCTGGGCACTAGTTGTTATTTTAACTTTACTGTCACTTAAACTCAACAAATCTAAATAACATTTCCCCTAAAACTCTCCACTCTTCTGGATTCCTATTGCTCTTTTCAGAAAACCACTCTTTATCCTTACCAACGCTTAAAACTTTACAGCCAACTTTGAAATCAACCTTTCTCCCAGCCCCCACCAAGCCCTGCTAGTTCTTTCTTCCCTCTCCTGCATTCCAGGTAACAGTGCCTTAACTCTAGAGAGGAGCATGGAGTTTCCTAGCCCAAGCTTCTTTTATATTACAAATTACATCAGAATAAAACATCCATGATTTTTAAGGACAGAATTTTACTTTAAATTTACATTTAAAAGACAGACGCCAAATAAATACTGTGTAGAAAGCCAAAACAGCCCCAAGTGACCCCTGTTGCAAACATATTATAAAATGTTTTGCAGAATTTTTATCTTCCTTGGAAATTAAATTATTTCCATTGTTTAAAGGGAGCTTAACATTTTTTTCGATCACCCTATGTGAACATCTGCAATGTTAACCTGCTTTCAATTCTCAATTCTCCCTGCTGAAATAGTAAACCAAGAAAAACAGAGCTTGCTCTCTCCTCCTCTCTCATGGAGATGGCATCGCACTGTGTCATGGCCAGAGTGATGATGGCGACAGGCAAGGAAACTGGAGTGGACGTGGGAGTGGTCGTGCTGTAATTTAGAACCTGGATAAGCTGTCCTTCACTGAACAGCTTTCTCAAAGGTGCAACATGAGCGGCACTCTCTGCCCTGCCTACCTCATGGTCCTGGTAAGGGAACAAACGCAATAACGGATGTGTAGGCACTTGTGAGTGCTAGAAAACTTTATACGTAAGCGACAGTCATCACCATCACACACAGGAGTGTTCAAAACAATCTAATTGTCTTTACCTGGTAAATCTGTGTGGAAGGGTTATTCATCGGCATATGTTCATTCTCTCCTGTAGGAAGAAAGAGCTTTGTTCAATGAATGTGACTCATTCTGTCCCTATCCTCTTCACACACATGCAGGGAATAAGGGGACTCATAGGACCTTGAATCTGTGGCTGCATGACAAGAAACCAATGATACAAGAACAAAACATAAGCTGGTGTAAGTGGTTTCTATATTCACATCCTAATAACCTAACCATATCTACCCGATACAACTCTTGTAGTAAAAAACAAAACAAAACATGTTCTACCACAGTGGGGAAGTTTCTCAACCAAACTGAATGATTAGTGATCATTAATCAACCAGAAGGGAATACCCGTGAAGGGTTTCCCTCATGTTCTTGGGGCTGACAGGAGTTTACTTGAGGGGGTAGTTTTATACTCAGGAAGGCCACACCAGACACCTGTCCAGTTGTCACTCTGTTGTTTTCAGGAAGCGTGCATAAAATGTCCTTGCCAAACTTCTAAGCTCTCCCCTCCTGTCACTGCCCAGATCAGCTAAGATAATCTTACTGTGTTCCTGGGCAAGAGGGTCAGTAAAGGGAATTGTCAGTGGAAAGATTCTGGGAAGGATGCAGGCAGAAAGAAAAGAATACTGGCAACACTAGAGACTGTGAAACACAGGGCAAATACAAAGGAAGTAGTAGGTTATAAAAACCACTTACAAACTGGGGAGAAGAAAAGGTTGGCTTAGTACTTTTCAGAACCACATTGGTTGGCCATGAAGACAGGACAATCCATTTAAAACATGCAGCTCATTGCTCATCCACTTAGTTATATTTCCATTGTGTCACGTCGTATGAATCAAGCAGTTTATAGATGAAAGCACCAGTTGCAAATATTTGGTTGTGTGGATATGTATACTGTTCTCTTAAGACATACTGGTATAGAAAACCCTTCCTTAGAGGAACCGGCCTCAGTGTATTAAGTTCATAAATAATACATGACCTCAGCCTAGAACTTATACAGACAGAAGGCTGTTCCTATAAAATCCAGGTGGTTTGACCTCCAAAACTCCTCACACAAGCTTAGGTAAAGATTACTTAGCCCGTTTTATACTGTGTCCCAACAGCCTGGTATCATGGCAAGAACCAGAACATGAGAACAGAAACCAGGCTCCCAGATCAAACTTTGACATTTTGTGATTGTAGCATGACTCCTCTATGAATGTTTCTTATCTGTAAATTGGAGGTGATAACAGAACTATTTCTATATGGTTGATTCGATATGGTAAAGATGAAAAGAGAGAGCACTTATGTTTCTAGAAGATGTTGGATGTTTATTAGTTGAATCTGTATCTTGGCCTTATTCAGCAGGTTGTTCTGAAGCAAGTCCTAAAGTTATTGCTAAGAAAAATAAGATAACTACTCAGACCAAATTATACATATAGCATTTCCTGTTTCTCCAGCACCAAGTCTGTGCTTTTCATGGTCATTATATGATGATAAGGAGATGGGAATAGTCAAGGTGACATATTCTCATGTTTTGATACAACGGCAAGAGAAGACTGAAACCTACATTTCTTAAATCCCGAGATCTAAAGCAAGACATAGGAAAAAATCTAACCTTGCTTTGTTTTGGTCTTTTCCATGGTGCCTGTTGCTTCTTTCCTCCAGCTGATTCTTCAACATTACATCCTCATTGTCCCTGGATCAGGCCACCCCTTCTTCTCTGGACCTGGCAAATGAAATCAAGAATAAGGCATAGCAGGTAGAACTGGTGAAATAACTGGACTTACTTTATGTGTTAACTTAAAATAATTGAAATGAACACAGCTATTAGAGACAACTTAAGGTTTGTGTAATTTCAGAAGAGTAAAATATCAAATTAATATTTAGTTTAAAGGTTAAAGGTAGGGCGCCTGGGTGGCTCAGTTGGTTAAGCGACTGCCTTTGGCTCAGGTCATGATCCTGGAGTCCCGGGATCGAGTCCTCTTTCGGGCTCCCTGCTCAGCGGGGAGTCTGCTTCTCCCTCTGACCTTCCCCCCTCTCATGTGTTCTCTCTCTCTCTCTCTCTCTCATTCTCTCTCTCAAATAAATAAAAAATAAAAATAAAAAATAAATAAAAGTTAAAGGTATTTTGTAAATAAATATGAATTCATGACTTAAAATTAATGGCAGTTTTTAATATTACATTCTTTTTTGGATCAAATTAATTACTTTAGACCCATTAATTTTATTAACAGGTTATATTTTAAGGAGATCATCTTAAGAAGAAAAATCTTAAGCAAGTATGAAGGCCAATACATCGGTTTCTATTTCATTACACAGTAAATGCCCTGATGACCTCGTTCCCACTTTCGGCATCTGGTAGACCACTGTACACACAGGAGGTGTTACCAAATTGGCCTGGTTGTAGTGATCTTCAGACATGAAGCCGCATGTTCAGAATGCAGTCTAACAAACAAACATAACCATCAGTGTTGTGGACATTGGCCCTCTTTTTGACCACCTAGAATTTTGACCCTTTCCAATGATGGGGGAATCCTCCCATCTTATGAAGTTTGGTTAAGCCTCTTGCTCTAGAGGCTGAAAGTGGCAGGTTCTCCTAGCCTCTCTTGCAGCTTGGGCATGAAGGCCACATGACCTAGGATATGCCACTCAGATTTACTCACTCCAGTTGATATTGGCAGTTACGGAAGGATTTCCGAGGACAGATATACTGGATGTACTTTGTTCTTTTTAAGAAACGGAGTTCTTAAAACATCAGTGGAAGCAAGGGTGGTGGAGGTGACCATGATCTGGTATAGAGTTGAGGTAACTCCAAGTGCTGCTTGTGGTGCTTTCCTCACCAGAAGAGCCGTACTCTGTGATTTGGGGCATTGTTGCTGGCTGCATAATCCCAGTCTTGTTCTCCAGTCTCCCAGCAATTCTTTTTTTTTTTTTTTTTAAGATTTTATTTATTTATTTGACAGAGAGATAGACAGAAGAGCACAAGCAGAGGGAATGGCAGGGCGAGAGCAGTCTCCCAGCAATTCTATGAGCTGCCCACATCCTTTCAGCAAACTCCTTTGCTGCTGAAATCAGCCAGAGCTCTTTTCTGTTGTGTGCAACTGAGAAACCTGATTGAAACTATCAAAATATATTAACTCTATCCAAGATTGAGAAAATACAAGTCAAAAATGTGTTCATTGCTCTAGAAAGGACATATCTAACCTATAGTGACAAAATGCAGATCAGTAATTACCTAGGATAGGAGGTGGGGCTTAACTAGGAAGAGGCACAGGGAACTTTTTAGGGCGACAGAAATGTTCTATTGCTTAACTGTGGTGGTGGTTATACAGGTGCATACATTTGTCAAAACTCATAAAAATGTATGTTTTCATTGGGTGCATTTTATTCTCTACAAGCTACACCTCAAGAAAGTAGAATTAAAACTTTTCATTCAGGGGCGCCTGGGTGGTGCAATCAGTTAAACATCCAACTCTTGGTTTCAACTCAGGTCATGATCTCAGGGTCATGAGACGGAGCCCCGGGTCAGCTCCATGCTCAGCAGGGAGTCTGCTTGAGATTCTCTCTCCCTCTCCCTCTGCCCCTCCCGCTCATGCTCTCACTTTCTCTCTCTCAAACAAATAAATAAATCTTAAAAAAAAAAAACCTTTTCATTCATATATTGAGGTCTGTAAAGCAAAATAATAAGTTGGCAGGGGCAGAAGTGTTAACATGAATGAAAAAGCAATGTTCAACAGCTATTTAATTATAAATGAGGGATATCAAGATAGCCAAGGCTATACAGTCTTTGAAATCTTGTACATTTTTCATGTGAACATGAAAGTTACATCAAGGTGGGGCATCTTCTTTAGTTATCTGAACGTCTCGTACAGCTGATGTAAGTATTACTCAGATGAAAACTTTCTTCTCCTTAGCAATTGTTCACTTGTTTGATATCTAATGGATTCTATGATGTATGTAAATTAAATCACGGAATGTTAGAGCCAAAGGCCATGAGAAAATTACTTCATCCAGCTTCTTCATTTATAGGTGAAGCAACTGAGGCCTAGGGAGGGGAAGAGAGATGACCTGCCGTATGCCACGCAGCTTTGGAAAATTACTGTTAGAAGTGACGTCTGTTACTGTTTAGGGGGAAAAGAAATCTTGAAATATGTAAAGTCATGTTTTTATGGATAATTATTACCTAGGGATTTAGTTATCTAATCTACAACTAATTGAAACAATCCGAAAATACCTCTCATGTGTCATAGATAAAATGTAAATGTACAGATTTTCAGAGTTAGGACACCCTCAAGCTCACATATATACCTATGGTAACTGATTTCAAGACATAATAAAAAGTGTGTGGTTCACATAAAGTAAATTAGAATTTTTATTTTATTTATTTATTTACAAAAGCAACAAAACTACATTAGAGAAATTTTAGAAAATACAGAGGAAAAAAACAACCATAGTGCCTCTAGTTAAACAACCATGACGATCGTTCAGCTGCGTTGCTTGCCAATCTTTTTTCTCTTGAATGTTTCACACGATTGTTAATGGACCTATTGGCATCACTGTTTCACCTACATTATAGCATAAGTGTTTTACTTTCTTTTTAAAAACTTGGATCCTTGTTACTCATGTTTTTATGGTGGCCATTTGAGCAGAGAGTTGGAGTGTTCTCCCCAGTCCCGATCAGTGTTAACAATCTGCTTGTGTTCTTCCATTCCTCCCTCCATCCTCATATAATCATATACACACATATACACAGGATTTACATGTCATTGTAGATTCAAATGAGGCCTCCCTGCATCTTATTTCTTTCACTTAATAATACATCATGGCAATCTTTCCAAATTAATTGATATAGATCAAATAAATTATTTTTAATGGCTGCATAGTATCTGAGGTACGAATGACCTATGTTAATGATTTCTGTATTGATGTACATTCCCTCTATTTCCATTATTTTGACACTGCAAACAGTGCTATAACAAACAGCTTAGTACATAGAGCTTTACACATTGGTGTTCTTAATTATGTGGGGTTTTAACAGATACAACTAGACTGTTTCATAAGAAGGCTCATCTCTCCCAAGAATATGGCATGAGTACGTCCTCTCCTGTATCCCAGCCTATAGTGAATGTTAACACTTTTTAGTTTTTGCCCATGAGGTGAGTGACAAGTGATATTTCATAGTTACTTTTGTTGATTGCTAGCGCTACTGAGCATCTCTGCATGCACTTACTGTACATTTAGATTTGCTGCTTTGGGATTATCTATTCCTCTCCTTTGCATATTTTTCCATTGGGTCATCTGTCTTTTCCTTATCAATTAGTAAGAATTTTCACATAAGAGAGAGTAGATTTTTATTTGTCATGTGAATTTTGAGTATTTTTCCCATCTATCTTTTTTGTCTTCTGACTTTGTAGTCACTTTTGCTATTGAAACATTTTTTTAAATTTATGAAGTCAAATAGATCTTGTTCCTTATTTACTTCTAGATTTCTTGCACTGCTTTAAAAGCTCTCTGCAGCCCCAAGATTTTATATACATGTTTCCCTAAATTTTCTTCTAAGGGTTTCATTATTTTTAAGTGTTTAATTCATTTGGAACTTATTATATGTGGTGTGAGGGAGTGTTCGATTTGTTTGTCTTCCAGATGGATAGCTGCTTGTGCCTGCTCCAGTCATTATCTAGCCATCTTTTTCCTTCATAGAATTTGAACATTATTTTTGTCACACATTAAATTCCCATATACACAGAGATCTCTTATGGGCCCTCTGTTCCATTCTGATCTCTCTGTTTCTATTCCCAAATCACAAATTATAGATGTTCTTCTGTGTTTTAAAGATATTTGGTAAGGCGGGGCGCCTGGGTGGCTCAGTCGTTAAGCATCTGCCTTCGGCTCAGGTCATGATCCCAGGGTCCTGGGATCGAGCCCCGCATCAGGCTCCCTGCTCAGCGGGAAGCCTGCTTCTCCCTCTCCCACTCCCCCTGCTTGTGTTCCTGCTCTCACTATCTCTCTCTCTATCAAATAAATAAAATCTTTTTTTAAAAAATATATTTGGTAAGGCAAGTCAACTATTATTTTTTTATAATTTGCTTCACCTGACATTTATTTTTCCATATGAATAAATGAACTCCAAGATCATTTTACTCATTACAAAAAAAAAATGGGATTCCCATTGGAATTGTATTAGATTTATATATTAATTTGGGACAACTGATCTTTTTTTTACATCAGATCTTGTCATCCAAGAGCATGTATATTCTTTCCATTTGACTGGATCTTGCTTTAGGTATTTTGATCAGATTTTATTGTTTTCTTCTTAAAGATCCTGTACTGTTCCTGTGAAATTGATTCTTCAGTACTTTATAATTTTTATTGCTATTGTGAATGGCATTTTTCCACTTTGACTTCTAGCTGGTTTTTGTATTCTCTATTTTTTCATATTTATTTTACATTTAGCCACCTTAGTAAATTCCTTTATTAATTATTGAAGATTTCTAAATGAGTATTTCTTGGCGTGTCTGGGTGGCTCAGTCAATCAAGCGTCCAACTCTTGATCTCAGCGCAGGTCTTGATCTCAGAGTTGTGAGTTCAAGCCCAGCGTGGAGCCCATTTAAAAAATAAAATAAATAAATGAGTATTTCTTGAGCTTTAATAATTTTTTAAAGTTTTTTTTTTTTTAGTAATCTCTACACCCAACATGGGGCTCAAACCCACGACCCCCAGATCAAGAGTCACACACTTTTCTGACTGAGCCAGCCAGGTGCCCCCTTTTTAGGTGATTTTTATCCTTATTTTCAAATATTTATACTGGTTATTTCATTGTCCTATCTTATTGTATTTCTTAGAGCTTCCAGAATAATGTTTACTAATAATGGTGATAGTGGACATCATTATCCATTTTCTGATTTTAATGTAAATGGCTTTAAAGTCATTTAGAATGATACTTGCTATCTTTGGTAAATGATCTCTATCAGGGGCACCTGGGTAACGCAGTTGCTTAAACGTCTGCCTTCGGCTCAGGTCATGATCTTAGGGTCCTGGGATCGAGCCCCACATCAGGCTCCTTGCTCAGCGGGGAGCCTGCTTCTCCCTCTCCCTCTGCTGTTCCCCCTGCTTGTGCTCTCCCTTTCTCTGTCAAATAAATAAATAGAATTTTTAAAAAATGATCTCTATTGTATTTAAGTAATTTCTTTTTAGTTCTATTTTACTAAAATTTCTTATTAGGAATGGATATTGTATTTTATTAGTCCTCTCAATAGCCATTGATAGAATTGCTTTTTTTTTCCCTTTAATTTAGTATTATAATGAATTATGCTGCTTTCCTAATGTTGAATCATCCTTACATTCCTATAGTATTTGTTTGGTCATAGGATATATCTCTTTTGATACACTGCTGGATTCTATTTGTTAATATTTAGACATTTTGCATCTATATTCATGAGTGATTTTGATCTGTGGCAGGTTTATTGTTTTTTGTCTTTTCTTCTTTTTTGGTATTAAGGTTATGCTAGCTTCTTAAAATGAATTAGAGAGTTTTCAATTTTTTCCTATAATTTAGAAAAATTTCAGTTAAATTGGAATTGCCTGTTGTTTAAAAGATAATAGAGCATAGCTATGAAACCGTTTGGACCTTGTGCCTTTTTTTAAAAGATAAACAGATCTTTAAACTCTTTTCAATTTTCTCAAAGGTAATCGATATACTCAATTTTTCTACTTAATTCTGTAATTTGTGTTTTCCTAGGAAACCATGTATTTCCTTAAATTTGTCAACAAATCTGTTGATAGAGCTTAAGCATCTTCCTGTGTGCTATATAAAGAATGGTGGAGGGTGCCTGGGTGGCTCAGTTGGTTAAGCGGTTAAGGATCTGCCTTTGGCTCAGGTCAGGATCTCAGGGTCCTGGGATCAAGCCCTGCATCAGGCTCCCTGCTCAGCAGGGAGTCTGCTTCTCCCTCTCCCTCTACTTCTCCCTCTCCCTCTGCTGCTCCCCCTACTTGTGCTCTGTCACTCTCTCTGTCAAATAAATAAATAAAACCTTAAAAAAAAAAAAAAAGAATGGTGGAGAGAGAAATAACATTTATTGAACAGCTGCTATGTACCAAGCACTATTGCTTCATATTTATTTATATTGTCACATTTAATTGAATCCTCATACTGGTCCTGTTGAGCATGTATCATTATCCTCGTTTTGTAGAAGAGAATATTGAGGGTTGGGGAAAATGAGGTAATAATATGCCCAGGATCAAGGATAAAAAAATGTCAGAGGGAGCTTGAATCGGAACTCAGGTCTCTGTGACTTCAGAATGGGTGCTTTTATTACTCGTGTCTTTCTCCAAATCATTACATAATTGTTGTATTTAGTTACTCAAAAATAGTTGTTTGAGGAAATGTGTCAGTTTTCTTTCCTTCCCCCAATTATTGAACATTAGGATAGTTTTCTGTTTTTCACTATAATAAATAAATATTAAAAGGAATATAGCTTTTTTTTCCTTTCATATTTAAGACATTTTTTTCCTTAAGCAAGATTTCCAGAAGAGAATTACTAGTACTGTGATCATATAAACGAGTAACATGTATCGAAAGGCACATTTTAAAAGGGAGAATAACAAGATTACATGGAAAAGTAGTATGACTTTTTCTGGAAAAGGCCTTACTACTTTCTGACATTCCCTTTGAGATCTTATTTACAGTCCTTGCTTCATTTTCTGTGGGAATCCCTCACTCTCTGAGCCTTTCTCTAGCCGGTCCTTCACTGCCCTGGAATCCCTAACAGGCGGATGCTTTGCTCTCACCAAGTTAATGTGGCTTCTACTCCTCCCCAGTCTTCCTCCTGTCTTCCCATCTCTACAACAGCAGTGCCAGCCTGTAAACACACCCATGTGGGCCCTGGCAGACCCTTGGAAAACACTGTGTGTTAAGTTTTTAGGAAAAGCCTCTTAGATACTAAACCATGCCTGATCATTATATAGGGCAACGGTTTTCAGTCTGTACTCTTTGAAACCCTCGGGCTTTTTTGAACCTGCCTTGGGAACAGGGAGAAAGCCACCAAGCTCGTGGGGTCCTGGGCCCCCCTCTCCATCCCCTTCAACCCAAGTCTCTCTGTTCTTGTCTGGTTAACAAACTGCAGGTTTGGGGGAAGGATTTCCTTTTAAAATCAGTTTCTGCTGCTGAAAGACAAAGGTTCTAAAATTATTGCAATAGAGAAAGAGGAATTAGCCTAAGAAGTGATAGCCAGATTTTTATGAAATACATTCAAATAATAAAGTTAGTAATATTAATAAAGTTAATAGAAGCCTAAAGAACACTGAAAAAAAATCTCCTGGCCCTCCCCGAGACTGACCTAGAATGTATACCGTGCACACACATACACGCAAAAGACCACAAAAACTTAGGATTGTCTATTACTTTCCAATTACTGCTGTGACAGAAAAGGAAAGTTTGGTACTTTGGGGAATTGAAATTAATTGAAAGCAGACTTGAGTTAATTTCCATTTCAGTGTCCTTTATTGAATGGGTCTTTAGTGCACATTTCTAATTTAGTAGAATGAGAACTTTTTATGTTGGGGGGAGGGTGAGGAGGAAATATTTTCCCCTGAAACCAAAGTTAATTCATCAGGACAAATCCTGCAAATGTTTTCAGAGAGCAAAATCTATATAATCTTTGTGATGTAGAAGAATGCTTTAAAAAATTTCAAAGGGGGTTGTTTGTTTTTCTGTGTAGCTGTGCAGGGCACTGTTACCATCCAGCTTATATGGAGGGAAACTGAAGCTCTCAACAATTAAGTATTTGCTCAAAGTTACTTCAGAAATAGCTCCAAGTAAGACCATTACTCTATTAGTCTAGATCTTTAAATAAACCACTTCATGCCACAGCATTTCAAAGTACTATATTAAAAGGAACCACTTTTACTGTCATTAAAAATGTATTCCTTCTTTTTTTATTTTTATTGTTATGCTAATCACCATACATTACATCATTAGTTTTTGATGTAGTGTTCCATGATTCATTGTTTGTGCATAACACCCAGTGCTCCATGCAGAACGTGCCCTATTTAATACCCATCACCAGGCTAACCCATCCTCCCATGCCCTCCCCTCTAGAACCTCAGTTTGTTTCTCAGAGTCCATCTTCTCTCATGGTTCGTCTCCCCCTCTGATTTCCCCCCTTCATTCTTCCCCTCCTGCTATCTTCTTCTTCTTTTTTTTTTTTTTTTTAACATATAATGTATTATTTGTTTCAGGGGTACAGATCTGTACTTAATCTCAGGAAAAATGTATTCCTTCTTATGTGGGCTCTGAGAGCCATTTGAACAAACAGCTTGAATGGATTGGTAAAAGGAGAAAAGTTCTAGCAAGTCTGATGAGACAGAGAGTGAGAGAAAGAGAAAATACAAAATAGGACAAAAAAGAGAGATGTAACCACCAATTCAGAGGCTATGAAATATTATTTTAAAAATTCTCTATGTCATTTATTGCCAATAATGTTTAAAACCAAATGAAATGGACAATTTTCTGGGAAAACAAATTGCTGAGCTTTAAAAACTGTAAAGTCAACCACAATAACTATCTAGAGGAGATACTGAAAGGGGGTGTCAAATATCTACCCCTCAAATAAGAAATAACCTAGGATAATGTCACAGGAATTTCTGAAAATAGCAGTGACTGTATTATGTAATCTGTACCAGGGAATAGTATATATGTAAATCACTAAATCCGTCCCATGAGGTTCTGATACTGAATCTACTCTAGGAAAGCCTAAATAAATAAATGTACAAATATTCTAAATAAAATATCAGAAAGCAAAAATGCAACCCCATGAGTTTTTTTCTAGAGTATAAAAATGGCTGGATGCTTATAAATCTAATATAATTCACTAATCAACATAATGCAAGAAAGCAAAGAGCATAGTGTGACTCTTAGAAGCAAAATGATAAGGAGATAAAACAAATTTCACAATGTATAAGCATGGAGGCAAGTGATTAAAATGAGGATACCCAATGATAATGTAATTTTTTATACCTGCTTCTAAAAACAGAGATAACCAAATCATTCTTGAATACGTAGCAGCTTATGGTGGCAAAGGCAACACATTAAAGAATTAAAATATAGGACTCTGTCACCAGACATCCCCCAAAATAAGCAGTCTTATTTTGAAAATGGTCCTCGGTCCTCAAGGCAGCCTCTTAATTGACTTTTTCCCAAATATGGGTGTTGGTAGAAACAGGGCAGCCCCTGCCACTGAACCAGGTCACAAGGCCATCATTCTTGGTCCTTGGTTAACTGCCTGAATGCTTGTCCCCTCCCCAGACTGTGAGCAACTTGGGAGCAGAGTGGGGTTTTATTCACCCAAGGAGCTGTATCCCCAGCTCCTTGTGCCCTTCTGGGGCTTGTCATCAACAAATACTTGTGGAAGTGAATTGAATTCTCATCCAGGACGACAAGAGAAACATGCCTTCTACCACACGGGGCTTCACATAAGCCAAAAAGAATTACGGGTAAATAGAGAACGAGTTTAGCCTGGAGGTGATTTTTGTTGGTGGGGGGGGGAACGACCAAGCAAAGTTTTAGTAGCAGAACTATATCCCCTGTGCCCACCATTGGGCTTAAAGATCCTGCCATGTCCTGACGAACGGTCCCACGCTAAAACTAACTGCAACCACTGCTCCAGCTGAGAGCTCCCAAAGCCAGTGAGCAGAGAGGCAAAGCGTGGGCAACTCCTTAGCCCAAGGGCATATAGAGGTTCTTTACATCAGAATATAGAATAACAGAGATCCTTTCACTTCCACTCCACGGGCACATTAATTTTCTGGTTTGTTTGCCTAATATCAGCCAGGATAGAGTAATTTGGCTGCGTTGCTATGTATCAACATCAATCAGAAAAAAAGAACACCGGCAGGATATCACACACACACACAAAACAACCCAATGGTTAGAGAGAATTATTTTAAAATTTAAAATTGAATTTATCATGTCCTTTAGGACATCAAAACGTATCAACAGTTTCAGACCCTATTACTTCCAGGGGCTCTTCTGACTCATTTTATTGACTGGCAAACATAAATGTGCCAGAACCCAATTTTGTGAACCTCAATGCTATAGCTTGGGTCTGGTTAGGAAGATGTGCTCTCTCTCTTTTCTTATCCTGGTTCGACTCGCTTTAATTTCAACCTTTCAAACAGGTTCTCTCCCTGGATTCATCTGAGTTGAAGTTAAGAGTTTCTCCGGGACATTCTGCAGGAGTGGAGAGCACAGTGTTGCCCCAGTGCAAGTTAAATGTCTACTTCAGAGGAAGATGAATGACTGTCACTGTATTTTCACCAGGCTGGTCCTGACGGGACGGGCAGGAAGACAGCAAAGGGCAAGAGAGGCTCCTGGGAGAACCGTGAAGCAAAGGGTCCTGAGCTCCAGCCCTAGGGACGACCCTAATTAGCAGGGGGGTCTTTCCATATGGCAAACCTTAACCAGTCCTCAGGAAGTATGCCTCCTGCTGAGGCAGCAGCAGGCCTCCCCAGAGCTGGATCACGTGGCTGAGTTAGTAGTACCTTGTGAAATAGATCATCGGTCACCAAAGCTTTTTGAGGTGAGAGGGGGAACCGGGTTACTGCTGGGTCTCCTGGGAGACGTTTTTTCATAGTTCAGATAAATGACATCCAATTTGGATCTGCCTTTGGCACTTTCAGAAAGGAGAATAAAGTAAAAGCCAATCCTCAGAAGGACTGTAATTTCTCATTACCTCCCAGTGAACAAAGACTCCAGGCGTTGGAAATTACAGACAAACCCTGCAAATCTATAACCTCAGTTAGAAGAATAGCCCCACAGCTCGTGCACTGTTGACAGGGATTGGTGATGGTCTTGGGCCACTAAAAAGCGACAACATTCTCCCTGCAGAACTGGTCTCCCCACAGACTGTATGCGTTTCTACCTGAGGATCTCGGTCCCTGCAGGTGCCCTGCCTTAAAACCCCCTTCACCCTGCCAACCCGGAGCCCACTCACCCTTCAAAGGACAGTTCATGTGTCATACCCTTCATAAGCCTGCCTTGGCCATTCTCCTCACTAAGGCAAGGGTCATCTTATAACCCGTTATTACTAGAGTTCAACAACACATTAATCTAGATAGAAGAAACAGTCAACATTTTTATTCATCAATAAAAAATGTAAATTCATCATGAGCTTGATTATTTCTTCTATAATTTCAGCCTATTTCATACATGGCCTTCCTAGAATTAAGGCATACTGCACCCAATCAATGAGTAATGTCTTACCACTTCTTACCCATATCTGGTAAGTTTGGCACAAAGTAAAAGGTCTAGAAATATTTCACGAAGAGACCAGAACACATTGGGACTGGTTTTGCTAAGAAGCTATATCCTGATTCCTAAATCTCTTATTGCACTGTTTCAATTTCCTTTTGGGAACAAGTTGGGGCAGGAATAAGTAAATGAAACAAAGAAGTTCTTCATCCTCCTGCCTCCAAACTGAATTACATGCTTCTCCCATCCCAGGTTGTTGGATAGCAATCCTAATCTTCACAACCTTTAAAAATAGATATGGAAACACACTGAACAATCTCACTTGAAATCTATTCTAGGGCTGCTTAAACATGCTATAAGGAAATCATTCCTTGTGTAGATTATACCCGTTTCATCTTGTTTGGATGCCATTTCAAAATGGTTCCCCCACCGAAGGCAAGTCAACCTAACAGGAGTGCATACACGCTGTGCCACATTGTTTCCTGCCTCTAGTGCTGTGCACTTAGTGCTTTTCACGGACCATCCCTTTTGCTTTTTGATAATGCAATCTGAACCTTTTCACCAGGCATCCCACTATAGACCGATGTAACAATGTTCCCCCCAAATCAGGATGGTAGTACACCTGCTGACTGGCAGGGTCCGGGGTGAGGGGGTGGGGGGGTGGGAATGGGAGGAATACTGGACTGAGATCCGACCCTGACTTCTCACTCTGCGGGGCCAAGAGGAAGCAACGTATTCTCTCTGGGCTTCCATTTTCTCATCTCTAGTTCAAGGAGGCTCTCAAAGTCCTTGGAACTCTAAAATGCTGAGACTAAAATCTAGCAGGGTGTCTCCAAATATTACTCAGCAACATGGGACTCTAGCAACCAATGGCCTCCCCCAGCCCCCTCAGTCCCCTCAGCCTCCCATAATTGTTCTTTTGTTCAATCTAAAAAACAAAAAAAAAAAAACAAAAATGAAAACAAAACAAAAAAACAAAAAACCCACTATACCCCAAACTGGAATTATGCTAAGCCGTTCACAATTTCCTAATCCTTAATTCTTCCACTATGCAGTTTTAGCTGTTTTTTAGTACTTAGGTCTTGATTTTGAGGGAAGGAAACAAAACCATTTGTTCTTCTGATCTTTTCTGCTAAATGAGCATCCCTGGTTGTTCTGTTTCTCTCTAATGAATATTTTCACTTGACTCTCCATGGTCACCTCAAGCTCAAGCTGTTTAAATCACACTGGCTCAGGTCATGATCCTCAGGGTTGTGGGATTAAGCCCCACATCAAGCCCCACATCTAGCCCCATGTCGAGCCCCATGACAGACCCTGGGTCTGGCTTGGAGCCTGTTTGAGATTCTCTCTCTCTCTCCCTCTACCCCTCCCCCACCCCTGCTGGCAAGCTCCCTCCCGCTCTCTCTCTTTCTCTCTAAAGAAAAAAAAATTTAATTAAAAAAATAGGATGATCTGCAATGGCTCTGCCCTTGTTTTATATGTATGTATATATATATGATTCTAATGTTTTGGATTTAGAAGCAAAGTGAATCCTTTTCATCCTTAGCCCACTTTAGAACGCACCTCAGCAATGTCACTACCTGGGGTTTGCCCACTTCTTTTCTTTTAACATCCACAGGACCTGCCATTAGCCTGCAATGTCTGCCATCCATCTGCCTGGGGACCCATGCCTCTGGCCTGCTCCAAAACAAATCACATGATAGGCAGTGAATGAGCCAGTGGATGCAAGATGAATCTAGGGGGAGAAAAAAAAAAGACCTACCCCTTTGAAAGGAATATTTCCAGTCTAGTCATTGAGTCTTTACCTCCTTCCCACACATTCTTTAGGTTGTGTTCTGCCTCTAGGCTGTGGTTTGTGGAGCTGAAGAGAAAGGTACTCAACATCGGGATGCAAAATTCACTTGCCAAACAAATCCCTGCTTGGTAAATTCCTATACATTCAGTTGTCAAAGCTTTTTGAATTTATTGTTAATAGGCATAATTCCCATTGACAAAAGTGAAATAAGTAAGAAGATGTTACATTTGAAAAGTCACTAAAATGTTAGAATGTTCAGAATCATAGAAGTGAGGTAAGCTCATTTGTGAAAATCTTGGGACACAAAGGATGGGACAGGGCAAAGCTAGGTTGAAACCCAAACTCCCACACACCTCCACTGGAACCTATTTCATTCCTATCTCTTGACAACTTCCAGGTCTTCTCAAATTTACAATATCCCATAATCATACATCAAGGATAAAAAAGTTCCAAGGCTTTTGGTTGCTGCTTAGATGTCACCTTATTAGAAAGGCCTTCCCTGACCGCATGTGTAAGAGCAGGACCCAGCCTCTGCTGCCCACCTGCCTTTCACTGCTTTCTTCTTCTCCATAGCATTTACCAGCAAACGACAATACCATCTATTTCTTTGCTCACCGGCCATCTGGGCCCGCCACCTACACTTCGTGAGGGCACAGGCATTTTTATTCACCCTGCATTCCCTGAGGTCTAACACAAGATCTAGCACAGAATAGGTTCGAATAAATAGGTGTTGAATAAATGAATGAACCAATATCATAGTTTGGAGAGACCAAGCCAAACCAAACCAGCATTACTTGCAATACAAACTAAAGATTAAGCATATAGTGGTAAAGAAATCAGAACTGAAGTATTACATAGAGATCAGCCAGACAAACCCTGTTGCTTCACGAATAAAGAAAATGAGGCTGAGAGGTTGAGTGACCTAGACTAAGTCCTAAGCTCCTGTTTGAACTGAAATAATAAAATGGCTCGCTCAGAGGCCCTGGTTACCACTGCAGCTGCAGCCTCAGCCCAGCTGTGGGGCGGGGGGAGCCTGCTTGACACTCTCAGGCTTGAAAACGGGGTTAGAGCTGGATGGCGGAGCTGTGCACGCACAATCTATCAGATCGTGGAAATGGGAGAGCAAGAAAATTGTATTTGTCAGGACTTCTCTCAAGCAAAGTATCTTGTGTGATTGAAAGGAATGCTTCGAGAAACATGGTGAGGGTATGTGGATGGGTGAGGGTGTTTGGGGGTGGGGGTGATGGGCTGTCCTAGGTGCAGTCTTTTTTTTTTCTTTTTTAATTAGAATTAGGCTCCATGCTCAACATGGGGCTTGAACTCACAACCCTGAGGTTAAGAGTCCCACGTTCTCCTGCCTGAGCCAGCCAGGTGCCCACGTAGGTGCAGTCTTGAGTAACAACAATGGTCACCAAAAAGCCTTCTAAGAAAGGTGAGTCCGGTTTCCTTACAAAATGTTTGTTTTGCGGAGTGCTGTACTGTGAGGCTGGCGCAGAACGGCCTTGATCGGGGATGGGAGGCCAAGTATTGCCCTTGAGGGGCCTCCTGTCTCAGTCTTCCTCCCTGAGGGGATCAGCTTGTCCTTTATTCAAATGTTCAATACTGAAAGCAAATCCATTTGAATGAGTGTCAGATTTTTAGGCAGCCTCAGGTCTCTTGACCCTTAATTTTATATCTCAGGAGCCCTTTCTCACCAAGTCATCAGCTCTGCAAATCACAATCTCACCCTATCCTCTCAGGCAGTCTTCTCTGGAACCTTGGAGAGGCTGGTTGCCTGGGTGAGGCTCCCCACCTGTCCCTGGGCCGTCTAGCCGTTAGCTGGTATGATGTTGCTATTGTAACAGCTGACGCCGGAACCAGCTGAACTTACTTGATTTCTCTATTTCGTAGTATTTCAAATAAAACTTTATAGTAGTTAGTATATGTGATATAGATGTGTAGATGATCACAGTTCATGCATTTCATCAAACACTTGCCTCTGTACTTTGTTTCTCCCATTCTCTATGCCTCAAAGATCTTTCCTCACCTAAATAAGCATTTCTCATCCTTCAGTGCTCTATTCAAGCACCTCCTTCTCCATGAAGCCAGCCCTCATCCTCCAAGTCATCTTTAGTCAACCCCTCTTCTACTGCAGTGTCATATCATACTCTTAGTATCTCTCCGTGCTGGGAATGACTGTAGTCTCCATGTCTGATTCCCGTGCAAAACTGTCAGCCCCAACTGAGGGACCATTTCTTATTCATGGCCATAGCCATAGCACCTTATTCATGGCCATACCACCTGGGCATCTGGTTCTCACCAGAGTGCTAGACTTTAAGCCTCAGATAACTATAGATCATCTCCTTATATGGCAGTTTTACTTAATAATAAGCAACTTAAAATTTTTTATATATTCTTAAATGCTGAGCTATTTTATAGAGAGGCATGCAAAATTAGCTTGGCTTTTAAAAGGTAAATACATTTATATTATTTGTTCACATTCTTCTGAGGTAGTTTCAGAACTTTTTGTGATGAGCACTTAACACAAGTTTGAGTTGAATTTAATTCAATTCCAGAGGATGTGGATGGTTAATGATTTTTTTTTTCCCTAAAGCAAACAACAATAGGGAGAGTTTGGTAAAAGGGTACAAACTCTCAGTTATAAGATGAATAAGGTCTGAGGGTCTAATGTATAACATAGTGACTATAGTTAATATTACCATATAATTGAAAATTTCTAAGAGAGTAGAACTTAATGTTCTTAATGTTCTCCCCCCCCCCAAAAAAAGGTAAATATGTGAGCTGAGGAAAAAAGAAAATGACAGAACTTTATTCATTTGTAGTAATAGCAAGGAGATGCACTTTTGTTTTAAATTAATGAGCTAGAAAAGGCAAGCTGGAAAAATCAATGCTATTTCACCTAAAATTATAAATTTTGTTTTAACAAAAATTCACTTCTAAACATAGGGACTGAGAAGTCTTTTGGAGCAACTGTCCTTTGGCAAAGACCAAATGCTTCTTTGTATCTGAAAAAAATTTTATGATACATCATACACACAAAACTGCATATTCAATATATGAATAAGTTTAGTCTTCAAAGCTCCTACAGCATCTGATAAGTAAAATTTTAATGAATAATAAATATTTATCAAGTAAATATCCTTGAGATGTTATAGTCTTGCCTCAATTATGAAGTCATTGCCAAGTAGTAGGAGGCGAGACTAAAATTGGATTTTTTACTAGGTATATTAAGTTAAGTAGACCCAAAAAGAAATGAACCAGATATGGCATTATTTGTAAGCCTTGCTCTAAATTGCATTACTTTGAAACCTGAATTACAAAAATAATTATAAAAGGAATACATATACTCAATGTAGATTTATTGAGAAACTGACCGATTTTGCCATCTTTCATTTTCCACTCTTTGCAGGTGGAAGAGTTGATGGGAAAACAAGCTGATCAGGAGTTACTGGAGGACGGCAGAAGGCACTGGGGTGTGCAGACCAGGAGTGAGTGATACGTCCTGAGTGACTGACACTGGTTTGATTGTGCATGGGACTCACTGCAGTGAGGGGGCAGATGTGCTGCCCAAATTTGGAGTTTTATCTTACACACACAGTCTCCGAGCTTTATTCTCTCAATCTCCTTTGCAAAAGGAATGACTTTCCAATGAATTCCATCTGATTTTTAGCAATGTATCTTTTTTAAAAAAAGATTTTATTTATTTATTTGACAGAGAGGGAACACAAGCAGGGGGGAGTGGGAGAGGGAGAACAAGCTTCTCACGGAGCAGGGAGCCTGGTGCGGGGCTCGATCCCAGGACCCTGGGATCATGACCTGAGCCGAAGGCTGATGCTTAACGACTGAGCCACCCAGGCGCCCCTGCAATGTATCTTTCTAATAGCATATGTTTTCGTCACTGATCCTCCAACAAGTCTGAATCAAGTGGTCTTATCTCCTTTTTCTATCTTATCCTGCCATCTAAATTATTATTCCCATGATCATTTATTCAGTCATGCCTTAATTATCCTCTTACCTACCTATGAAAATCTTAATCAGAATCCTTCAGCGACTCCTAAAGTTCAAATGTCCTAACACAGCAGACCTCTACCTTTAGATCTGGCCTCTCCCCAGCTCTCCAAACTTCTCTTCGGTCACTCTCGTACATACACTGGGCTCCTATCACAAAGAGAGTCCTGAGGTTTCCTGTCTTTTCTAGCCTCTGGGCTTAGAGTTGTTCCTCAGTGGACATCCTTCCCTTACCCTGGGCTAGCTGTCAAGCTCCTTGTGTCCTTCAGGAGTCTGGGCAAGTAGCACTCTTCCCTGTCTTTCTTGACATGTCTTGCTAAAGGTAAGCCCCTGCTTTTTTGTGCTGCCATAGTGTCCTGTCCACACTTCTATTATAGTATTTATGTTAAATTATTAATTTAAGAATCTTACTTCTACCAGAGGCAGGAGTCCACATACTCTCAGGGTATCCATGAATCCCCTGAATTATAGGCAAAATTTTATGTAGGTTCATTTTCTGCTGGGGAGAAGATTCAGAGCTCACATCAGACTCACAACAGAGTCCATATTTACCCTCTCAAAACCAAATTAAGAACCACTGCACTAGACTATGAGTCCCTAGGAAACAGAAAGTAAGTTCTATACTTCTTTGAAACTCTACAAATTAGATGCCTAATGTTAGCTGAATGAACGTTTCAGTTATTATTTAGACTAGATATTTATATTAGTAGATATATAGTAAATTCAACCTCCTCTCTTCATTGATGTTTTTAAAATAAGAAGTGTAAAAGGTACATTGGTCAAAGGAAAGATAAGGAAGCATTTATGCCAAACTACTACTAACAGTGGTCATTCTTGGAAAGAGGGATGGAATAGGGGTGGGATGGGCTTCAAACTTAACTTATACCTTTGTATCTTTTTTTTTTTTTTTAAGATTTATTTATTTATTTGAGAGAGACAGAGAGTGCGTGTGAGCAGGGGTAGGGGCAGAAGGAGAGGGAAAGAGAGAATCCTCAATCCTTGCTGAGAGTGGAGCCCAACACGGGGCTCGATCTCATGACCCCTGAGATCATGACTTGAGCCAAAATCAAGAGTCAGATGCTTAACCGACTGAGCCACCCAGGTGCCCCTATACTCTTCAGTCTTGATCAAGTTTGTTTATTTTACAATGTGTGCTTTTTAGTTTTGAAACTTAAAAATACTGTTTTATTTATTTTTTATTTTTTTAAATTTAATTTTATTATGTTATGTTAGTCACCATACATTACATCATTAGTTTTTGATGTAGTGTTCCATGATCCATTGTTTGCGTATAACACCCGGTGCTCCATGCAGTACATGCCCTCCTTAATACCCATCACTGGGCTAACCTGTCCCCCCATCCTCCTCCCCTCTAAAACCCTCAGTTTGTTTCTCAGAGTCCATAGTCTCTCATGGTTCTTCTCCCCCTCCAATTTCCCCCCCTTCATTTTTCCCTCCTATTATCTTCTTCTTTTTTTTTTCTTTAACATATAAAGTATTATTTGTTTCAGAGGTACAGGTCTGTGATTCATCAGTCTTACACAATTCACAGCGCTCACCATAGCACATACCTCCCCAGTGTCCATCACCCAGCCACCCCATCCCTCCCACCCCCCATCACTCCAGCAACCCTCAGTTTGTTTCCTGAGATTAAGAATCTCTTATGGTTTGTCTCCCTCTCTGGTTTCATCTTGTTTCATTTTTCCTCCCTTCCCCTATGGTCCTCTGTCTTGTTTCTCAAATTCCTCATATCAGTGAGATCATATGATACTTGTCTTTCTCTGATTGACTTAAAAAATACTGTTTTAAACCATAGAACTTTCTTCTTAAGTTCAGGAGACATCTAGCTTCAAATTGCAGATCTGCTACTTATTTAGTTTTGTGCCCCTGGGAATGTTACTTACCCCTTATAAGCCTACATTTCCTCATCTGTAAAATGAAGATAATACTTATCCCACATAGTTCTCATGCCACCAAGCCTAGCATGAAGTAGGGACTCAGTAAATATTAGTTGAATGCAAATTTTGTTGTCCTTAAGGTTTTGTTTTGTTTTGTTTGCAATCCGAAATAGAACTCAGTGAAATATAGTTCATTATTATCTCAATACTGTAAGCATTCATACATTCAGTAAAAGTCTGATGTAACATGGCTAGTTTATAAGGTGGCTATTAGCTTTGAGTGCTAACTAATAAAGAATCCCATGATATTTTTGTTTGTTTTTAAACATAGAAGAGTTGGGGTGCCTGGGTGTCTCAGTCAGTTAAGCATCTGCCTTTGGCTCAGGTCATGATCCCAGGGTTCTGGGATTGAGCCCCGCATGGAGCTCCCTGCTCAGCGGGGAGCCTGCTTCTCCCTCTTCCCTCTGCCCCTCCCCCCACTCCTGTGCTTGCGCACACTCTCTCTCTCAAATAAAGAAATAAAATCTTTAAAATATATAGATAAATAAATAAACAGAAGAGTTACAAGATTCTTAAGCAATTTATAAATGTTTGGATTTATAAATGAAGTACAAGTACTGGTTTAAGCTAAGTACACTGGTTTAAACTAACCTCTCAGTTCATCTGTGCAGTGACTAGAAACAAGTTCTTTGCAATATTCACTCACCTCGTGGCCTGTCTCCACCAGTAGACATCACATCATGTTTTGTGAAGTCTTTCTGATTTTTCTAGAGGTTCTACAAGAAATAAAAATGCCATTGATAATGATAGGTACCTTGTAATTTATACCATCCTTTGTTTTAATAATTTTTTAATGAAAGGTTTTTATTGTACATTCAAGAGATTGCTGTTAAAAAATGTCTAATCATTCAACAATACATAAAGTAAAAAAAAACTCTTGTTTCTTTTAGTCTTTTCAGTTTTTTTATTTTTTTATTTATTTTTTTAGATTTATTTATTTATTTATTTGACAGAGAGAGAGACAGCGAGAGCAGGAACACAAACAGGGGGAATGGGAGAGGGAGAAGTAGGCCTCCCGCCGAGCAGGGAGCCTGATGCGGGGCTCGATCCCAGGACCCTGGGATCATAACCTGAGCCGAAGGCAGACGCTTAACCGACTGAGCCACCCAGGCGCCCCTAGTCTTTTCATTTTTAAGTTACTTGGTGTTGAGTAGGCACATTCACCTTGGTATTTATATCTTTGGGTATTTATATCTAACAGTTCTGGACTAATAAAAAATTCCTATGTATTTAAAATTAGCTGGAGTACTCCAACATTCAAAGCAATTCATCAGACCCTAAAATAATGAAAGCCACAAATCTAGAGATTTTCCTAAGTATCCCACATTAAATGAAAGTCACCTACTTCAAGTGACAAATGAAATAGGTTCATAATAGGTTTTTTCTGTAGGGGCTAATCGAGCTGATCTATAGTCAAAATTAAGTAGAAACCCATTTGGAAAATACCCTATGAGTATATGGTGGTTTGGGTATTGTTTTTGTTTGTTTGTTTTTTGAGGAATATAGCAGGTTTCAATCCAGCTATATGTTTTATTTATTTTTCATTATTTCATTATCTGAAGCTTCTTGGGCAGTTTGGCCAAGTTACCGAATCTTTTTGGGCATCAGTTTCTTGATCTGCATAATTGGCATAAGAATAATAACAATGCAGATGTGAGGATTAAGGGAGATGGAGGCTGGGGGGCCAGAGGCTAGAACGTGGGCAGTAGGGGCACCAACAGCTTACTTAGTTGCCTTCGTCATTTTGTCAAGGTCCCCTCCTTTATCCTAAGAGAATCTATATTTATTCCCAGCTTGTCTTGCTCTTTTTTTCTTCTTAACTTTACAGAAAATTTTTCTTAATATGGTCCTCTTTGTGCATAACTCTGCTCTTTGTCCTGAAGGAATCTAAGGGGCAACGCCCCACCCAATCCTGGCTCTGTCAGACGCTGCTCATTGCCACCCAGCATCCCTTTTTCTTTAGTAACCCAGTTTAAAAACCACATTCCCGGGGCGCCTGGGTGGCTCAGTCGTTGGGCGTCTGCCTTCGGCTCAGGTCATGATCCCAGGGTCCTGGGATCAAGCCCCTCATCAAGCCCTGCATTGGGCTCCCTGCTCGGTGGGAGGCCTGCTTCTCCGTCTCCCACTCCCCCTGCTTGTGTTCCCTCTCTCACTGTGTCTCTGTCTGTCAAATAAATAAATAAAATCTTTAAAAAACAAAACAAAAAAACCCCCACATTCCCCCTTCTCCTTCACAGCTAGGTGTAACCACAAGAATAGACTCTACCCCTGAGGTAGAGGTAGAAATAATGTGAGCAATCTCTGGGAAGTCTCAAAAGAGAGAACACATCTTTTTCTTCCTATTCTTCCTTCCCGCTGGGGGAACACAAATGAGATAGGTAGAGTCTGAGCAACCTTCTTGGACCAAGAAGGATACACTAAGGATGGCAGAAGAGCAGGATAGAAGGAACCAGGGTCCTTCACACAAGGACCTGCTCAAACAGCTCTGGACTGCCTACCTGGGGGCTTTTTTTTTTTTAAACAGGCTCCATGCCCAGTGTGGGGCTTGAGCTCACAATTCTGAGATCAAGAGTCACATGCTCTACTGACTGAGCCAGCCAGGTGGCCCTAGGCTTTTTTTTCTAACATAAGAGAGAAACTTCTAGCTTGTTTAAGCCACTATTATTTTGCTTTTCCATCATATATGGATGAACCCAAACTTACTAATATGCTGGTCCTCTAGGAAAATGTCTAGAACCAAGAAGCATTTTTAATTCTTGAAAGTTTTCCCTCCTTTGAGCCTGTGTGTCCCTTCTACTTAATAACAAATTCTCCCTCTCAGCAGAGAGCCTGCTTCTCTCTCCTCCCCACCTGTGTACTCTCTTTCACTGTCTCTCTCTCTCAAATAAATAAAATCTTTAAAAAAATACTCTTCTATGAACTGGGGAACCAAAAGGAGGTTGAATATGCTGTAATAATGAACTTACTGGTTCTACAATTTTAGCAGAGCCTTAACTTTTGTTATCCTCAGATGTCTACTGGGAGTGCGCGGAATAACTGGTAGATGGGGAAAGAGTATTGAAAAGTATCTTAGTAGGGCGCCTGGGGGGCACAGTCGGTTAAGCAGCTGACTCTGTTTCAGCTCAGGTCATGATCTCAGGGTCGTGAGATCCAGCCCTGTGTGGGGCTCTGCGCTCAGTGTGGAGTCTGCTTGAGATTCTCTCTCCCTCTCCCTCTGCCCCTCCCGCTTGTGCTGGCTCTCTCGCTCTCTCTCTCCCCCTAAAATAAATAAATAAATCTTAAAAAAAAAAAAAAGTATCTTAGCAAAGAAATACAACCATCCTTTCATGCCCATTGTTCATCTTCTGCCCAGATATGACAATAAATAGCAGGTCTCATCATGCTCCCAGGGTACCTTACACAGTAAGGTTCTTGCACTTCTCCCCAATCACCCTTTACCACCATTATGCACCATCTCTACCCACCCACCCACCCTCACACTCCATAAGGAGTCCAGTGAAAATTTAAGAGAAGGAGGAAGCTTTCTAGAGGGCATAAGAATTTTCTATTATTTGCCTCTTCGTTGCTCACTGAAATCATGCCCACATAGCCTGAGGAAAATGGATAGAGCTGGCACGGACCCGTATGAGGGCATTGTATTTTCAAATAGCTTTGAGTTAAATAACCGTTGTCCAAAAAAAATCCTAAACAGCTACTTCCTCATTCCCAGGGGATAAATTCTAGACCCTTCCTCAAATGAAAAAATTTGAGCATCTGATCAGCTGCCATTTTCTCTTTTTATTTTTCTATTTTAGGACAACTTAAATGGATGTTAATACCTACTAAACTCTCTTTTCTCAATAAGGGCAGGAGCAGATAACAAAATAATCAGAAGAATATCCTTGGCTAAAATTTAGCAATTTATGGTTTAGTTCATCTTATTTATAAGAGGCACTGAAAGCACCATACAAATAAAATAATGAGGATTTTTTCTTCCATGGTTCCCAAGGTGATTTCTGATCTCTTGAAAGCACAGGTGATTAATCAAGTCACTGGGGACAAGCAGCAGTAATGTGATTGTCAAACTATGGATATTGATCAAACTGTGCTTCATTTTCATGGAGTGTGTGTGTGTGTGTGTGTGTGTGTGTGTTGGGAGATGGTCAGTGGGAGAATCAGTACTTTCCACATCGTCCCTGAGAGAAGATTAGTAGGAATTATCAAATATTCTTACATTTTATAAAAAATCCAAAAGCTGAGAAAAATATTGAGCAACTCATACTCCAGTCCCTAAACTCAAAATCAGAAGGTTCTTAATCTGGGGTCCATAGATTAAAATTCAGACCATCTGTAAATCGCCTGACATTGTTTGATTTTACAATTCTTTTTTTCAGAGAGGAAGGAAGACTTTTTGTCTGCCCATTGCTTGGAGCTTACTAGTTTACTGCTATATTGATATTCACTCTTATATACAGAGAAGAGAGAGAAGGAAGAAGGGGGGATAAAGAGGAACCAGGAGTCTCATCAATTCTGTCCCAAATCAAATCAACCAAATGTATATGAAATTTGCACAAGGTATTTATCTGTTAACTTTTATATTGTATTTGTATGAAAAGTTAACAATAGTATGATCATCTTCCTTTCAAAGCCTCTGAGGTTTCAAACTGGTTTAGATGGCATTTTCAGAGTCCATGGTATTAATAAAAATGTAGATGTTAATTAAATTCAAGGAAACTGTTTAGAATAAATATGTGTCAAAAATTTATTTCTCTAGGATAAATTTCTGACCATTTGTGTTAAATCCTTCAAACGTACTTTCAATGAAATGGCTATACCATTTCCAGTAATACAATTTTGTATTGAAAGGAGCTATTTAAAAAGACAAAGGGTAATAAAAAGACATATTTCTATATTTTCAGAATACTAGTTTCAACATATAAAAACCCATATAATTCCAATACTAATTATAATGGAATGCTATTCTTGCTTAAGTAAAGGATAGAAAGCTTTCAGGTGAAACACAATTCTTCTCATCATGCTCCCAAAACCCCACAAAGAGTTTAGAATTAAGTTTCACTAATGTCCCTGTGTAATTAATCAGCACACATTATTCTATACATAACAGAGTGAACTCTGATAGAATCCTCTGTCCCTTTTCTGTGTTACAAAAGGCATTCCTAATTTTTATTCTTTATTCTTAATCCCAAAGAGGCATATACATGCTGGATTTATCTGCCTTGTAAATCAAGAAACTTGTCATCTTTTCTTTAAGATTGCTCTCAAAATGTAATTCCACTTAAAATTAATACATAAATATCCAACACTCTTCAGTCTCCAAACATTTCATTAAGGCAGATGATGATAAAATTAAAAAATTAAGCAAAGGCAGATTATGATAAAAAATTAAGCAAGAAAATAAATATTGTACAAGTTGTTATAACTTTTAAATAGCTATTTCTTTAAATGGCTACCTTAAATGTCAGCATGGTTTGAATCTAAATTAGTAAGGATATATGGGATTTCTTCTTTTATGAAAATATTTCCCCTGTCAATGCCTTTCAAAGCACGTAAAAGCACACACTTACCCCATGTTGCTTGCTGAGGTTATATCATCCTCAGATCAAGGCTTATCTGGATTCTAAATTAATTTAAAGGTTATAAAAAAAAAAAAAAGCAGGAGAGGTTTGACTTCCCCGGAAACGAGATTGTCATATGCTAACTAGGCTTTTAAATGAGGAAAACTAGTGTCTCTTCTAATTATATAAGCTTCAGGTCAAATTCTAGCATCAACTAATCAACTGAACTGGATTTACTTTCAAGGAGTAAGAGAAAGAAAACCATTTAAAAGGAATGACTTTGTTATCATAGAAAACTGGCAACTTGAGCATTAAAACGTTATTTATATATCAATAAAAAGCTAAAGATTTTTAAAGGATTTTAAAATTTTAAAGATTTTAAAGATTTTGACCTAAGCCATTGTTACCTTAGATATTTTGAAGAAAAATATTGGGAAAAATTTAGTTTGCAGTAAAACAGATATTTTTCTATATTTTCCAGAAGTTTTAAAACTGCATTATATGTCCTGGTCCCTGAAAACATCCTCTCAATTTATCTTAATTTGTATAAATTCTAGTACAATAATATTTAATTCTAAAACATACCAATTAGTGCTAACCAACAAATCCAAAAGTGTCTAATTTTAAAAATGTATTTTTGAACAGTTAAAAATAGGGTATTTTGAAATTAAATACATAATCTATGATTATGGGAAGCTAACAAAAAATACCATTTTTGGTTCTACTTTGAAAGACATTTCAACCCAGATTTATAGTAGTACAACAGAAATTTTTAAAAATTTAGCAAGTACAGTACACTTGCTAATTTGAGAAGTACAAATTTCCACAAGACTTTGAATGAAGAAATATGATATTAAAGTTACTGTTTATAGCACTTTTTGGTCATTTTTGGAAAAATAGTTCCAGCAAACACTCAGGTCTTCATTGTAATTTTTAATATGTAGCTGTCATGTACTCTTCTGGTAATTTTTTTTTTTTAGATTTTATTTATTTATTTGAGAGAGAGAATGAGAGAGAGAGAGCATGAGAGGGGGGAGGGTCAGAGGGAGAAGCAGACTCCCCACTGAGCGGGGAGCCCGATGCGGGACTCGATCCCAGGACTCCAGGATCATGACCTGAGCTGAAGACAGTTGCCCAACCAACCGAGCCATCCAGGCACCCACTCTTCTGGTAATTTTTAAACTGTATTATCTAGAAGGTAAAAAAGCTTCCTTGGCATAGAATAGGTGAGGACACATAGATCTACTTTAAAAAAAAAAAGAAATATAATTCACATACCACACATAAAAATTGTCCTTTTATTGTGAATAATTCAATGGTTTCTAGTATTCACGAGGTTGTGCGACCATCACCACTAATTCTAGAATATTCCCATCACCCCAGAAAGAAACCCCATGCCTCCCAGTTCCTCCTTTCCATAGCAACCACTCATCTACTCCCTATCTCTATGGATTTGCCTATTCTGGACATTTCACGTACAATATGTGGCCTTTTGTGACCAGCTTCCTTCACTTAGTATAATGTTTTCAAGGTTCATTCATGTTGTAGCATGTGTCAGTATTTTATTCCTTTTTATGGCTGAAAATATTCCTTTATATGGATATACCACATTTTGTTTATTCATTCATCAGTTGATGGACATTTGGGTTGTTTCCAATATTGAGCTGTTATGAATAATTCCCGTACAGGTCGATTTATTGGGGGCACATAGTTAGGAATTGCTGGGTCATACGGTAAGTGTATGTCTAACTTTTTGAAAAACTGTTCCATAGCGGCTGTACCATTTTATATGCCCACCAGAAATGCTGGCAGTTTCCAATTTCTCCCTGTCATTGCCAATCTTTGTTGTTGTCTGTCTTTTTTAATATAGCCATCTGAGTGATTGTGAAGTGCTATCTTATTGTGGGTTTAATTTGCATTTTCCTAAAGAGTAATGATTTCATTTGCTTATTAGACATTCGTATATCTTCCTTGAAGACATGTCTATTCAAATCCTTTGTCTATTTTTTAATTGGGTTGTATTTTTATTTATATGTATTTACCTATGAGTTCTTTATATACTCTGGAATCTAAATCTGTATCAGATATATGATTGGTAAATATTTTCTCCCATTCTGTGGATTCTTTTCATTTCCTTGATAGTTCCCTTTAACACACAGATATGCTTTTTAAAGATGATAAAACTCAGGCACAGGATTGGAAATTGACTCTGCCAAGATTTAGATAGTTCTGCTGTGTTTATTAAAATGAATCACATAATTTATTTTAATTTTTTAAAAAGATTTATTTGAGAGAGAGAGAGAAAGTGCATGCATGAGAGCAAGGAGGGAGGCAGAGGGAGAGAGAGAGAGAATCTTAGGCAGGCTCCACACCCAGAGCGGAGCCCGATGCCAGGCTCGATCTGATGACCCTGAGATCATGACCTGAGCCAAAATCAAGAGTTGGACACTCAACCGACTGAGCCACCCAGGCACCCCACATAATTTATTTTAAACTGATTATAAGATGATGAATATAAAGTTCAAAAAGACGTTGAGAGATGGTTTTATTGGCTAAATTATGTTATAGAGGTAGTATATGAAGGTATTTCAGATGACTAAGTTTTCCTTATACCTAAAAGTTTCAGTTACCACATTAAAATAATGCAGAATATACTACATGTGGAGCTTTAGCCTCAGGCCTGGAGCAGCAGTGAAATGAAAGGTGCCACACCATTCTAGTCCTTGGGTGTCAGTATATTGTCCTTCACCTTCCATCCTGCAATAGTGAAAAATAAATTTGTTCATTAACCAAGACCAAGAATATAGAGTCCAGGTATAAGATTGTCTAGCATATTATACTCTATGCCTGAAGAATTATATCTTTCCACTTTCAAACTTTGATTTAAAATTCAGCATCCTAAAAATAAAATAAAATAAAATGAAATAAAATAAAGTAAAATAAAATTCAGCATCCTGCTTTCATATCCTACCAAAACCATTACTATTCCAAACAAACATTGTTATTATACAAATTCTGGTATCCAAGATTTTAGGATCACATACACTCAGTTTACACAAAACCAAAACAATCAGTTAAAAAATGAAAAGTTCATATTAGTTCATTCATTTATTCAACAAATATTTATTGACCATCAACTATGTGTGAGGTGCTATGCTTTATGCGGGGTTTTCTTAGACTCTTGGGAGTAGTGAAAATGTACTTCACATAAACAAACAGACTTATGCCAGGGGTTAGATTTTTTCCCTTCATTAACATCAGTGGAAAAAGTTTGCGTTATCAGCACAGACTTGGGAGTCAAAAAAGGTGAACACTTTTCTGCCCTCCTCAAAATGTATTTATATCAACCACTTCATAACAATTAGGTTGTATCTTCAATTCTGCAAATAAAGGGATATTTGTAAATGAACATGAACCTCTGGATTATATGGCATGGTATTCAGTGTGAAGATTAAGCTTGTAAAAGTGTGCTTTTATTTCATTTTACTTTTATTTTTCGTTCAAGCATAAGCTCAGAAAGGACAACAGTGAGTACATTTCTACAATTCGAAAACTAACTAATTTTGCTTACACTTTAAAAATTAGCTTAGTAAAAATACACACATATATCAGGTCAAAATCCAATAAACAAATTTGAAATTATCCCCCAAGGCTGCTTTTTTAAAAAATTTATCAGGATAGGGGTGCCTGGGTGGCTCAGTTGGTTAAGCATCCAACTCTTGATTTCGGCTCAGGTCATGGCCTCAAGGATGTGAGATTGAGCCTGGCATCGGGCTCCATGCTGGGTGTGGAACCTGCTTAAGATTCTCCCTCTTCCTCTCCCTCTGCCCCTCCCTCCCTCTCTAAAATTAAGAAAAAACAAAGCTTATCAGGATATACTTCTTATATCCTGATATATATAATTTTTGGCCTAAATTTTCTCAATAATTGTGACAAGCTTTCCATTTCCAAGCTGATGACAAAAAGTTCTATAGCAATAGGAGAGATAAGAGGAAATAAATGAAAAGTCTAATAGGTTATCAACAAGAATATTTTCTTTTGGAGGCTCATGATGGTCTTAACCTCTGTTTATAACATTTCCCCCCCAAAATAACCCAACAATTTTTTTTTTTTTTAACAGGGAGGAAGAGAGATGGTGGGAGGAGCAGAGGGAGAGAAAGAATCTTAAGCAGCCTCCACGCCCAGCTCAGAGCTCAATGCAGGGCTGGAACTCACGACCCTGAGATCATGACCTGAGCTGAAATCAAGAATCTGACGCTTAACCAACTGAGCCACCCAGGTGCCCCTAATCCAACAATTCTTAATAAATATACTATAAATATATTTTAATGAACTGTATTACAAAAGAATATTTAGCATTAAGTAAATATAATATTTAAGCAAAAATGCCTGAAAAGAACCTTTTAGAACTACAATGACTTCTTATTTTAAGCCTACCTATTTTCATTGAAGTTTCCAGTATACTTTGCCCCATTTGGGAATGTATAAGTCCCCAATCCATGAAACATATTGTCCTTAAAGTGTCCTTCATACACTGCTCCCGAAAAATGCTCAAGCCTTCCAAAACCATTCATCTGTTTGTAACAAAGGAAATGACCTCAGTAACTAACATTCAGTTTCTGTATATATATGTCTATCATCCATTTAGTTATTATTTAATCTATCATTGTATCACCCTTTATTTCCACAAAAATAAGAAAACATTTACCATTGATCATTGTCCTTCAAATGCATCTCTCTCTGAAGCCCACCAAGTCAAATGTTCCTAATGTGGGGCATTTGAACATCTAGGGGGTCCATGATGATGATAATAGGATCCTTAAGACATCTTGAATATATCAAAAGTCTTAAAGGACAACCAATTTAGTTAGCCCAGGAAACAGTGCAAAGAAGTTGTTAGAAACAAAAATTTGTATTCAAGCACACCTGAGTCCACATCTGGTTTCATCACTAATTGCGCAAGAAACCTGAGCCTGATTTCCCTCATTTGTAAAATAGGAGCATTAATAGTACCTACCTCATGAGGTACTGTGAGGATTAGATGAGTAAATTATGTAATGCATTTAGCTTTACTCAGTGAATAGGAGATGAGAAAGATGGTAATAAAGATGACAGGGGGCCTGGCTGGCTTGGTCAGAGGAGCATGTGATTCTTGATCTCGGGAAGGGGGGGTGGGGAGTTTGAGCCCCATGTTGGGTGTAATGATTACTTAAACAAATAAAACTAAAAAAAAAAAAGATGACAAACCCTGTATGACTTTAATATCACTCCTATGTTCATATCAGTTATTTTTATTATATAGTCTACTGACATGTGTTTTTCATTAATGGTGAAATGCCAGGAATCATTTAAGCAATGGGCTTACTTATCCACTGTCAATATTACAACAACAATACCTTGTCATCTTTCCAGCTTCCTGTGTAGACAATCCCATTAGGAGTGGTATGAATACCTATTCCATTTCTCTCAAAGATTCCAGAAGATGTTCTTGTACAGTCACCATCTAAACAAGAGAGAAATATATTGTAATGCATTATGAATGGGAACCTTGTTAGACTAGGTAATAAAGTATTTATGTTCAGGACTAATCATAACTGTACCCCTATGGGTCTCTTTGGCTCCCTAGCATTGAAACCAATGAGGCCAGAGATAAAGGAGCTCCATGGACTTAGAAGTCTTGTTTTGGTTTTTAAGTTTATTTATTTATTTATTTATTTAAGTAACCTCTACATCCATCATGGGGCTCGAACTCACGACCCCGAGATCAAGCATTGTATGCTCTTCTAACTGAGCCAGACAAGCGCCCCTTAGAAGGTCAGGTAACCATTAAAACACACTGGCCAGGAAGACTGACAGATCCCATACATAGGTTTCCGAGGCATACTATCTAGACTTAACATTAGAGTTTAAATTTAAAATCTGTGGGGTGCCTGGGTGGCTCAGTCGTTAAGCGTCTGCCTTCGGCTCAGGTCATGATCCCAGGTCCTGGGATCAAGCCCCACATCAGGCTCCCTGCTCCTTGGGAAGCCTGCTTCTCCCTCTCCCACTACCCCTGCTTGTGTTCCCTCTCGCTGTGTCTCTCTCTGTCAAATAAATAAAATCTTTAAAAAAAAAATTTTAAATCTGTCCATCTATTAGTATTTCTATGTCATTTTATTTAATGGAGTTAATATCCCAATAGTTGTTCTACAAAATTTACAGTCTCATTTTTTTACTCTTTTTTTTTTTTTAAAGATTTTATTTATTTATTTGACAGAGAGAGACACAGTGAGAGAGGGAACACAAGCAGGGGTAGTGGGAGAGGGAGAAGCAGGCTTCCCAAGGAGCAGGGAGCCCGATGCGGGGCTCAATCCCAGGACCCTGGGACCATGACTTGAGCCGAAGGCAGATGCTTAACGACTGAGCCACCCAGGCGCCCCTCATTTTTTTTACTCTTAAGCTATTTAATTTTTTCTTTTTTTAAATTTTTTTAAATTTTACAATGGCATTTTATTTTTTTTAATTTAATTTTATTATGTTATGTTAGTCACCATACAATACATCATTAGTTTTTGATGTAGTGATCCACGATTCATTGTTTTCATATAACACCCAGTGCTCCATGCAGTACGTGCCCTCCTTAATACCCATCACCGGGCTAACCCATCCGCCTACTCCCCTCCCCTCTAAAACCCTCAGTTTGTTTCTCAGAGTCCATAGTCTCTCATGGTTCATCTCTCCCTCCAATTCCCCCCCCCCATTTTTCCCTTCCTTCTCCTAATGTCCTCCATGCTATTCCTTATGTTCCACAAATAAGTGAAACCATATGATAATTGACTTTCTCTGCTTGACTTATTTCACTTAGCATAATCTCCTCCAGTCCCATCCATGTTGATGTAAAAGTTGGGTATTCATCCTTTCTGATGGCTGAGTAATATTCCATTGTATATATGGACCACATCTTCTTTATCCATTCATCTGTTGAAGGGCATCTCAGCTCTTTCCACCTCAACCACCCCTTAAGCTATTTAATTTTAGTCTAGATAGAAAAAGTAATTGAAATGTATGCTTACCATACTTGTCTCCATTTGGAAATATAAAGTTTATCTTACACACTTCAGCAGCTGTTATAAAAGATTTAAGAAAAGTCACATAAACTTAAATATTTTTATGTGCTTTAAGAGCTACCCAAACTGACTCACTTCATATGATCACAAGCATGATTACTTGGCATTTCCGTTGTCTAGTGTAGGGCCCTGGGGAAATGAATAACTTTGTCTAGATGATCTATTTTTATTTATTTATTATAATAGCTTTATAAATATATAATTCACATACCACAAAACTTACCCTTTAAAAGTATACAATTCAATGGTTTTTTTAGCATATTAAGAGGTATGCAACTATCACCACAATCTAATTTTAGAATGTTAGCAGTTAGTCTTCATTCCCCTAATTTCGACTCCCACCTCTTCTCTACGCCCAGCTCCACCTCACCCCAGGCCCAGCCCTAGCCCCTAGCAATCACTAATCTACTTTCTGTCTCTATAGATTTGCCTATTCTGGCCATTTCCTATAAATGGAGTCACACAGTATGTGGTCCTTTATGATTGGCTTCTTTTACTTAGTATAATGTTCTTAAGGTTCACCCATATTGTAGCATGTAGCAGTACTTCATCCCTTTTTATCACCAAATAATAGTCCACTGTACAGAAATAACAGTTTGTTTATCCATTCATCAATTGGTGGACAGCTGGGTTGTTTCCAGTTTGGGCTGTTATGAAGAACATTGCTATGTACATTCATGCATAGGTTTTTGTGTGGATATATGTTTTTATTTCTCTTGGGTAGCCTATATGACCTATTGATGCCCTCACAGAGGTAAAGTGAAGTGAGGAACTGGCAGAAGGAGGGAATAGAAAATAAAGATAGTAAATGATAGTGGGGAGAGGTAGGGGTGAGGTTGTCTAAACAGAATGAGATTGGAATGGAGACCAGGTCAAAAGAAAGGACTGAGGGGAATCTATGCCTCAAAGCCCTGGGACATTTAGTGGACCAAATCATTAGAAATTATTTTTTTTCAGGGGCGCCTGGGTGGCTCAGTCAGTTAAGTGTCTGCCTTCGGCTCAGGTCATGGTCCCAGGGTCCTGGAATCAAGCCCCACATCAGGCTCTCTGCTCCGCGGGAAGCCTGCTTCTCCCTCTCCCACTCCCCCTGCTTGTGTTCCCTCTCTCACTGTCTCTCTCTCTGTCAAATAAATAAATAAAATCTTTTTAAAAAATTATATTTTTCCAATATCAAAGAGAACATATATAGAGAAGATAAGTAAATTCTAACTTCTGGGACTAAAGAGTCTACCAGAATGTTACTCAAAGTGTGGCTCGTGCCTCAGAATTACTTGGGATGCCTTCAAGTTCCTAAACTACTGACAGAATCTCTATGGGTGGGGCAAGAGAACTGACATTTTCACTTAAAAATTAAGTGCCAATTGAGAAAGACCAGAGGCTCATCCCTTTTGAGGAAACATAACACAATAGGTAGAAGACATTAAAATTCTGTAACATCCTCAGACAGAAAGGGAGAGTATAGTATCCTTGAGACAGAAATAGGTGGTTATGAAAAAGAACCAATTAGCAATCTAGGAAATGAATAACATAATTGGGGTAATGACTGAATAGCATAATGAATACAACTGAAAAGTAAATTGGTGAACTGGAATACAAAGTTGCAAATTTTTCCCAGAAAAAGGCACAAAGAAAAAGACAAGTATCACTTGAGCAAATCCTTTCTTATCTCCCCTCACCCCCAGACTCCTCTAGGAGTCTCCACAGCACCCTGGGCCGATCCCTACTGCAGTACTTAGAACCCTGTTAAAATAATGCGTTTGTTCTGGAATCCCCAATCACAATACCCAGCTCATCTAGGTCAAGGATCAGGGATTAGTCAAATCTTTTTTTCTCACTCTAGTGTCCAGCATAGTAGTACTTAGTGGTAGGTGCTTAGTACTTGTAGGTAGGAACTGAATATCTAATGAATAAATAGCACTTGGGAAGCAATCTTTAATTGCTTATTTTTTTTAAAAGATTTTATTTATTTATTTGACAGAGAGAGATACAGCAAGAGAGGGAACACAAGCAGGGGGAGTGGGAGAGGGAGAGGCAGGCTTCCCGCGGAGCAGGGAGCCCGATGCGGGGCTCGATCCCAGGACCCTGGGATCATGACCTGAGCCAAAGGCAGACGCTTAACGACTGAGCCACCCAGGCGCCCCAGTCTTTAAATGCTTATTAAGCAGGGTACCTAAGTTGATCATACAGAAAAACCAAACTGTTTTCAACCATTGGAAACTTTGTAATGTTAGAGCGAGAGGGAATGTAAGAGATGGAGACCATCTGGCACCATAGAGGAAAAATCTAGAGAGGATGGCATTTGCCTAAGATGTCACAACAGCGAGTTTACGGCCGAAACAGAGCTGGAATCCAGGTGTTCTGATTCCCAGGACGGGGGGGGGGGGGGGGTTGTCTCCGTGTCCCCACGCCATCCCCAGTGTAGACGATCAGGAAATAAGTCACAGCCACACAGCAGCTACCAGTGTCCACGCTCTGGCTTAATGCGAGTTCTACTTAGAGGTGAACTTCCCGGCTCGGGGCATTGGGAGGAGGGGCACTCACTCGACAGAGGTGTGTTGCAGATATTTTCTTGACTCTGCGGTTCCTCCTGGGCCGCCAGCTCTATGGCACTGAGCGAAAGAAGCGCTAACTCCGCGCAGAGCGCGACTCGGTTGCCGGGGCGACGAGGCACCTCTCACCCGGAAGCGAATATGCGAGGGCCCGAAGCTGAGCCAATCGGAAGGGAGGAGGTTGTGCTGCTGCTGCAGGGCCGCGGCGGCGCCGCTCTAGGTGAGATCGCGGTGGGTGGCGAAGCCCTGGCGGGACCCCTCAGCCTGGGCCCTCCCTCCTGACAGCCGCCCCGGGAAGCAGCGCTTCGAACCCGCCACGGCCTCCCCTTCCGCGGACAAGGGATGTGCGCCTGTGTGCGTGGTCTGCGCGCCGCCCTGGTTGTCAGTGTGCGGACCCTGCTACCGCCTCCCTCTCCGGGGGTGGTCAGGGTCTGAGGAGCATCCGGCCGGGTGGGATCCGGGCAGCCTGGCTGGGGCCTGGGAGTCTGGACCAGCAGGATCCCGGGTTGTCCGCACCCCGGCTGGAGGCGAGGGAGCTGAATTCAACTTGGAGAGGGGTAAAGGATTACATTGGAGAGGCTCGGGTTTCCTTTCCTGTCTCTTGTCACCGTCTCGAACTGAGTGTATGCTGGAAGAAAGGTACCAGGTGTAGGAATCTGCGTGGAGCTGGATATGTGGGGTCGGTCAGAGGTTTGCCTGGGAAGGGAGTGGTGTGTGATCAGTTTTCAGTGTCCTGTTTGGTGATTCTGTTCCTGGGGGCCTGTTCTGCGTGTGAAACAAAGGATCCTCTTTGAGCCAAACTTAGGTCCCTGTGTCCACGGTGAAGAAAAATAGTTGGAATCTTCCCAGGCTAAATGGAATAGAATGCTGAAATTTAATACATGTAGATTATACAACCTAATTCCCATTCCCTTGAAAACATCTGGGCTGAATTGTATTGGATACAGCCAGCAAGCCTTCCTTCAACATTTTGAGAGCAGATCTCAGATCAGGTTGTAAAGGTGCGATTTTTCTGGGTTGGTGTGAGACAAGTTGTTGATCATTATTTAGGCAAGCTAGCTGGGGCGCAGTCTGGTTGGCGAGCCACTCTAAAAATCAAAGCACATTATCTTCTTGCTTTTTTCCTAATGTATTTTACTTACACAAACTTCCCTGGACTGGGTGTTTTTTGAGCTGAAGCTCTGATCTTTCTGTCTGATTTGTGTATCTTTTCCCTTTGTCTGAATTCTAGAAGTAATAGATAATTATTGATGCACAACTTTACAGAATTCAGTTTGTCTGATTGTTTTGGTCTTCTGTTAAGCTTTAAATGACCCTACATTTTTGTGAGTATGTGTGTAAGTACCAATGTTTTTACAGAAGAATTTGAGGTAGTTGGGCTTCTTACGATATTCTTATCTAAGAGAGCTGGAGTCAGGAAACTTGCAATGAAGGGATTTGAAATTTGGATTGGAAAAGTATATTAATCATTTCTTATTTTCCATATTTTATTATATTTTGACACATTGGGGGCCTACCTGGCCAGGAAGAAACTGCCCTTCCTAGAGATAGCTAATTCACCTTGACCTGTGAACATACCTTTCATATGCAGACCAACCCCCAACCACCTACCTCCTTCATCTAATTTTTGCACCCCAAGCCAATTCCTCCCTCCCCCTAAATCAACCCAGGGCCAGGTCACAGGCAACTAGGCACAGCCCCTATGCCCCAAAGCCTGCTGGAATTATTTTAACTGGCCAATCCTAAACTGTTTACTCGGCCCTGCCTTTCCTGCGGAAACCCTAAGAAAGGCTGTGGCTTTTGCCTTCCCCTGGCTCCTTTGTGCCTCCTGACTGAGTCTGGTACCTCCTCCTGGGGCCTGGCCTGGCGTGGCATGATGTACCTCTCTCCTTTCTGGCCAAACGGTGAATAACATTAAACTTTTCTTTCGGTGGCATTGACCTCTCCTTGTTGTCACTTTTATAAATTAAGACCCAGGCACAAATCAAAGGGGGTCTTGTTTATCATTAAACTTTGAATTGAAGATATAAGGTACGTGTGTGGTTGAGGAGGAAGAGATACGGTAGAAAGAATTTTGGCTTTGGTGTCAAACAGATTGTTTGAAACCCTGGCTCCAGACTTTGCTTCTATACATTCGGTGGCATTAGACAAGTCATATAATTTATCTGTGCTCTAGTCTCCTCTATAAAATGTAGAAAATAATCTTTACTGTACTAGATTTTTAGACGGTTAAATGAAATAATCTTACCTTTCCCCTTAATGCAGACTTGTATATTCAACTACGTTCAGTATGTCTCCACGTGAGTATCTTGTTGGCATCTCAAATGTAACAGATCCAATCTGAACTTGTGACACCCCTCCCCCGGTTTTTTCCTCCCCAATATTCCAGTTCTGAGCACATGACACCACTATTTACCCAGTTAACCTAGGCCAAAAAATCTTACAATAATTGTAGACATTTCTTTCTGATACTTTTCATCTAATTCATCTACATTTAAAATACATTCAGAATCTGTGACCACTTTTCAACTCTGCTGCTCCCACCCTAGTCCCGCCCACTGTATTTTCTCTGTATTTGTTCTGCCTGAACAACTGCAGTAATTTCCTAGTTGGCCTCCTGGCTTCTCCTCACCCCCCTGCAGTCTCTTTATTCTTCACGAAGCAGCTAGCATAATTGTTTTAAAACATGAGTCAGTCCTAGCCATCTTTTGCCTCAGCTCTTTAGTGACTTCCTATCATATTTAGAATTTTTAAAAAAATTTTCCAAAAAAAATTTTTTTTCCAAATCACTCTTAGCTAAACAGATTAAATTCTAGCTTTTTAAAAATCTAAAGCTACAGGGGCGCCTGGGTGGCTCAGTCGTTAAGCGTCTGCCTTCGGCTCAGGTCATGATCCCAGGGTCCTGGGATCGAGCCCCGCATCAGGCTCCCTGCTCCGCGGGAAGCCTGCTTCTCCCTCTCCCACTCCCCCTGCTTGTGTTCCCTCTCTCGCTGTGTCTCTCTCTGTCAAATAAATAAATAAAATTAATTAAAAAAAAAAAAAAATCTAAAGCCACATAAAACCCAAAGCAATCTATTTTTCTATCTGAGATCAAAACAAGTTTCTTTTTTCCTATCTAAACATAATTCTTGGCATTGAGGTAAATCTGAATTCACATGATATACTCTGTCAAACTTTTCCAAAATAGTTTAAGCCCTGCTTTGGAGAGAAATTCTCATGTTACACATACATATTTACATATTTTTTTTCAAAGACTAATGACACATTAATGAGGTTAATAGGCATGTGATGGGACCATGATACTACTAATAATATGAAAACAAAAAGCAATTCATTTATACAAAGTGTTCCTGTATGATGCAGTATGAAATGGGATCACAGAATCTATGTACAAACATGAATCACCAAAAGAAACTAAGCTCACTTTAAGAAAATTCATTCTGTTGTTTGGAGTGGAGGTGGCCAAGTTGTGATGTATAACAAAAATATTGTGTATAAAATCTTCAAAGTCAAGTATTAGCCTAAAGTGGCAATAACTGCAACTTAAACACTAAACCCAACCAGATCTTTACTGTGGCAATGCAATGTTAGCTTTGTGGCCTGCAGGATTTACTGAGGTAACAACCTCTTCTCTCTTGCCTCTCCTCCCAGTGCTCCCCCTGTCTCCAGCTTTTTCTTGGCCTTCTCTGCTCTCTGACCTCATCCCCTCTCCTCACTTCAGTACGGACCCATCAGACTTCTTACTGTTTGTCCAGCTCAGTGCATTGAAGATGTTCTGGACCTGGCACCTTCCCCCCAGAATATTCTTTTCACAAATATTTCATGGCTAATTCTCTCAGTTTGTTCAGGTGTCTGCTCAAACATGATCTCAGAGAGGCCTTACTTGACCACTCTCTTTAAAATAACAGTCTTAGGATTTTTCTTTTTCTGTATAGCATTTAACTGATATTATCTATTTATTTGTTTATTTGTGTCTTACCCTTTGGAAGGTAAGCTTCATGAGGAATTTTGTCCTCTTTGCTGTTATATCAATTGTTGGTTCATGTATTTTGGTGTTCTGTTATTAGGTGCATATATATTTATCATTGTTATATCTTCCTGCTAGATCGACCCCTTTATCATTATGAAATGTCCTTCTTTATTTCTAGTAACATTTTTTTTTTTTGCTTTAAAGTCTATTTTGTCTGATACTAGCACAGTCACTCCAGCTTTCTTGTGGTTGCTGTTTGCATAATTTATCTTTTACCATCTGTTTACTTTTCATTTATTTGTTTCTTTGAATTTAAAGTGATAAGTAGCATATAGCTATATACAGATATATATAGCTATAGCATATATCATTTTTTTAATTGAGGTATAATTGACATATAACATTATATTAGTTTCAGGTATATAACATAATGATTTATCATTTGTATATATTGTGAAATGATCACCACAGTAAGTCTAGTAGTTAGCATCTACCACCATACATAGTTACAAATTTTTTTTCTTGTGATGAGGACTTTTAAGATTTACTCTCTTAGCAACTTTCAAGCATACAATAGAGTATTATTTACTATAGTCACCATGCTGTACATTATATCTCCATAACTTATTTATTTTATAACTGGAAGTTTGTACCTTTTGACCCCCTCTACCCATTTTACCCACCCTCTACCTACCACCTCTGGCGACCACCAGTCTATTCTTTTTATCTGTGAGCTTGGTTGTTTTTGTTTTTAAATTCCACACATGCATGAGATTGTATGTATTTGTGTTTCTCTGACTAATTTCACTTAGCAAAATGCCCTTAGTTGTCCATCCTTGTTGTCGCAAATAACAATATTTCATTCTCCTTTGTGGCTGAATAGTATTCCATTGTATATATCCATATGTATATCTTTTTGAATTAGTGTTTTCATTTTCTTTGGATAAACACCCAGAAGTGGAATTATTGAATTGTATGGTAGTTCTATTTTGAATTTTTTGAAGAACCTCCATACTGTTTTCCATAGTGGCTACGCCAATTTACATTCCTACCAACAGTGCACAAGAATTCCTTTTTCTCCACGTCCTTGCCAACACTCATTATTTCTTGTCTTTTTGATAATAGCCATCCTCACAGGTGTGAGATGATATTTCATTGTGGTTTTGGTTCATATTTCCCTGATAATTAGTGATGTTGAGCATCTTTTCATGTACCTGTTGGCCATCTGTATGTTCTCTTTGGAAAAATGTCTATTCAGATCCTCTGCTAGTTTTTAAATTGAATTGTTTGGGGTTTTTTGCTGTTGAGTTGTATGAGCTCTTTATATATTTTAGATATTAATTTCTTATCAGATACATGATTTGCAAATATTTTCTCCCATTCAATAGGTTGCCTTTTCATTTTGTTGATGTTTTCCTTTGCTTGCAGAAACTTTTTAGTTTACCCACTTTTTTATTTTTGCTTTTGTTGCCTTTGATTTTGGAGTCAGGTTCAAAAAATTCTCACCAACACTGATGTCAAAGAGTTTACTGCCTATGTTTTCTTCTAGGAGTTGTATGGCTTCAAGTCTTACATTCAAGTCTATAATCCATTTAGAGTTCATTTTTGTGTGTGGTGTAAGATAATAATCTAATTTCATTCTTTTGCATGTGGCTGTCCAGTTTTCACAACACGATTTACTGAAGAGACTTCTTTCCTCACTGTATATTCTTGGCTCCTTTTGTTGTGGATTAATTGACCATATATATGTGGGTTTGTTTCTGGGGTCTCTATTCTGTTCCATTCATCTGTGTGTCTGTTTTTATGCCAATACTATACTGTTTTTATTTCCACAGCTTTGTAATATAGTTTGAAGTCAGGGATTGTTATGCCTCCAGCTTTGTTCTTCTTTCTCAAGATTGCTTTGGTTATTCAGGGTCTTTTGGCTCCGTGCAAATTTTAGGATTATTTGTTCTGTTTCTGTGAAAAATGCCGTTGGAATTTTGGTAAAGGTTGCATTGAATCTGGAGATTACTTTGGGTAGTATGGACTTTCTAATAATATCGATTCTTCCAATCCATGAGCACAGACTATCTTTCCATTTATATGTGTCTTCTTCCGTTTCTTTCATCAATGTCTTATAGTTTTCAGTGCACAGTTCTTTCACCTCCTTGGTTAAATTTATTCCTAGGTATTTTATTCTTTTAATGTAGCTTATTACTTCTTGAGTTACAACTATTTTCTCTTATTATAGACTATGTTAAGTCTAAGAAACTATCTTAAATCTAGCTTCGGGGATTCCTGGGTGGCTCAGTCAGTTAAGCATCTGCCTTCTGCTCAGGTCATGATCCAGAGTCGCGCATCGGGCTCTTTGTTCAGCGGGGATCCTGCTTCTCCCTCTGCGTCTGCCCCTCCCTCTGTTTGTGCTCTCTCTGTCCCTGACAAATAAAGAAAATCTTAAAAAATAATAATAATAAAATAAATAAAAATAAATATCTAGCTTTGGCTATATTTTATAATTTTAATGTATAATTTTCATTTTTACTTTCTTTTTGGTCTATAAATTCTGTTTTGCTTTATATATTTAGGTGTTCTGATGTTGGGTGCATAAATATTTACAATTATTAGATCCTCTTGATGAATTAATCCCCTTATCATTATATAATGACCATCTTTGTCCGTTGTTAGTTTTTGCCTTAAAGTCTATTTTGCCCAATAAAGTATAGTTGCCCCAGCTTTCTTTTGGTTTCCATTTGCATGGAATAGCTTTTTCCATCCCTTCACTTTCATTCGATGTCCTTAAAGCCAAAAAGCACTTCTGTTGTAGGCAGCATATAGTTGGGTCTTATTTTTTTATCTATTCAGCCATTTTGTGTCTTTTGATTGGAGAAGTTAATCTATTTATATTTAAAGTAATTATTAATAGGTAAGGGCTTAATACTGACATTTTGTTAATTGTTTCTTAGGTGTTTTATAGATCTTTTGCTCCTTTCTTCCTCTCTTGCTGTCTTTGTGATTTGATGATTTTCTGTCGTGGTATGCTTTGATTCCTTTCTCTTTTGTATATGTACTGTCGATTTTTGCTTTGTAGTTTCCATGAGGCTTACATAAAACATCATATAGTTATAACATTCTATTTTAAGCTGGTTAACAACTCAACTTCATTTGCACACAAAAGCTCTACACTTTCACTCTACCCAGGCAAAATCTCTGAGCCAGGTCTGTGTCTCTGAAAGTGTATATGTAAATTAAAATTTTGTTTATCAAATCACATATTAAATACATGGAAAACATCTCTTTTCAACTAGAGTTTTTTAAACCCTATACCAAATCTAACCAAATCAGGATGTAGGACTCGGGCTTAAGCATGTGTGTTTTGAAACTTCTCCGTGTATTTCTGATGCTCATCCCTGGTTAAGAAATCTGTCAGAGGGGCACCTGGGTGGCTCAATAGTTAAGCGTCTGCCTTCAGCTCAGGTCATGATCCCGGGGTCCTGGGATCGAGCCCCGCATTGGGCTCCCTGCTCCGTGGGAAGCCTGCTTCTCCCTCTCCCACTCCCCCTGCTTGTGTTCCCTCTCTCGCTGTGTCTCTCTCTGTCAAATAAATAAATAAAATCTTTAAAAAACAAAAAAAAGAAAGAAATCTGTGTCAGAGAGACTCACTAAATATTAATCCTCAGAGGGATGTGCTTGTAAAGCTTTTGTCAAAACAATTTATCTCTGCTTCCCCTAGACTGACCCTTTTAAAACACGTGCCCGTCCTTATTTCTTTGTAATGGGCTATCTCCATAACTGTGACAAAGGATTGTCGTACTTGTCTGGTTTTATGATGTCTGTATTAGTTTTTCTCTTGCAGGTGAAAATGAGTTCCTCGGTAAGAAGAAAAGGCAAGCCGGGCAAAGGAGGTGGAAAAGGGTCTTCTAGAGGAGGAAGGGAAGGCAGGAGTCACACGAGCAGATCTCACGGGGGCGGTGGTGGTGCCGGCAACAGGAAAGCCTCGAGCAGAATGTGGGATGATGGCGATGACTTTTGCATCTTCAGCGAATCGAGGCGCTCATCCAGGTCATTATGCTTTTGTAATGTGTAAATGCAGAACCGGTATCAATTCCTAATCTGTGGGACAGCAGAGAGCTAAGAGGAAGAGGGGGGAAATGCCGAGTAATTCCGGTCAAGTGAATCGTTCCTCTTGTTTTAAAACCTTGCAGTCTCCCGCTTTGTAACCTTTTCTAGAGGCATGTTGGCAAATAACGGCTTTTTTTTGCAAGGTCGGAATCTGAAGTTAACTTCAACTTACATGACACTGTGAATTGAATATAATACTGTTGCTCTAACTCCTGTTACCAGGAAAGTAAATATTGGAAATGGCGAAAGTGATGAAAATTATTTTAAGAGTTTCTTACACATTGTAGTTTGAAAGTCCCAAAATGCTACTTGACTGTACTCGCTGTCTGTTTAGTTGATGGATTAATTATCTCTTTTCCAGACATATCAGCCAAATCTTCACTGGTGCTTCCTGTGATGACCCGTGACAGAGTCATAGCCAGGCTTCTTTCGTACTCAACTTTTAAATAATGAGTAGATTCTGATAACTCTAATGAATATTTAGTGAAAGTAAAGATTTTACTGCTGCATGTTGTGCAGTGTAGATAGAGAATTCTCGTCTCTCAAGTGGCACTGCAAGCTGTCTACTGGAATTTTTAGAGATGGAAAGATTTCTTTAAAGCTACACATACACACACACTCACTCTCTCTCTTTTGTGGAAATAACTCCCAACTAAATATTAGTTAGAAAGGAATATAGGTGAATGCTGGAGTTTAACTGCAACAAACATGCTTTTAACTTAAATGAATACATCTATATGCACTCAGGAAAAGAAAAAGAAAAACAGATAGCATTTAAGTAGTTTAAACTTGCCAGTAAATGAATCTGAGCCCCACAGTGAGCAAGAAATGGAAGAAGAATTACAATTCCCTCGGTCAGTCTTAGTTTCCAAGTGCTTTTTGTAGTTGAAGCCACTTGATGTACTGAGTATGTGATTTTAGGGTTTAAATATATATTTTTTATACATAGTCCCTAACATAACCAAATACTTGATCTGATATTCAGCCAGAGAATCTACAATTTTTTTTTGTTCTAGAAGAAAAATAGTCATTTCAGACATACTGAGAGCTAATATGTCAATCTCAAACTTGACACCTTTTTTTAAAGGAATCTAGGAATCTTCCAGGGTAATTTTAAGCTATATTTTCACTTTACCTGCTGACTTAAGAACCTAACTTCTGAGTTAGATGCAGTCCCTTCTTTTTGAAAACGTAGACATTATAACTGGAGGTTCTTACCGTCTTTGGCATTCATTCATACAGCAAGTATGTCCTGAGCACCTACTAGGCACCAGGTACTATTTTAGGGACTAGAATTACAACAATGAATAAAATATTGTTCTTGTCTTCATAGAAGCAAGTTTGAGGTATAAAGACCTTAAACAATATTTAATATGTCAGGTAGAAAGTGCCCTGGAAAAAAATAAAGATAAAAGAGGTAGAAAATGCCAAAATAAACTGCTGTTATTTTTAAATAGTTGCTATTTATGTAGAGTGATCAGGGAAGGCTTCTAATAGCATGTCCTTTAAGCAGGGACAAGAAGGAAATGAAGGAGAGAGCTATGAAGCTTCCTGAGGGAAGAACATTCAAGGCAGAAGAAACACCGCGTACAAAGCCCCTCAGCCAGGAGTGTGCTTCGAAGGTTTAAGAAGTGGCAGGGAAGCATGTGGCTAGAGTGGATGGGTAAGAAGGAGAGTAACAGGCAGTTAGATCCAAGAGGCTAACACTGTGTAGGACTTTATTGGCCTTTATAAGGATTATGACTTTTGCTTTGAGAAAGATAGGAAGCCATTGCCGGCTTTGAGGCTTTGAGGCAAAGGTGTGTGACGTCATTCCCTCTGGCCAGAGGTGCTACTATTCAACATACGCCTTTATGTGAATTAGAAAACGGTGTCCCTTTAGGCAGTTATAGCCCCAGAATGCATGCGTGGTCTGCGCAACTATACTCAGTAGCCCTGACTCTGTATTCTGTGTGGAAAATAGACTCCAGGGGAGGCAGAGTTGGAAGCAGGAAGACTAGTTAGGAGATACTCTCCAAGTGGAAATGTCACAGACAATGTACTTCTAAGTCTGCAGTTCAAGGAAAAGATCTAAGCTAGAGAAGTTAATGTGAGTCCTCTGAATGACTTCGATTTAAAACTGTGAGATTGGATGAGATAGACTACATAGAGAAGAGGCTTTGAGCCCTGGGATACTCTAGGCTTTAGAGCTGCGATAGATTAGGAGAATCTGACAAAGGGGAGAGAGGAGTTGCCAGTGGTGTAGGAGGAAAACTAGGAGAGTTTGGTTTCTGGAATCGGGAAATAAAGGTGCTCTAAAGGGGATTATCCAGTCAGATAGGATGGGATACATAAAGGGGATACTCAGTTGTAAAGGAGTGCTTATAGAGCTCAAGAGAGATGTGCACTGGCCTCTGGATTTGGCAATGCGGATAGCATAGGTAACTTTTTTTTTTTAGGTTGCACATCCATTGCCTTATATAATTACAGTTTATTTATTTTTGGTGTGAACTTTTTTCTTTATTCCAGTCTAATTAATATACAGTCTTATAGTAGTTTCAGTTGTACAGTATAATTACTCAACAATCCTATACATTACTCAGTGCTCATCAAGATCAGTGTACTCTTTCTTAATCTCCATCACCTGTTTCACCCATTCCCCTGGCACCCACCACCCTTCTGGCAACCACCAGTTTGTTCCGTGTATTTAAGAGTCTGCTTTTCTGCTTGTCTCTTTTTTTTTCTCTTTGTTCATTTGTTTTTGTTTCTTAAATTTTGTTTCTTAAATTTTACATATATGAGTGAACTTCTAAGAACTGTCTTACCAAATTCGAATATATAAAACATTATAGTAAACTGTGGTCACTGTGTTGTACACTACATCTCCAGAACACACTCATCTTATTACTAAGTTTGTTCCCTTCGATTTCCTTTACCCATTTGCCCCAGCTCCCCTTCTGCCCCATAGGAATGATCACTTCCCCTAAGTAGGCCTAGAAGATGCAACGTTTTCTTCATTCCCACAAAGATGCTGAATCTAGTTATGACCCTCAGACCGCTGGAGAACACATGTGAAGGCCACCAGGAATTTCTTGAACCGATGGGATAGACTGGAAATTTTGATATCATGTTTATTCATTTGAATTCAGGATTATTGGAGACTTCTGTTTTATTGAGGACTGAGATTATGCAGGTTACCAGGGTAAGATTAACTAACAAAATTATCGTATACATGGAAAAGTTTACAATCCAGATGTCCCTCACGTGTTGTTTCCCAAGAATCAGGTAATTTCAGTTTTTAATTGGTATCTCCCTTTTCTGTGAATCCCAAAGCCAGATCTCACACTGTTTCTGTAGGTGGCATGACAATTCTATGCCTAGAGGAAAATGAGCTGACAGGATCTCTTCTCTATGGCCCCCCATTTTGGTCTTTTCTCACATACAGTTTTACTCCAAGGCCTCAGCTGGTGAATGTCTGCACCTTAGCTTCAGTAACAATAATGTTCAAGACTCTTGATGGGTGGTAGAATGAGGCAGGATTTTCTTAGTGTAGTGTTTGATTTTTCTCCTTATAATTTTGGTTTTAGGCCTCACTGAGTTATATCTATAGCATGGGTAACCTTAACAAGAGCTGTTTGATATAGTTGGTGAGGAGAAGCCCTGATTGCAGTGTGTGTCAGAGAGAAAAGGAAAGAAAGTGGAGAGAAAGACAATGATTTAGATAACCATTTTGAGGAGTTTTACAATAAAGGGCAGAGGAGGGAGGAGAGATAAGGCAATAGTTTGAGGTGGTGTGCACTCAAGGGGAGAATTTGGTTTGGTTTGGTTTTTTAAGATGGTGACATTATATAAGATGTGTGTATGCTGATGGGAATGCTCCAAGGGGAATGAAGAACTGATGATGTAGAGGGAAAGAGAAGTGCTGGGATGATTTCCTTGAGGAGATTGAAGAGATTGGGATACAGTGTACAAATAGAGGGATTGACTTTAGGATCTAGTGTGGTTCTTCCTTAGTAACAGGAAGGAAGGCAAAGTAAAGGGGTATATACAGATAAGTGGTGGATGAGAAAGGAGTATGTAGAATCCCCCCCTTTTTTTAACTAATCACGAGGAAGCAATTAGACAAATCCAAATTGTGAGAATTTCTACAAGCTGACTGGCCTGAGCTCTTCCAAAAAGACAACGTCAGGAAATAGGTGAGAGAACTGTTCGAAATTAAGGGAGTTTGAAAAAAAGAATAGCTAAATATCATTTTTAATTAGATAATCAAAAAAATCTGGGGCACCTGGGTGGCTTGGTCGGTTAAGTGCCTGCCTTTGGCTGAGGTCATGATCTCAGGGTCCTGGGATCAAGCCCAGCATCAGGCTTCCTGCTCAGCGGGGAGTCTGCTTCTCCCTCTCCCTCTGCTCCTCGCGCCCCCGCCCCCACTTGTACTCTCTCTCTCTCTCTCAAATAAATAAATAAAATCTTAAGAAAAATCTATAGAGGACATGATTGAAGCAGTTGGTAACTTTGAATATGGATTATATATTAGATGATATTATATCAATATAAAATATCTTATGAGTGATAATAGTATTATGGTTATATAAGAATCTATCTCTGTTCTTAGAAAATGCATGCTGAAATATTTAAGAGTGAATATGATCTCTGCATGATGTCTGCAGCATACATTCAGATGGTTTAGCAATATATACATAAAATGGGGCAATACCATAGGCATATATGTGTGTAGAGAGAGAGGATGAGATGTGCATAAATGTGTCTGCGCATTAATGTATGGCAAATGTTAACAATTGGTGAATCTAGGTAAAAGATGTTTATTTCTATAGGTTTCAATTTTTCAAAACAAAAAGTTAGAGGTCTCTGCCTGGCTGGCTCAGTTGGTAGAGCAAACCACTCTTGATCTCGGAGTTATAAGTTCGAGCCCCATGTTAGGTGTAGAGATTACTTTTTAAAACAGTCCTAAAACTGACCCTCTAAAGTGTAGGTTCCATTTGTGTTTGTGTGTGTGTGTGTTCCATTATTGAGGAGCACCTGGCTTGTTCAGTTGACAGAACACGTGACTCTTGATGTCAGGGTCATGAGTTCAAGCCCCACAGTGGGTGTGGAGCCTACTTTAAAAAAAAGAAAAAAACTGTTAGAGGAAATGATAGACTTGTGCAACATTTCTTTTCAGAAATTGTGACTAAGTGGCTAAAACCACAGTCGATTATATTTTCTCCTTTCCTACCCAGTGTTGCAAGTATACGTGTGTGGTTCTTTTCAAAGTCTCAGTATTGTGGATTGAGATTTTAAACACAAAAAAAGTTTCTTCCATTTCCCTAGATTTGTGAAAATTTATAATGAAACATGCCAGACGAAAAAAAGAAATTTAGTGAATAATGTTAAACTTTTGAATTTATTGTTTTTTTAAATATTAAAAAGAGTACCTAAAAAAATCTAAAATCCAACAATGAAAGATTAGTGAAATAAATTCCAGTGCATCTATATCTATATATAACCATTTAAAAACATGTTGTAGGAGAATATTTAATCTTAGAGAAATACCAGTTTTATTTTGATAAGGAAATAAAGCAAATTATAAAAGATTATATGTGCTGTATAATTTTATTTATAAATGTCTGTGAAAAGAATTGATGTGAATTAGGATGACTTCTGTTTTCTACATTTCTCCAGTGAACATGTATTTATTATTATTATTTTTGTAATCAGGAAATAATGATAACTTAGGTAAATATTTCAAAAGCAGGACCTAATATTCACAAGTAAAATGAGACCCTTCGTTGTTTTCAGATTGGGTACCTAAAGTAGAATGAAATAATAGTTTGTGTGTAACGTATTTCTTTTGAAAGTCCTCTATTCCAGCAGGAGTCATCATAGCATTAGTTTTTCCAGAGGATTCTTGAGTTAGTGAAGCCAGATTTAATGATTAAGAATCTAATCAGGTGTTTTTTCAGCAGTGGCAAGATAATGAAGTCTGGTCAGTGCTATAGAAAACAGGGAATTCTTCACATTCATTGTTACCATTTGTAAGATACTTGACAATCCAGTTCGTGTTGTATGTATTTGGGGGCTGTGGGGAGAATGTCAAAGTGCTGGTCCCAAGTAAATGTGTCCTTTGCAGACCTAGCAACAGTAGCGTAAGAAAAGGAGAGGCACGCCCCAAATGGAAGCCTGAAGCCAAAGTGCCCCTTCAAACCCTGCACATGACTTCTGAGAACCAAGAGAAAGTGAAAGCTCTTCTCCGGGACCTCCAAGAACAAGATGCGGATGCTGGATCTGAGTAAATCATTTTATTTGAGTAAATTCGTATATTAAGGAAGATGTATTGGCAGTGGGAAGGTCCTGTGTGTCTTTGGGAGTACTTTTCAATACTGATCCCATTGTGACAATATAATTAGTTGAAAGTGAGCTGAGAGAAATACAAGAATAACTGTTCAACAGCAGTTTTAGAGTAAGTTTGTTTCGCAATATCTGTAAGCAGTACAGATGGCCTTTTTATCTTTTTTTCCGAAGACAGCACTGAAACGGATTCAGTAATTGCTTTATTGACAGCCTTCCAAATAAAACCTTGGAGTGTACAGTAGCAGTATTGTTGTAGGAGTAAATATTGACTTGATAAGATGAAGTCTTAGGGGTACACTTTCTCATAACCATCTGCCTAAGAGAAACGACTTTTACTGTTCTGCTTTGTGATTTCAGTCAAAGAAGTCAATTCATTGCATTTGCCACAATTAATGGGTGGTCAATCATGAACAGCTCCATCTCCATCTTATCTACAAATCTCTTTATCTGCCTTAGATTTAGGAAGGGTGGTTATGCAGCAAAGCAAAAAATGAGGGATGGTTTTTATGAATGAGGAGAGAGGATAGCCAGGGCTTCTGTGGTTAAGAATATAGGCTCTGGGGTCAGACTGCCTTTGTTAAAATCTCTAGTTGCTCTTTACTGTATAACCTTTGGCAATTACTAATCTTCTCTAAGTTTTAGTTGATCATCTGAAAAATGGAGATTCCAGTAGTATCTGATTATGGGTTAGTGGGAAGACTTTTAAAGAGATAGAACATATAAAACACTTAACATAGTACCTGGCATGTAATAAATGCCGGATAAATATTAATTGCCAAGATATAAATGAATAGATCAATAAAAGTTTAAATCAGTAACTGAAGAATGGTTAGCATCCTATGTCCTCTGGCTCCTTGAACTAAATTCTTAGACTCTTGCTAAATTTTTCTTGGAAGTGCATGGAAATTAGTATCTAATATATGAAAATGTTACCTTTGTCAGAAGAGGCATTTCTGGGGAGGAGGAAGATGATGAGCCTGAGTGTGATGATGAGCAGTACTGGTCTGCTGGACGAGAAGCTTCCCTTGTTCCTGACTGTGACCCTTTGGAATATGCTGGCTCAGGCCCAGTGGAGCCTCATAGTCCAGAATTTACAGTCTCAACATTTGCAGTGCAGAAACTTTCCAGGTGATTGCTTCCAACATTTACGGGAGTTAGGGGAGATCATATTGTAAACCCAACTACCCCTCCTTGAGTACTTTCCTCTTGTGTGGGTTGCAGGGGTGCGTGATATATGTCCAATATCCTCTCTTTCAGAACAAGGTGATTAGGGAGTATTACCAGATAAACTTTTTCAAAATACAGATCCTGCCTATATATGGTTATAACTTCACATAAACATATATAAGTGAATTTCACTTTTGTGATTTGATACTACTTAATATTTTTTGTCACGTTTCACACTCGGTAGGTATGGCTTCAACACTGAACACTGTCAGGCAGCCCTGAGGATTTGTGATGGAGATGTGGGAGCTTCACTAGAACATCTGCTCACACAGTGTTTTTCAGAGACATTTGGGGAGAAGATGAAGATCTCTGAGGCAGTTGCCCATGTAAGCTTGGATGAGTGTGTGGAACAGCGGCAGGAAGAGGCATTTGCTCTCAAGTCCATCTGTGGAGAGAAATTCATAGAAAGAATTCAGAACCGAGTCTGGACCATTGGATTAGAACTGGAGTATTTGACGAGTAAATTCTGCAAATCCAAGCAAAAGGAAAGTACCAAAAATGCACAGGACACTACACTTGAAATCTGTAAATTTTACCTCAAAGGAAATTGCAAATTTGGATCAAGATGCAAATTCAAACATGAAGTGCCCCCAAATCAAATTGTCGGAAGAGCAGAAAGAATTGTAGATGATTCTCATCTTAATGTCCATGAAGATGCCTCTTTTTTATATGAACTTGAAATTCGATTTTCTAAAGACCACAAATACCCTTACCAAGCTCCGCTTGTGGCATTTTATTCCACCAATGAGAATCTACCTCTGGCTTGTCGTTTACATATTTCTGAGTTCCTTTATGGCAAGGCCTTGACATTTGCAGAAACTTCAGAACCTGTTGTATATTCTCTGATAACCCTCTTAGAGGAAGAATCAGAAATAGTCAACTTACTGACAAATACCCATCACAAGTACAGTGTCCCTCCTGTGAACTTTCTGCCAGTATCCTCTGGGACCAGAATAAATAATCCTGTCTGTCGTAAACCAGTGATTCCAAGTAATTCTTTTGCTTCAAATCAAATTCCTGAAGGTGTGTAAGGCCTTGATTGTGTGGAGGGCTTTGTGGAGGGGGTGTTCAGAATGGGGGATTGAGGAAGTCAGCGTTTCCAAGGGCTGCCCTCGGATCTCCTGGTGATCTTAGGCAAATCATTCTCCTCAGTCCATGGCCAAAAGGGAATGAGAAGCCCCTGAACTGTGGCCTGACTTTAAGTCCCAGTTTTGGCATCATGATTGGGCTCTCTGCATTGAAAGTTTGTAGCGATGTATAAGTTTATTCAAGCAGTTGGGGGCTGGAAGAACCTTAAAGCATCTTCCTAGAAAAACTGTTTTGTTGAATTCATTTGGTTTCACATGTTTACTTCTGACACTTTACACGGAATTACTTTCAAATGAGTTTTTAGAGATATTTCTCTTTCTATAGTACACTAGACCCCCAAAGTTCATTAGCATAGGGCTACCTTTATGAATCCCTAAATCCTCAAAGAAATGTTGGTGCAAGTTTCTGGCTGTATCGAAATCCAGATTTGCTATACAGATTCTTACACCACAATTAAACTCCTTGTTCAAAGTTCATCAAAGAATTCTCTCTGTTGCCATCTTTCTTTGAGAGAAACAAGTTTTTATTATTTCACAAGAGTTCTTAGGTAAACATCAATAAGTAGAGAACAATGAAATTGCATTGAGATGGAGATGGTGGACAGTTGGGTAGGTTCACTCACTAGCCACTTGCTCCCAAACAGCAGTTTCTAGTGTGTGGGATTCAAATATATTCCTTGAGAAATGACAAATTGTGTGGCCTGGACTTTTTTTTTTTTAAAGATTTTATTTATTAATTTGACAGAGAGAGACACAACGAAAGAGGGAACACAAGCAAAGGCAGTGGGAGAGGGAGAAGCAGGCTTCCTGCAGAGCAGGGAGCCCGATGCGGGGCTCGATCCCAGGACCCTGGGATCATGACCTGAGCCGAAGGCAGACGCTTAATGACTGAGCCACTCAGGCGCCCTGGCCTGGACTTTTTTAAGTAACAGCTTTATTGAGATAAAATTTACGTACCATAAAATTCACCCTTAATTTTAAAGTGTACAGTTCAGTGGGTTTTTAGTATATTCACAGATTTGTGCAACCGTGACCACTATCTAATTCCAGAACATTTTTATCAACCCTAAAAGAAACCCCATACTTAGTAGCGGTGAGTCCTTATTTCTCCCTTCCCTCAACCCCTGACAACCACGAATCTACATTCCGTCTCTATGCATTTGCCTATTCTGTACACTTTATAGAAATGGAATCATACAATATGTGGCTTTTGTGATTGGCTTCTTTCACTTCGCATCATGTTTTCAAGGTTCATTCATATTGTAGGATGTATCAATACTTCATTTTATTGCTGAATAATATTCCATTATATGAACGTGCCATATTTTGTTTATTGATTTATCATTTGATAGATATCTGGGTGGTTTTATGTCATGAGATTTTAGGAACACTTGCAAATAGTTGAAACTTTCAGTTAATTCCTTGAATGTAAAGAGTCTATGGAATTAACAAGGCGTGCCATGATTTTTTTCTTCCTTGTTTTTAATTTGGTTTAGCAATAGCCACTTGTACTTGATGAAAGTTTATTTGAAGATGTATTTTAAGTTCTTTAGCAGTAGAAGTAGTTGTTTGAAATGAATGAACCTGCTTTATTCAAGCTTTTAACTTTTTCTCCATCTTATGATTTTGTTGTTGTTACTTTATTAGATAGTGACTTTCCCCCTTTGCTAAAGAAAGGGCTCCATATCGAAAATGTTTCCTTTTATCCCCTTCAAGTTGAAAAAGAATCAGAACCTGAGGAGGAGACAGATGAGGATGAAGGTCCTGCACCAGTTATAGTGGAGAATGAAAGCTATGTGAACCTTAAGAAAAAGATTTCCAAAAGATATGACTGGCAGGCAAAATCAGTACATGCTGAAAATGCTAAAATCTGCAAGCAGTTCCGAATAAAACAGGTAGGGTATTCTGAGAGAATGGCTAGCATTGCCTCCCTAATGTACGGGTGAACGGATTAGGAATTAGGAAGCCTTGGCTACCTTCCCTAGTTTACTTTTGGTTCTCTTTAACTCTGAGTGGTCAAATTTTCTGCATGCCACAGCAAACTTGGGTGCATGTTGTAGATAGTTTTGGAAAATCCAATGGCTGGTGAAAATGAAACACGTGCATATATATCAAATATTCTCAGAATCGTGGCTTTCGTACTCTGCTAGACAATCTGATAAGTGAAATGAAAATTAAAACTGATTTACATTAGAAAAAAATAGTGTAGAAAGGAGAAGGATAAGGAGGGACCCTTACCCCATTTCAGAGAATCCCAGGATAAATAACTTACCCAAGGTCACATAGCTAGTAGGTGGCAACAGGGATTCAAGTTAATTCTCTGTTCCTAAAGTCCATGCTGTTTTTATCCCACTCACAAGAAGATTATTTTAAAAGAACCTATGAGTGAACATTTAGGGCAGAGTTGGGTGTAGGACAAAAGGTTGCTTAACCACTTTGGGGATTGGATTAGGGATGTGTCTAACAGCTCTTCTAACTGTGAAGTTCAGATTCTGATTTTTGACACAGCGTAACACTATCGCATATTAGAGTGCAGTACCTGTAGAATGTCAAAGTGAATAGAAATTCACACCGTAATTAAATAGTAAGATGGTAGAAACAAACAATTCCACATTCAATTTGATCAGTTTGTGTTCAGAGGTAATAAATTTATATGATAAAATAATATGCAGAAACATGATGTGTTAGTATAAATTTCTTATTCAAAAATACATCTTTAACAATGAATCATGGAATACTACATCAAAAACTAATGATGTAGTGTATGGTGACTAACATAATAAAATTTAAAAAAAATAAGAAATATACCTTGGATACTTTTCTAAAAAAAAAAAAACAAAAAACAAAAAATGCCTCCTTAGTTTTAGCATATACTACAATGTTTATTGGCCATTGGATGTCGGACTGAGTTACATATATGTGATGCCTGGCCAAAAAGAACCCTTTCATGAGTGCTCTTACTGTTACTGACTTTAGTAAAAATCTGATACGGTATAGAACTACACTGTCCAATGTGGTAGCCCCTAGCCACATGTGGCTATTTACATTTAAATTAATTAAACTTAAATAAAATTAAAATTCAGTTCCTCAGTAGCACTGGCCACATTTCAAGTACTCACTAGCCATATGTAGCCAGAGGTTGTTACATTGGTCAATGCTAAAAAAACATTTCCATTAACGTGGGAAGTTCTGTTGGGTAGTGCTGATGCAGAGACTCCTGCCAGGAAGAGCTAGATAGTGCTAAGCAGGACGGCTCATTTCTCTCATAAGATCTTGCAGTTTATTCAGATGTAGGAAAACCATAAAGATTTCACAGCTTATTCTGGCTGATTCTCTGAGCAGCCTTCTGACTGAAGTCATCAGCATCCGATCCTAACAAATCTACAATTTCTATCTCTGAGCAAATTGTTAAAGAAAGAGCAGAAAGGGTGGGTCAAGCTATCGGATTCAACACTCAGAGCTTTGTGAAAGATGATTGAAAGTACCTAACTGATACCTTATCTTTTATGTTATTAGGCTTCCAGACAGTTCCAGTCAATTCTGCAAGAAAGACAATCACTCCCTGCTTGGGAAGAAAGAGAAACCATTCTTAAGTTGTTGAGTGAGCACCAAGTGCTTGTTATAAGTGGTATGACTGGGTAAGAATGCAATTTATTTGTAATGCAGCTTTCATCCATGAATATGGTATGTACCCTGGTTACCATAACCAGTTCTACTTGTAAAAAACTAGTAGCTGTTATTATTTGTGGTTTTTCTGGTCAGATACGAAATAATATTTCACAGAACATAATATTGCGTATCTGCGGCCAACAGACCTAAATTACAAAAAAAAACAAAAACAAAACTCAGAAATCCATCCAGGAATTTACAGACATTGTACTCCTCTGCCTTCAGACAGTTTTTTTTAAAGATTTTATTTATTTGACAGAGAGAGACACAGTGAGAGAGGGAACACAAGCAGGAGGAGTGGGAGAGGGAGGGAGAAGCAGGCTTCCCGCCGAGCAGGGAGCCCGATGTGGGGTTCGATACCAGGACCCTGGGACCATGACCTGAGCCGAAGGCAGACGCTTAACGACTGAGCCACCCAGGGGCCCCTGCCTTGAGACAATTTTAAGGCAAAAGGTCTAACTGAATACTTTTTTTTGGTAAGACTTTTTTTTTTTTAAATATTTATTTGAGAGAGAGAAAGCATGTGAGCACACAGTAGGAGGGGCAGAGGGGGAGGAGAGAACATCTTAAACCCAGAGCCCAACATGGGGCTCGATCTCACAATCCTGCGATAAGTACCTGAACTGAAACCAAGAGTCAGACACTTAACTGACTACACCACCCAGGTGCCCCTTACTGAACGCTTTTAACAGGCCCATTTTTTTATGTAAAGGATAGTTCCAGAACATACATAAATACATACATTTATTTATTTATTTTAAAAGATTGGGACACCTGGGTGGCTCAGTCAGTTAAACATCTGCCTTTGGCTCAGGTCATGAGCCTGCTTCTCCCTCAGCCTGCTGCTCCCCCTGCTTGTGTGCTCTCTCTCTCTGACAAATAAATAAGTAAAATCTTAAAAAAAAAAAAAAAGATTTATTTGAGAGAGAGAGCACATGTGTGCATGCAAGCTGGGGGAGGGGCAGAGGGAGAGTGAGAGAGAATTCTCAAGCTGATGCCTCCCCACTGAGCATGGAGCCCCATGGGGGGCCTCAATCCCAGGACCCTGAGATCATGACCTGAGCTGAAATCAAGAGCCAGCTGTTTAACCAGCTGAGCCACTCAGGCACCCCTCCAGAACATTTAACTTGGAAATTTTCCTCTTCTAAATTTATTCTGATTTCCTTACAGCTTTTATTTGTTCTTTTAAGAACAACTTAGGGCATATTATCTTTCCTGTTTCACACTTTTCATATGTTATCCAAACTTATTTAACAAGAACAGGTTCTAGACTTAATTTAGTTCTATATTCAAAGTTATTCAACCTAATAATTATATTTGTGCCCAGACTCACTGATACAGTAGTAATTGGAGATCTTCCAGTTTCTTATCTTTTTCACCTCAGTCCACTTGTAGCCAAATCAGTAAGATAATACATAAAATCATAAAAGAATACTCCCATTTCTTTAGGATTCAAATACAGAGTTCATATTCCTAGAGGTATTTACAGAACTTGATCTAATGTCTGCTCAATTGTCCCAATTTTATAAATGATACTAAACTATTATATGAGTGTCCTGTTACTCCAAGTGCAAATTCCTAGCAGTTATGAGCTATAGGTAACAAGTCAGTAGGTCAGTTTAGAAGATAAATGAAGCTGAACAAGTTTTATTATAATTGGCTTTCTCACTTCTCTCATTGCACATGGTTCCTTTTTTTTGTTAACTAGCACTTGAAAACTCTCATTTTAGGACTTATTTGTTTTGACATACAGATGTGGGAAAACTACACAGATTCCTCAGTTTATTCTGGATGATTCTCTGAATGGCCCACCTGAGAAAGTGGCTAACATCATCTGTACCCAACCCCGACGAATCTCGGCAATATCTGTTGCTGAACGTGTTGCTAAAGAAAGGACAGAAAGAGTGGGTCTGACTGTGGGGTACCAGATCCGGCTAGAAAGTGTCAAGGTTTGTATACTCTGCTTATTTCCTGATAACAGAAATTTTGTTTTTCAAGTATAAAGAGTTCTTGGATTCTAGCGACTCATGGGCAAGTTGGGGTGCATACTTCAGTACGGCTGAAGACCTTTTAGAAATATTTCGGTATAAGAATTCTTATTTGGTTATGCTTCATTTCCTCTATAAAGACCTTTTATTCTTCATTGGCAGAAATGACCTAGTAAGTGCTGTTTTACTCTTAAACCTGGGACTTAATCCATTTAACCAAATAAGGAATGGACAAATGCAGAATTGAGTTCATCACTTGCTGTTGTTTTTATGTTTTATAATAATTTTTTAATGCTTTTTATGAGTCTTAAACTTAAAATTTTGATATGAAGTAGAAAAGCTTTTACTGTTGTTGCCAGCAAGAAACTATGCATTTAGTGTGGTTTCATATTAAATGCAACTGCTGATATTTTCAAGATTCTTTGTCCCTATCCGTTCAAAATGGCTTTGCCATATTGGCTTTGAAAGTGTTTCCTTTTTGCAAAAATTCCATGAATGCTTTCTGTGCCCTTTTCTGTGTAAGTCCTCAGCCACCAGACTGTTATACTGCACCACAGGCGTGCTGCTGAGAAGGCTGGAAGGAGACACAGCTCTCCAAGGAGTCACCCATATCATTGTTGATGAAGTTCATGAGAGGACAGAAGAAAGGTAAACCAAAGATTTTCTAAAAAATAGCCACACACATAAAATGAAGGCATGGCTGAAATAATTTTGTTCTGTTTCTGGTTCGGTTTCATAGAGCTAGAGAGGAAGGCCACAGAGAAGGCCCAAGTTAGAGAAGAGGAACTGCTTTCCTGATCTATGGGGTCTAGAATACTCGGAATGCTAGGAGGGCACATGTTCATCACTAGAGGAGTCATCCTGTTAGATGGACATCTTCTACCAGGAGATATTTAACACCCTCCTGGGCCTCATGCTGAGCTGGGCACTGTACTTAGTAGGAATAACAGGTGTAACCGGTGCTGTAGTTGATAGATGGGTCAGTATGTGCTTCCTTCTTTGTTCATTTGGTCAGTCATTCAGTCCTGACAGCCATTCATACATTTATTGAGACTGTCTTAAGTGCCACATGATCTGTTAATTGCTGCGGATACTATAGGAAACAAGCATATGTAGTTCTCCTTTTTCTCATGGTGTGGTAGGAAAAACAAATAATGAACAAATAAATAAAGACTTACGAATTGGAGTAAGTACTCCGAAGGAATAAATAGGATGCTGTGTTCTGGGGAGAGGGATCCATGAGATGGTCAGAGCTGATATCTCTCAAGAGATGATGATTAAATTAAAATCTGAAGTATGAGAAGGCATCCCATGTGACAGATGGAGGCAAGGCCAGCATTCGCAGACTGCAGTGGGAAAGGGCATCATGAGCCCAGAAAGTGGAGGAAGGCCTGTGCAGCTGGTTGTAATAAACAAGGGGAAAAGTGGCAGGTAGAAAAGGCAGGAGCCAGATCTTCCAGGGCCTTGTATACCCTGGACGATAAAACATTTAGAATTTATTTTAATGGAATTAGAAGTCATTAAAGGTTGGGATATAAAATCAAAATCTTCAATATTTTAAAAGGAAGGACCAAGTAAATAGATGGCATTAATCATAGTTTGTCATAGTTTGTGGATCATTTTCTGGAACAACGATGACAACAAAAACCTAAGGGGAAAAAAAAGACAATCCTGTAAAAAATTTGAGACTTTCCCAAAAAGGACTATACTATTATAAATTTTGAGAACAAAGTCTAAGTAAAGTTGGCAGACTGACAGAGAAGCAGAAAATAGCTAATAGCAAAATTTTAAAAAGAAAAAAACAAACATGAAAAGAGTCTCCAACTATTGCTGATAAAAAGTTTTTAAACTCTGAACAGGGAAGACATATGACTAGAAGACTATTTGTTCAAAGAAATAAATACATTGATGCACTAGTAAATAGGAAGTATGAAGTAATTAGAAACTAAAGAAAAGCAGACTTGCATATAAAAGGAATAGATCAAAATAAAAAGAAATAATTCCTAGAACACAACAATAGTAAACTTTATTTAATTTTTTTAAAGGTTTTATTTATTTATTTGACACAGAGAGAGAGAAAGAGAGAGAGAGAGGAGAAGCAGGGGGAGGGGCAGGCAGAGGAAGAAACAGACTCCCCCTGAGCAGGGAGCCTAACTCAGAACTTGATCCCAGGACCCTGGGATCATAACTTGAGCTGAAGGCAGACGCTTAACCGACTGAGCCACCCAGTCCCCCCCCCCTTTTTTTTTTAAGATTTTATTTATTTATTTGTCAGAGAGAGAGCACACAAGCAGGGGGAGTGGCAGGCAGAGGGAGAAGCAGGCTCCCTATTGAGCAGGGAGCCTGCCACGGAACTCAAACCCAGGACCCTGGGATCAACTTTTGATGTATTTTGAGCAATGAATGTAAGACTTCTGTAAAAAAAAAACTATAAATCTCATAAAAAGATGTGTCATGATCCTAGATGTGAAGACTTAAAATTAAAAAAATATCCCCCAAATAAACTAAAATCAGTGTAGTACCAATCAAAATACTAACAGGATCTATCATTGCATTTGGTAATTCTACTTCTTGATATCTACATATACGTAATGAAGAAAATACAAAGATTTTCATGACTGCATTGTTTATAATAGTAAAACAATGGAAACTACTTAAATGTCCATCAACCAAAAAGTGGTTAACTACTACAAAATCACCCATTCTATGGAATAACGTGAGACAGATAAAAGGAATAAAGTAGAGCTTTAGATACTGACATGAAAACATCTCTCAGATGTAGTGAAAAAAACCCAAGTTGTAGAATAATATGTGCTATAGAAAAGCAGTATCCTCACTGGTCTCCCTGCTTCAGCCCGTCCCCTTGCAATCTATTCTCAATAGAGCAGACCAACAGTTCTATTCAAATATAAATCTTACTGTGCCATTCTTCTGCTCATCATCCTCTGATGACTTATTAAAGTCCTCACCAACAAGTCAGGCCCTATGTGACATGATCTGCATCACCACTGCTCATCTCCTGCTGCTCTCCCCTTATTCAGTCGCTCTAGCCACATTGTCCTCCTTGCTGTCCTTGAAGTATGTACCTCGGGTCCTTTGCACATGTTATTAATCTGCCAGTTGGGGCGCCTGGGTGGCTCAGTCATTAAACGTCTGCCTTCGGCTCAGGTCGTGATCCCAGGGTCCTGGGATCGAGCCCCACATCAGGCTCCCTGCTCAGCGGGAAGCCTGCTTCTCCCTCTCCCACTCCCCCTGCTTGTGTTCCCTCTCTCGCTGCCTATCTCTGTCAAATAAATAAATAAAATAAAATCTTCAAAAAAAAAAAATCTGCCAGTTATGGGATTCTCCCACACATTCACAGTAGCTCCCTCACTTCCTTCAAGTCTTTACTCAAAGATACCTTTTCAGCTAGGCCTGCCCTGGCTGAAAAATAAATAAATAAATAAATAAATAAATAAATAATATTTACTAATATTAATAAATAGAATCTTTGGGCGCCTGGGTGGCTCAGTTGGTTAAGCGACTGCCTTCAGCTCAGGTCATGATCCTGGAGTCCCTGGATCGAGTCCCGCATCGGGCTCCCTGCTCAGCAAGGAGCCTGCTTCTCCCTCTGACCCTCCCCCCTCTCATGTGCTCTCTCTCTCTCATTCTCTCTCAAATAAATAAAATCTTTAAAAAATAAATAAATAAATAAATAAATAAATAGAATCTTTAAAAAAATACATCAAAAGTAAATTCATTTTTATGTATTGAATTTGTTTGATCTTCAGGTGTTTCTTTTATTTCCTTTAGTGACTTCTTGCTGCTAGTCTTGAAGGACATTGTGTTGCAGAGACCAACTCTTCAAGTTATTCTAATGAGTGCAACTTTAAATGCTGAGCTCTTTTCAGAATATTTCAGTTCCTGCCCAGTTATTACTATACCAGGTGATTAAAATGCATCCTTAAATATGCATTGTTCTGATAAGCAAATATAATTATTTTTAAAGTTCATTTGAGATATAAAATAACAGGTATTTATATCTTTTCTGGAGAAGTGATTCGTTTATAACAAAATTATGACCATATAATGAAATAAATAAAGAAGTAACATTATATCCATTTGCTAAGAGATTTCAGTTTTATATGTGCTCTTTTAAAAAGTCTAGGTTATTAGGATTTCTAGCATTCCATTGTGTTTAACATCAAAGTGTGAGTTAATAATGGTAATCTGTCATAAAGAGGGAAGTTGTCTCTGTGTATAAGCATATTGGTTCATTGCTGGATTCAGCTAACTTTCTGGGTGTTGGTCTACTCTGGGAGAAAGTGAAGTTGAATAGTCTATGTCTTCTGGTGTTTTCACAATCTCATTGTGGGATTAATTTATCACCTTGGGCTTTGCGATTGATTGCCAAAGGAATGATGTGGGGACAATTTTGACGAATAATCGCACTATTTCTTCTAGTTGTTGAATGGTTCAAAGTTCCCTGAGGCAGAGAAGGGGAGGGTGAGAAAAGTGTAACAGGTTTAAAAAAAAAAGAGGTTTAAAAAAAAAGTGTTATAAATGAGCATCTCTCCACCTATGCACTTCTGGGTTTTTTTACAAGCTGGATTCTATATCCCTTCTAATTTCAATCATCAGAAGCTTTTGTTTTTCTTTTTTTTTTTTTGTAAGATTTTATTTATTTATTTGACAGAGAGAGACAGCAAGAGAGGGAACACAAGCAGGGGGAGTGGGAGAGGGAGAAGCAGGCTTCCCGCGGAGCAGGGAGCCCGATGCGGAGCTCGATCCCAGGACCTTGGGATCATGACCTGAGCTGAAGGCAGACGCTTAACCAGCTTAGCCACCCAGGCGCCCAACCTTTTGTTTTTCTTTTTTGATATTTGTAAGACCACAGAACAAACCATCCCTTATTGTGCCAGGCTTTGTTTTAAGAGAATTTTACATATGCCAACTATTTATTTCAAGATAGTTGAACAGGTATTCTGAGGCTTTTCTCTTTTATTTTCTTGTTCTTCTAGGTCGCACATTTCCTGTTGATCAGTTTTTTCTGGAAGATGCAATTGCTGTGACAAGGTAAGGAAGACATTAATGAAGGTTTGATGAAAGTCTTTGAAAGAATTACCATTTTAGCTCAGTGTGCCAGCATTTTAATAGATGTGTTCGTTTTTCTGTAATTTTTCTGCTTGAGCATTTTGTTTTCCCCTTTCAGCAAATATTATACAATTATTTGCAATTCACAGACAATATTATATATTGTCAGTACTGACTGGAACCCTAATGTAAACTATAGGCTTTGGGTGTTCATGATGTACCACTGTCGGTTCATCAGTTATAATAATTATACCACTCTGGTGGGGGGATATTGATAATGAGGGAGGCTATGCATATGTGGGTAACAGGGGGTATTGGGAAATCTCTATACCTTCTGCTCAATATTGCTGTGAACTAAAACTGCTCTGAAGAATGAAGTCTATTAAAAAAAAATGATGAGGGACCAAATATATGGAAAATTTAATAAGAAAGAAAAAGACCAGGGACGCCTGGGTGGCTCAGTCGGTAAGCATCTGCCTACGGCTCAGGTCATGATCCCAGGGTCCTGGGATGGAGCCCCGCATCTGGCTCCCTGCTCTGCAGGAAGCCTGCTTCTCCCTCTCCCACTACCCCTGCTTGTGTTCCCTCTCTCGCTGTCTCTCTCTCTGTCAAATAAATAAATAAAATCTTAAAAAAAAAAAGAAAGAAAGAAAGAAAAAAAAAGACCAATTCTGCAGATAGACTGCCAGTATTTAAATCCCTCTACTTACTAGGGGCATCAGGCTGGCTCAGTCGGAGGAGCATGTGACTCTTGATCTTAGGGTTGTGAGTTTGAGCACGTTGGGAATAGAGATTACTTAAATAGATAACTTTTTTTTAAAGATTTATTTTTTTGACAGAGACACGGTGAGAGAGGGAACACAAGCAGGGGGAGTGGCAGAGGGAGAACAGGCTTCCCGCTGAGCAGAGAGCCTGATGTGGGGCTCGATCCCAGGACCCTGGGATCATGACCTGAGCCGAAAGCAGTTGCTTAACCGACTGAGCCATCAGGCACCCCTAAATAGATAATTTAAAAAAAGAAAATCCTTCTACCTACTAACTGTAACATTGATAAGTAGCTTAATCTCTCTGTGACTCAGTTTCATCATATGTAAATGGTCATATTATTAACAGCTGCTTCACAGGGTTGTTATAAGGAGTAATTAATTCTTGGAGTTAATAGGTGCAAAGGGCCTAGAACTGAGCCTGGTGCATAGCAAATGCTTTATAAAAGTTAGCTATTATCATCATCATCCTGCAAGCCTCAGGGAGCTTGCAGTGTAGTGTGAGTATTAAGATGTCTGTAATTTCAGAACTGGGCAGAAAATGGTCATTTCCATTGAATACATTTTTCTCCTTTGAAAGCCCTGATTCCTCTTCCCACTTTTTGACCTTGAAGACTCCCCATGGTTTTATCCTGGCATTATTTCTTCTCACTGTTAAACTCTTTCATCCCTCTGTTAGACTCACGTGATTTCAAACGTCACCTCTGTGCCAAGAATCCCCAGATCATCATCTTCGTTCCTGACCTCTGAGTTCCAGAAGTAAAATACCCTTGATGTCTGGCACCTGAATTCAATTCAGAAGTTTTCTCCTTCACCCTGCCTCTTCCATTTCTAATAAGCCCCACTCCCAATTCTCTGATTATCTAATGGTACAATATTGTCAAGCTAAAAACCTAAAACCAGTGGCTCTCAAACTTTAGTGTGCAATAAGCATACGTAGGGAGCTTATTACAATTGTTATTCTCTGGGCCCCATCCCACTTCCATTGAATGTGAATCTCTGGGGAAATTAATCTTTCAACTAGTTTCCTGGTCTTTATTCTCTCACTTTCAAACTCAGACTCACTGCCTCCAGAATGATCTTGAGACAGAAGCAAAAGCATTCCAGTGTGTTCCCTCCCAGAAATAGGGTCTAGCCAGCAGAACCCTGGACTGGTGGAAGAGTAGCACACGAATTGGGCAGAAGCAGAGCAACGTTCTTCAGAATGAGCATATAAATCGGTGAAAATTTTCATTTCTCGCCAACAGACCCACATACACACAGACCCATTCCTTTGTCTTCCTTCCTCAGGTATGTGTTACAGGACGGGAGCCCATATATGCGCTCCATGAAGCAGATGACAAAGGAGAAGCTGAAAGCAAGGCGCAGCAGAACTGCATTTGAAGAAGTAGAGGAAGACCTGAGGCTCTCTCTTCACCTCCAGCCCCAGGATTCTGTCAAAGATGCAGTGCCAGATCAACAGTTAGATTTCAAGCAGCTCCTGGCCCGCTATAAAGGTAACGCGTTTCCTGGGGGAATATTACAGTTATGCCAAAGATAACCAGTGATCCAGAGGAAGAAAAACATGGCTCTTGTCTCATAGCTACATTGTCTTAATTCATCCCAACAACCTTTGACTTAGAAGAATAGCAGTTCCAAAAAAAAAAAAAAGAAGAAAAATAGCAGTTCCAACACATATTAGATGTAATTGTTACTGTATTTACCAGTAGGTTTTTTTATTATAAAAGATGTGTTTATTATAGAAAAATTGGGAAATAGTGAAATATAAATATATTCTTCACTATTTTATAACTTTTTATTTTGATATGATTGCAAATTCAAAATTAAAGTTGGCAGGACTACACAATGAACTCTCCTATATCCTTTACCCCAATTCACCAATTATTAATATTTTGCTTCATTTGCTTTATCATTATTTGCTCTGCGCATGTATATATTTCTTTCCTGAACCTTTTGAGTAAGTTGCAGATATGATGTCCCCTAATCCCTGATATTTTAATATGCATTTCTTAAAAGCATAAACACCAGACATGATCAAAATGAAGATATTTAACTGATATAATACTATTATTTGATCCATAGTCAATATTCTAACTTTGCCAATTATCTAAAAAATGTTCTTTTTTTTTAAAGGCTAACCACACCTTTTTTTTTTTTTAGATTTTATTTATCTGACAGAGAGAGAGACAGCGAGAGAGGGAACACAAGCAGGGGGAGTGGGAGAGGGAGAAGCAAGCTTCCCACCGAGCAGGGAGCCCAATGCGGGGCTCGATCCCAGGACCCCACGATCATGACCCGAGCCGAAGGCAGATGCTTAATGACTGAGCCACCCAGGCACCCCTAAAAAATGTTCTTTATTGCTATTTTTTTCTAGTCCAGAATCCAACCCACAATTACATATTGCATTCGTTGTTATGTGTCTTTAGTTTCTTTTGATCTGGAAAAACTCGCCAGCCTGTATTTTTCTTTTAAGATCTTGACATTTTTTGGAGTTTGGGCCAGTTATTTCGTAGAATGTCCCTCCATTTGGTTTTGTCTAATGTTTCCCCAGGATTAAATTTAGGTTAGAAAACCTAACCTTTTGGGTTTCATTTTTGGTTAGAAAACCACAGAAACAATTTTGAGTCCTTCTCGGTACATCATATCAGGAGGCATAGGATGTTGGTTTGTCCCATTATTGGCGGTGTTATTTTTGATCACTTGGTTAGGGTGATGTCGGCTAGGTGTCTCCCCTGTGTGGTTACTGTTTGTTCCCTTTATAGTTAATAAGTCATTTGTGGAGAGATATTTGAGACTATTTAAATATCCTATAATATCCTCAAAATTTTATCCACTAGTTTTAGCATTACTCATGGGCTTTTCAAATAACATCTTTTGTGGCGCCACCCTGTGCTGAGCATTTTTATATATGTTGTTAGGTGCTCCCTCCTCCTGTGCCAGACCCCACCTAACTGTTCTTTGTTCCTAGATAGTCTTCTATACAGATAAGCTGGGCTGAGCACATAGAAACCCCAAGGGTACTACTTCTGCTTTCTTCCCTAAAGCCTACACCAGAGACAGGTCTCAGCTGCCCTTCCTGCTCTCTTCCCTGGACTGCCACCACCCCCCCCTTAGCCTTTTGGGGGGGAAAAAAAAGGTATTTACCTTTCAAGGAGTAAGAGCCTCTAATTCCCTGTTACTGCTTCTATGGGAGGAGAGACAAGTGAGTTTTCCTTTTTCTCCTTCCTCTGAAGACTATATTCCCAGTCCTGCATGGGCAATGGTAATCATCCAGGAATTAAGGTATTAGCTAGCATTCTGCTGTTTAGGAAGGTATGCATAGCTCCTAAACATTATTTCACTTAACCTTCCCAACATCCTGAGAAGTAAGGTTGAGAGCATAAACTTGCATCAGATAGACTTGGGCTCAACTTGCTCACTCACTCAGAGTTCCTTGAGCAAGTTCCTTGTCCTCTCCATACCTGTTTCCTTAGCAATAAAATGGAGTTGTTTAGGGAATTAAATGAGATAATACAAATCCATAGCACAGTGCCCAGCTAGTGAGTGCACATTTGTAATTCTAATTAAACTATGTCTGAGTCAAAAGTTTGTGTTCTTTCTGTACATCACACCAGCTGATAATTCCCATTTCCTTATTCTATTAAATTATTTCAGAAATTTCAGAATTTTCTTTAAAAATTATGACTGGGGGTGCCAGTGTTAAGCGTCTGCCTTTGGCTCAGGTCATGATCCCAGAGTCCTGGGATCGAGCCCCGCATCGGGCTCCCCGCTCCGCAGGAAGCCTGCTTCTCTCTCTCCCGCTCCCCCTGCTTGTGTTCCCTCTCTTGCTATCTCTCTCTCTCTGTCAAATAAATAAATAAAATCCTTTTAAAAAATAAAAATTATGACTGGATGGGGCGCCTAAGCATCCAACCCTTGATTTTAGTTCAAGTCATGATCTCAGGGTTGTGAGATTGAGTTTCATGCCGGGTTCTACACTCAGCGTGGAGGCTGCTTGAGATTCTCCTTCCCTCTCCCTCTGTCCCTCCCCCCACTTGTGCTGTCTATCTCTCTCTAAAATAAATAAATAAAATCTTTTTTAAAATAAATAAAAATTATGCCTGGATCGAAACCAGGCCTTTCTAATTTCAAGCACACAGGTTACCAAAGTTCAGAAAGCACTTCTGAGAACTTCTTTCTGAAGGAGGTGGATGGAAGATTTGTGGTCAAGAAACCCGGGTCTGCCAGTAGCTTCTGTCTGGTAGTGGGCAGACCGCTCCCTGTACCAAGAAAAGACCGGGGCTGGTTGATCTCAAGGCTCTCTCCTCAGAAAATTAAATAATGTTTCTGAGCTCAATTTTTAAAACTTTTTCTAGTTAAATAATAATAATAGTCAGTCCTTTTAAGTGTATAATTGATTAGCAAAAACTGCCAAACTATTAAAAGTTTTTAAAAAATTACATTCACTCTCCTTTTTTGTGTTAGCTAATCCTTCTCCTTTTTGAAAAGTCTGCTTTTTGGAATCTTGACATATAAAAATGATTCCTTCTCTGCCCTCCACACCCAACCACATCCTTTCTTTTCATGTTTGACCAACATAGGGTTTACACTGCCAGAACAACATTGTTTAAAACTGCTTTTGCCCCTCTTCAAACTTCAGCATAATATAGGAAGCTTCCCTTCCTTCATATCACCTGCAGCTATTTTGTTCCAGTTAGACTATTCAGGGCGATGGGCTATTAAGAGGACCTGAGAAGAAAGGCCAGCGGTCTTTGGAGAGTTAGTCTCCCCAAGAATATGCTATTTGTTTTGAAAAGAGCTCAAGCACACAGTATAGCCCAAAGAACTGTATCTGTCACTAGGCCTCAGATAAATTAAAAGGGGACTGGAGACCTTAACCTGAAAGTCTGTGACTAGAATTCAGGGGTTGTTGGTGAAGCCATTAAAATCACATGTATTTTTCAGGGAAGATCCAGAACTTTTGTCCTTTTCTCAAAGGAACCTAAAGGTTAAAAGTCACTGTCGTGAAGATGTTGGTAAAAGCTGTGGTCTCTGTTGATTTCCCTGGATCACTGTTACCTGGACTTCCATCTGATCTGACTCATGACTTGATTGAATCTGGAAGGGCTTTCTAAAGTGTATTTGACTTTGAATTTTGTTTCTAGGATTTAAATTGTCAATAAATGTGTGATGGAGAAAAGAGGGGAAGGAAGAAAGAAAAACGTGGTCAATCTGGGCCTTTCCAGCAGGGTCAGGTGCCTGTTCTTTGAGTCATTGTTCAAGCAAAAAGTGCTCCTCGTAAACATGTATTTTCTGAGAGACTGAAAGAAAACGATTCATTTCGGTGCATAAATGTGAACATCTGTGTCATTAAATCAAGAGACTCACCTAGTTCACAGGCATCATTGTCTTTAATAAGGTATAATTATCCTTCTGATTTTTACCTTTCTTTCAGGGGTTAGCAAATCGGTCATCAAAACAATGTCCATCATGGATTTCGAAAAGGTGAATCTTGAATTAATAGAGGCCTTGTTAGAGTGGATTGTAGATGGAAAGCACTCCTACCCTCCAGGTAACCGCTTCTTGTCTTTGTTTGTAAGACGGCAAAAGGGAAGATAGCTCACTCACTGAGATAGAGTGGGTGCTGTGGGGGCAGCCTCCCTTCCTGGAACCCTTGCCCCCACCCTTACTTTTTCACCCCCAATTGCATATAAGGTTGCTTATTAGGCTTTTCAGGGGGAAATTTTACCTTTTACTTTTTGAGGTTCACCAACTCCTTTTTGTTCAGTACTCTTTTGTTTCCCACTGAGCAAAAAGATGTTAACAATACAAAGTCCAAAAGGAAGAAAGCTGAAAATAAGGCTTGGGTGATCCACATAGTAAACACTCAGCCCCAGGCTAAATGGGAGTCTGGTAATGAGTGTTTGAATCCCATGAAGACTCTGTACATGGAGGTCACAGGGCAGGAGGGTTAAAAGAACCGGCTTTGGCGTCTGATAAACTTCTAGCTCTGCTACTCAGGAACGTGTAGTCTTGGATAAAGTCCTTATCCTTGCTCTGCCTCAGTTTCCTTGTTTGTGAAATGAAGACAATCATAATTCCTCTGACATATAGCTATTTTTAGGATTAAAAGAAACCATATGTAGGGGGTGCCTGGCTGGCTCAGTCAGTGGAACATGTGACTCTTGATCTCAGGATTATGAGTTTGAGCCCCGTGTTGGGTGTAGAGATTACTTAAAAATAAAATCTTTTTGAAAAAGTAAGAAAGACATCAAAAACTAATGATGTATGGTGATTAACATAACATAATAATAAAAAAAATTAAAAAGTGAGAAAGAAACCATATGTAAAGCACTTAGCATAGTGCCTGGCATATGGTATCTACTACCCCTAATAATGGTAACATTATAATTATAACATACATCATCGTTATTATTGCTAAGATCACTGTTACTCCTGCTACTACTTTCCCCTTGCTGGCTGTCTTCCCATCCCAGTGGCCTTCTTAACCTCACTTGCAGTCCTTGATCCCCCAAGTCTTCTCATTACTGAATCCTTCCCATCACTCAGGTTTCTGTCAAATATCTTCTCTTCAGAGAAGTCTTCTCTGACCACCATATCTGTTTTCTCACCACCTACCCCTTTCTCTAGCATGATATCCAAAAGTGATTTTCATTTTCAATATAGCACTTCACAATATCCAGAATTATAGTTCTGCTTACTGACAGTTTCCTTCAATAGAATGCAAACTCCTTAAGAATAAGGATTTATCGTGCACCAGTGTGTTCCTCAGACCCTAGGACGGCACCTGGAATATTTAGGTACAGAGTAAATATTTGTCACATGAATAGATGCAGCCATTGTTGGGTGATCGTAAGTTGATCAAACAGTTCCATCCTGTGCTCACTACGCAGTGCTTTAGAGAAGTGGGAATGGCTGCCGTCCTCTGCATAGATGTAATCATCACGTGGTATTTTCTATAGAGCCGTATGAGCCGCATGAAAGGATTGAAGTTTGTTATGTCTCGGCAAGTAGTCAGTGTCGGCTAATGCATTATCACTGGGCTGAATGTCTTGTTTCATCCCAAAGGAAAAGATGATTGTTGAAAAACATCAGGCATGGCAGACAAAAAGAACTGTTAGAAAATTACGTGAATTCAGGGGCGCCTGGGTGGCTCAGTCGTTAAGCGTCTGCCTTCGGCTCAGGTCATGATCCCAGGGTCCTGGGATCGAGCCCCGCATCGGGCTCCCTGCTCCGCGGGAAGCCTGCTTCTCCCTCTCCCACTCCCCCTGCTTGTGTTCCCTCTCTCACTATGTCTCTCTCTGTCAAATAAATAAATAAAATCTTTAAAAAAAAAAAAAAAATTACGTGAATTCAGAGGGGGACTACCCTGCCCTAGGTGTGCGGGGTGGGTCGTGTGGGGTGGGTGTCTTTATGATAATCACCTGTGACCAACAAAAGACTAACCAGCCCGTAAAAAGGAATTAAGCCATTGAAGGTGTTATCAATAGAGATGTTAAAAGAATTTAAGTTCCCTGGTTAGCTTTCTATAAAAGACCAACCCTAAAGGCCCTCGTTGGCAACCCTGTCGCAACCCTGTCGGGACGCTCGCACTCTTGAGAGCTTTTTCTGTATCTTCACTTAATAAACTTCTATTCCTTTACTCACCAAAAAAAAAAAAGAAGAAAGAAAGAAAGAAAAGAAAAAGAAAATTACCTGAATTGGTAATTACCTGAATTCAAGACAGAGTAAATATAGTGAGTAGGGACTCTGATAGATTTGTGAATACTAAAGATATTCCTGATATAGGGGCGCCTGGCTGGCTCAGTCGGTAAAGCTTGTGACTCTTGATCTCAGTGTTGTGATCAAGCCCCAGGTTGGGTGTAGAGTTTACTAACATAATAATAAAAAAAATAAAATAAAATAAAAAAAAAGAAACCTGAAAAAAAAAAAAGTATTCCCAATACAGCTGGCCAAGCTGTGAGGGCAGAGCAGATCAGGAGGCACATAAAAATATAGACAGGGGTGCCTGGGTGGCTCAGTCGTTGAGCGTCTGCCTTTGGCTTAGGTCATGATCCCAGGGTCCTGGGATTGAGCCCTGCATCGGGCTCCCCGCTCAGCGGGGAGCCTGCTTCTCCCTCTCCCACTCCCCCTGCTTGTGTTCCCTCTCTCGCTGTGTCTCTGTCAAATAAATAAATAAAATCTTTAAAAAAAAAAAATAGACAAAAAAATTTTTCCCATCCATATGTTTATCACTCTTTTTTTTTTTAAACATTTGATTTATTTATGGGGTGCCTGGGTGGCACAGTCAGTTAAACAACTGACTCTTCGTTTCGGCTCAGGTCGTGATGTCAGGGTTGTGACATGGAGCATCTCCAGTAAATAAATAAAATCTTAAAAAAAAAGATTTATTTATTTATTTTAAAGAGAGAGCATGGGGAAGATGGGGGTTGGACAGAGGGAGAGGGAGAGAGAAACTTAAGCAGACTCCCCGCTGAGCACGGAGCCTATTGAGGGGCTCGAGATCACAACCCTGAGATCATGACCTGAGCCAATTTTACCACTCTTAAATTTTGTGGTATTTTAGTAGAGAGGAACATGGAACGTGTAATGGAAAGAGCATGGGTTTGGTGCCCGAAACCTTAGGTTTGTGTCAGGCCCCACTCTTAACTAACACTGTCGCCTGGCCAAGTTACTGAGTCACTTTGAAAGTACTAATAACCTTAATGGGTGGTTGTGAGGATCAAATGAGATAGTGTATGTAAACATGCTTTGTATACTATGAAGTGTTGAAACTAACCCTCAAAGATATCTTTTGCCTCCTTCGGGGTTCCATTTTTGTAATAATTTAGTTTCCTTATTTACTTCGTTGGGAGAATAACTGTGATAAATAATAGGTCCTGTGTTCCTTGTGGGCAGATCTTCGGTTTATATTTCACTGTACCTAGCACAGAGCTGACATAGGCACCCAATAAATATTTGTGGGATTAAAGGAGGGGCTAGTGAAGATAGTGTCAATTTCCTCTCGGGATAAAGCACAAAAGAAGGTGACTTGCTGAGTGCCCACTCTTGCCACAGAAATATTCTATTTTTAGTTATCACTGTTTATTTTCTTTAATGTAAAATTTAAAAGCCCATAAACTGTTAATATGTCATGGTTAGTTAATGTGCTGCCTCTCCACCATATATCTGAATTTAGATTTTCAGGTTGGCCAGCCAATTGTATTTTCTTTTTCTCATTTCTAGTGAAATGTTTATGGATTTTATTTACTAATAGAAGAGTCTTCCTGTCTTACAAGATTAGCAGGATAACTCCTCCTAGAAAAACAATGTCAGTGCCCAGTGCACAGTAGAAGTATGTTTAAAGAGCTTTGGTAATGATTCTTGTATAACTTAAGGTATTATATTTTTCTACACTTCAGTTTTTCCTCTTGTGGAAAGATAATAATACCCCATTCATTTTGGAGTTAAGTCAGAAAATGTATGAAAAACACTGCTATCCATTTAAGTCCCTGGGGACTTTACAAAGAAAATTGGCAGTGGGAAAAAATCTCAGATTATTACATTTTTAAAAATTTAAAATAGCTCTATAGTCCATATTAGTTTTTCCTTTTTTGCATCTATCACATTGATTCTTTTTATGTACCCAGGTGCTATACTTGTATTTTTACCGGGACTAGCAGAAATCAAAATGCTATATGAACAGCTACAATCTAATTCTCTTTTCAACAACAGACGCAGTCATCGGTAAGTTAATTGCTTTCCATATCCTTAACCATCTGTTGCGGGTACATGCAAAGATGACTAACCAGAATGGTCTCTGACAGCCATCACCCTCTTTAGACCCTGGTTTCACTCCTCAAGAATATGTTTGTGCATGCCAGCTGGAAGGAGACAGACCTATTTGTTCCAGGGAAGCAATCATTCCCATTTCATTAAATAAAAATATTTCTCTTCACTTAGCATAGTGACTCAGCAAAATTGCCTGTGATTTCAGTTGCCACGTAGGGGGCATGGGAGAAGCCAGTGTGAGTAACAACAAAGAAATGCTGCCATTTGGGGCGCCTGGGTGGCTCAGTCATTAAGCGTCTGCCTTCGGCTCAGGTCATGATCCCAGGATCCTGGGATCGAGCCCCGCATCGGGCTCCCTGCTCAGTGAAGGGTCTGTTTCTCCCTCTCCCGCTGCCTGCCTCTCTGCCTACTTGTGTTCTCTGTCTCTCTGTCAAATAAATAAATAAAATCTTTAAAAAAAAAAAAAGAAAAGAAATGCTGCCATTTGAGAAAAAAGTAATTTGTTACAGTTTCTTTTCCAGTAGCAAGACGTGTGTTTTCATACCCAAGGGGACAAGTCCTGAAGGGTTGAACGCTCCCTAGAAATACAAGAACGAAGCATCTGAGCATACATCACTGCCTCTTATTCTCTGGATTTAAAGACAGAGGAAAAACGATTCTCTACTGTTAGTGTGCTCTAGGCTTGTTACTTGTAGAATAGCAACTATAGTCCTTCTTGATCATTTACTACTGAGTTACCCTCCAGTTTTTCCCAAGGTGGTGCGAGGTTTCTAGTTCATAGAACTGAGTGCCTGTTTTGTAAGGCTTGGAAGGAACCTTCCCATTTAGAAGGGCAGATTGTAGAGAAGCTGCTGATACTTGGAGTCCTGTTGCTGATTTTAATAGAAATTCACCCACCATGAATCCAATTTCAGCCTTTAGTGCTAGGACACTAAATGTGCTTCTCTTTCCTTTCAGATGTGTGGTTCACCCACTTCATTCGTCTTTATCCAGTGAAGAGCAGCAGGCGGTGTTTGTAAAACCCCCTGTGGGTGTAACAAAGATTATAATTTCCACCAACATTGCTGAGACATCCATAACCATCGACGATGTTGTCTATGTCATTGATTCTGGGAAAATGAAAGAGAAGAGGTATTCTCCTTTGGCACAGTAGAGGAGGGTTAAAGATGCCTCAGTGAGAGTGACATGTCAATGACGATGCTCTTGAGCGACACGCATTGCCGTTTGAAAAATGTTTTAGGAAAACTACGTGGGTATATATGAGTGATTCTGTACCGGGGCCCTAGTCTCAAAGTCAAACGGTGGTGGAAAGTTTTCAGGTTTTACCTTGGAAGTAATTATTTTTCCTCTCTTTTTTCCATACGCTTTACATGTGCTTGAGTGAAAAAGAGGTGATCTGGGTGGTGATGGATGTGTTCATTAGTTTGATTGCGGTAATCATTTCACAGTGTACGCATATATCAAAACATCACATTGTACACCTTAAGTATATAGTTTTTATTTGTCAAATAAATACAAAAAAAGAAAAAGAAAAAACGAAAAGGTCGCATAAAGGAACTGTATGTAGTTCACCAACATTTGATGCCACTGAAATTCACGCTGTGTGCTCCCACCGCAGACTGAACTACCCGAGAACACACAGGACACTTGTCCTTCAGTGGAAGTAAGGTCGTGCATCTGTTCTGTCCATGCTAAGCAGGGTCTTAGCCATGTTTTTATAAAATAATTCCTTTTTCCATTTTCTTTTTCTCTGTAGATACGACGCCAGCAAAGGGATGGAGAGCCTAGAGGATACTTTTGTCTCTCAAGCCAACGCTCTGCAGAGAAAGGGTCGAGCGGGCCGGGTTGCCTCTGGGGTCTGCTTCCACTTATTCACCAGCCATCACTTCAATCACCAGCTGTTAAAGCAGCAGCTGCCAGAGATCCAAAGAGTGCCGTTGGAACAGCTGTGTCTGAGGTACACCTTGATCTTTGTGTTCTGGCTTCCGGAAGGTCTACATGTTTCTCACCCGAAGTCCCGTGGGTTCTTCTTCTTAGTAGGAGACATTTTGCTGAGAGTGGACATGGATGAATTCACTCATTTGCAAAGGAAGAGCTCTTCAGTGTTGCCTTTACCATTCGTTTTAACTTTCTGCACATGAAGATCTCTTACATTGCAAAGAATGGCCCTAAAATAGAGCTTAAGAATACATTTGTAACTCAGGAAAGTAATCTAACTTATCAAGAAATTTCTGCTACACCAATTGTGTGTAATATTGGCAACACCATATTAAATCATAAAAGGCAAAAAGATCTACAGCCTCATTATCAGAGCAAAGTGAACAAAAACAACTTGAGAAACACCCTTATTTACCTGATGAACAAAAAAGAACAAATTTCATAAAATAGGATTTAATGAATGAATGATTGAACTCAATGTTATTGAAGCTGGGCAACCTTTGGTTCAACCTTTCTGAAAATGTGGTTGGCATTAGTAAGAACCCATGCCCTCTGACCCAGTCACTGCTTTGAGGGAGTATGCCCATAAAATAATAACCCAAAGCAAAAAGTCACTAGTACAAAGAAGTTATAGCTCTCCTTTTATCCAGCAGGTATATTTTGAAAGCCTTCCATTTGCCAGGGGTTGAGCTAAGCACTAGAGATAGGATACAAGACTCAGGCCCTGCTTTTAAGTGTCCACAGTCAGGTCTTAAGAAGTTGGGCAAGCAGTTGCTTTGAACTAAGGTAGTAACAGTGCAAATGAAGAGGAGCGGAGAGATCTGAGAAAGTTTTGGAAGTTGAATGACCCATGAGGGAGGATGAGAGAGGGGAAAATGTAATTACATGGTACATACGATTTAAAAACAGTTCAGGGGCACCTGGGTGGCTTAGTCGGTTGGGTGTCCAACTCTTGATTTCGGCTCAGGTCATGATCTCGGGGTGGGAAGATCGAGCCCCACTTTGGGCTCTATGCTCAGCTCAGAGTCTGCTTAAGATTCTCTCTCTCCCTCTTCTGCTGCCCCTCCCCCCCCAAAAGAAAAAGAAAATGTATTTAGCATTGTCTGGCTTATGAAAGCGTATGTCTGGGAAATTACCAACTATTTTCATTCAAGAAAGAAGCTTACTCCTCTGTGTCATCTCTCCAGAAATAAAATGGACAAATTACTATTTTGTTTTCTTTTTGTAGAATTAAAATTTTAGAGATGTTTAGCACTCACAATCTCCAGTCTGTATTCTCTCGGCTCATTGAGCCGCCACACACTGACTCTCTCCGTGCCTCAAAAATACGATTACGAGACTTAGGAGCGTTAACTCCAGATGAAAAGCTGACCCCCCTAGGGTATCACTTGGCCTCTCTGCCCGTGGATGTGAGAATCGGCAAACTGATGCTGTTTGGGTCTATCTTCCGCTGTCTGGATCCTGCCCTCACCATTGCTGCCAGTTTGGCTTTTAAGTCTCCTTTTGTAAGTAAACAACATTCATCTAAACTGGAGTCCAGAGGTCTCTGAGGGGACCATGGGGGGATTCAGGGTTATGTGAGCCTGCCCACACATTTTCTTATGAGGATGATAGATGGGAAGTCTTAGGTCGCAATGTCTATAACTTTTGTCTGATCCTCAAAGAAATCCATGCCTCAAATAAAGATTAAGAACTGAAGATCCAACTTATTGAAATAACCTAAATGTGCTTTTTATTGTATCTGCTCCACCATGCTCATTAAAGAAAAATCAGAAAATGCAAGCAAGCAAAAGTGCCCCAGCATGATTTTAACAGGCAGTAAATACATTGGACCACTTTTTTTTAACAGCTTTATTGAAATATAATTCGCCCATTTAAATTGTACATTCAGTAATTTTATGTGGTCCTCATCATGGTCAGTTTTAGAACATTTCTATGACCTCATTAAGAAACCCCTTAGCAGTCACTCCCCTTATCCCCTCTAATTCCTCATCCACCACAGCCCTAGGCAACCACCAGTTTGCTTTCTGTCTTCATAGATTTACCTCTTCCAGACATTTCACATTAAGGAAATAATATAATATATGGTCTTTTGTGACTGGCTTCTTCACTTAGCATAATGCTTTTAAGGTGCATCTATGTTACAGCATAGTAACAGGTAACATATGCACTATAACATAGTAACAGATCAGTACTCTGTTCCTTTGCCAAATAATATCCTTTGTGTGGACGTACCACATTTTGTTTATCCATTCAGCACTGGATGGACATTTGGGATTGTTTCCACCTTTGCTGGTAAACATTCATGTACAAGTTTTTATGTAGACATATGTTTTCATTTGTCTTGGGTATATACCTAGGAGTAAAATTACTGGATCAAATAGTAACTCTATATTTAACTTTCTGAGGAACTTCCAGTTCTTTTTCCAGAGTAGCTGCACATTACATTCTGCCAACCTTTTATCAGGGTTGCAATTTCTCCCCATCTTCACCAACACTTGTTATTATCTGACTTTTTTATTATAATCATCCTAGGGGGTGTGAATTTGTAGTTTCGACTTGTGTTTCTCTGATGGCTAATGATAGTAAACACCTTTTCATTTGCTTATTTCCCATTTGTATATCTTCTTTCAAGAAATGTCTATTCAGATCCTTTGCCCATTTTTTAATTGGGTTATTCATCTTTTAATATTGATTTGTAAGAGTTGTTTATATATTCTGGATACAGGTCCCTTATGAGAAATATGATCTGCAAATATTTTCTCCCATTCTCTGGGTTACCTTTTTCACTTTCTTGATATGTCCTTTGAAACACTAAAGTTTTTAATTTTGATGAAGTCCAGTTTATCCAGTTTTTGTTCCTTGAGCTTCCATTGTCATAGTTAAGAATCCTAAAAACAAAAAAAAAGACCCCATTGCCAAAATGGCTGAAGGGGAGTGGAAGATACAGGCTTCCAGTTATAGAATGAATAACTCATGGGAATAAAAGGCACAGCATAAAGAATATAGTCAGCAATATTGTAATAGTGTTGTATGATGACAGATGGTAGCTACCCTTGTGAGCATAGCATAATGTATCAATTACTGACTTGTCAAATCGCTATGTTGTATACCTGAAACTAACGTAACATTGTGTGTCAACTACACTCAAAAAAAATCCATTGCCAGATCCAAAGTTAATGAAGCTTTATTCCATTTATCTCTATGTTTTTTCTAAGTTTTATAGTTTTATTTTTATTTATTTTTTAGTGGGGGTGGGGTAAGGGGCAGAGGGAGAGGGAGTTATCTTAAGCAGACTCCACGCTCAGCCTGGAGCCCGACGTGGGGCTCGATCTCACTACCCTGAGATCATGACCTGAGCTGAAATCAAGAGTCAGACACCCAACCACCTGAGCCACCCAGGCGCCCCATAAGAGTTTTATAGTTTTTGCTCTTACATTAAGGTCTTTGGTCTATTTTGAGTTAATTTTTGTAAATGGCATGAGGTAAGAGTCCAACTTCATTCTTTTGCATATGACTATTCAGTTGTCCCAGTACTATTTGTTGAAAAGACTGTTCTTTCACCATTGAATGGTCTTGGCATTCTTGTCAAAAATCATGGGGCCCCTGGCTGGCTCAGTCCGTGGAGCATGCAACTCTTGATCTCAGGGTTGTAAGTTCGAACCCCACATTGGGTATAGAGATTATTTAAAAATAAAATCTTGAAGGAAAAAAAAGAAAGAAACCTCAGGTAAAATGTGTCCTTCAAACCTGGTTTTCCTCATTTAGGTATCTCCCTGGGATAAAAAAGAGGAAGCTAACCAGAAAAAGCTAGAATTTGCATTTGCAAACAGCGACTATCTGGCTCTTCTACGAGCATATAAGGTAAGTATATAACTTAATAGCTGAGGTATATATATATATATATATTTTTAAAGATTTTTATTTATTCATTTGACAGAGAGAGACACAGCGAGAGAGGGAACACAAGCAGGGGGAGGGGGAGAGGGAGAAGCAGGCCTCCCACAGAGCAGGGAGCCTGATGCGGGGCTCGATCCCAGGACCCTGGGATCATGACCTGAGCCGAAGGCAGACGCTTAACGACTGAGCCACCCAGGCGCCCCAATAGCTGAGGTATATTAACGGAATTGGCACGAAAGAGTAAGTTCACTTTTATTTTCTCCAAAATTTAGGGATGGCAGCTAAGTACGAAAGAAGGAATGCGTGCAAGTTACAATTACTGCAGACAGAACTTCTTGTCTGGAAGAGTTCTTCAGGTGAGTTGTTTCTGTGGCAGTTTGTTTTCATTCATTTTTCTATTGTAGCCACACACCAGAGGGTGTTGCAACTTTGTCTCCCTTGTCCTGCCTCACATTAAAAGTATCATTTCTGAAATATGCTTGGCTTTATCCGCTGTGTAAAACACACTCCTGTTTTACATCCTCTGACATGAGGCCTTCTGCACTGAACCTTTCAACTGACCCACTTTTCCTCTTTTCAATGAATCTGTGTTTACTTATGTGGAGGATAGGAGAATACGACACTGTGAAGATTACTGCTTACCGGAAGTCAGTTTTTTCAGGAATTCTACCAGGCGTTCTTAACCTGGATCCATAAACCCCTGAAATTATATGCAAAATCAGATGCTTATACATATGTGCTTTATTGTGGAGAGAGGGACCATAGCTTTCATCATATTCTCAGAGCAGTCTGTGACCATCGCCAAGCTCCTTACCTTCTCCACAAAAGCAGAGAATGAGTCCTGAACCAGGTTTTGTTCATTTTCCTTATGTCCATCAGAGGCTGAGATGTGTCAATAATGAGTGTACAAGAAAGAGAAGGTTTCTTATCTTCTGGGCCATAGTGGAGAGGGCTCTGTCCTCCGTTGGGACAGTGTTGTTGGCACCTTTCCACGGTGGTAGGAGAAGCCAGAGTAATGGCGGTACACAGCTTTGTAAAGCATCTGTTTTACTCAGAGATTTTCAGGCTGGGGAAAGGGAAGGACTTTGCTTTCCTATTAAAAGATGTCCTAGAATAGAACACAAAATTAATGTCCTTAGTGCTTACCCCTACCTGACATTTATTTATTTATCTCTCTATCCCACAAGCTCCCTCAGAGCCGAGACCTTACCGTGTTGTTCGACAGTGTATCCCCAGTGCCAGGAACGGTGCTTAGCACACAGCTGACGCTCAGTAAAGATTCACTGAAGAAACGCAGAAGTGAATGAATTGGTTATTTAAAATGAGGGGCGCCTGGGTGGCTCAGTCGGTTAAGCGTCTGCCTTTGGCTCAGGTCATGATCCCGGGGTCCTGGGATCAAGCCCCGCATCGGGCTCCCTGCTCCTTGGGAAGCCTGCTTCTCCCTCTCCCACTCCCCCTGCTTGTGTTCCCTCTCTCGCTGTGTCTCTCTCTGTCAAATAAATAAATAAAATCTTTTAAAAATAAATAAATAAAAAATAAAACGAAGTAAGAGAGTTCAGAAGCATCCCACTATTGGCCTTCATTCTCCTCTGCCGTGAGGTGTACTACAGCGAGGCATCGTGAGAGGACACGGGCTCAAGCTTTGTTCTAAGGACACCAAAAGCAGTAATTTTCAATCTTGGCTGCACATTAGATTCACCTGAGGAGGCTTAACAAAATAAATGAATAAAAATGCCCAGGTTCCACCCCAGGCCAGTTACATCTGTTTATTGTCGTTGGGTGCACCAAGGGATTCTAGTATGCAGCCAGGGTTGAGAACCACTGGTCTGAAGGGTATGTTATATGGAAGGTGCAGTTGTAGATATGTCCTCAAGTCATTAATATTTAAGTGTAAAGTGATATTTCTTTCAGATTACATTTCTTATGAATGTTCAGGATGTATGTACATTTTGCCATGATCTGGAAGGTCCATCAGAGTTTCCTCTTCTCACTAAAGATATTAAGATTTATTAAGATATCAGTTAAAACCTTGCATGATAGAGAAGTCCTAGCTGTATTTTGCCAGGTTATCCATGTGTACGTGAGACATTTCAAGAAAATACTTAAGCTGTCATCAGGAGACAGGGTAGTATTGCTTGGCTCTCAGTTCTTTGACTGTCCTTACCTCCTTCCCTATCATCTGATACCCTCTATTTGAACAGTGGCCAGAAGAGAAGGAGGTCTGTTCTTTTCTTTCTCACACTTGTGCTCAGCTACACAAAGGGGTGTCTAAATCTAAACCACTTAATAAGGTCCTTATTCCTAGGAAAAGATGTGAGCCAGAGAGATCACAAGGTACTAGAAAGTAAGTTCTGAGCTGGGTGTTCTGCATCCATTGAGAGAGAACACTAACCACTCTGGGCTCCAGTGAGGAACTAAGGGGACCAGAGCAGAAATGTAAGTAGGGAAAACTAGACAATGTCACAGCACCTTGAATGGGGGTCCAAAGTAAACTGTATTTTTTGCTGTCCTAAGAATTGCCGGTAAAGTCAGACCTACCCCAATTCCGATGAATGTGTTTTTAAAAACTGTGATTTAGAGTTAAATAAATGATCCTCAGGTTTTCCGAAATTGGTTGAATTTCTGTGTAACTCTTTCACTCTGTCTGCTGGTTTGTCAAAGTAAAAAGTGCCCTTCTGGAAATGACCAGACAAGACAATCTTCATACCTGTCTGATGACCCATAGGAGCCTCACTACTATCCACTGAAGTAAAGACTCTGCACTTCTTTGACTTGCTGCTGCCTAGCCTTAAAGAATTTTTTCCATTTCTTTCAGGAAATGGCCAGCCTCAAACGACAATTCACTGAACTGTTATCAGATATAGGCTTTGTAAAGGAGGGACTCAGAGCAAGGGAAATTGAGAAAAGGGCCCAAGGAGGAGATGGTATCTTGGACGCCACAGGAGAAGAGGTAAAGAATGTGTAGTTAGTTCTTTTATTTCTCTTTAATTAGCACATGGGTAGTATATTAACTCACTTAATTTTTTACTTAAGCCCACTGAGAAGTGGGCTTAGTGAAATTCTTGATTTTCTTTCCACAAATAAGTGTCAGGAAACACTCCTAAAAACAGAAGGGTTTTTCTGTTAATTGTTGCTACTATTGTTTTTTTTTTTTAATTTCACACCAGTTCTTTTTTTTTTTTTTTTTTAAGATTTATTTATTTATTTGAGAGAGAGAGAGCACAAGCGGGAGGGGCAGAGGGAGAGGGAGAGAGCAACTCAGGGCTTGATCTCACCACCCTGAGATCACGACCTGAGCTGAAACCAAGAGTCGGATGCTTAACCAACTGCTGCACCCAGGCGTCCCCAAACCGGTTCTTGATAAGCTTATGAGAGGTGAAATAGATGTTTCAATAATGTCTTCTTAAATCACACCAGCCTTTTTCCAACCAAGAATAGTTTTTTTTATATGACCAAGGAAGAACGCTTCTTCAAGATGAACCTGATGCTTCTCTGTTCTCAGTGCAGTTAGTACTTTCTGCAGATCATGAGCATCTCATGAGCAAGAATCTCTGTCCACTGATCCTTAGGAACACTGGCTTTGTAACTGCTTTGCAGAGACCCAGAGTTACTGTGGGCTTCTTGGAATGGGTCCTATGTGAATATGGTCTGGTAGACTTATTTTTTACTTAGAAAGAAAGAATTTTTCTAGCAAAAAGATAGAAATTAGGTATTTTAATTTAGTTTTGTTTTGTTTTAAGATAGAAATCCAATGAAATATAATGGTAAATTCCAGGGTACAAACAGAAGTAGCCACATTACTTATAAGATCAATGCTGTCTTTCTCTCATAGGCAAACTCAAATGCTGAGAACCCCAAGCTGATATCAGCAATGCTGTGTGCTGCTCTTTATCCAAATGTAGTGCGGGTAACAAAATGTTTTTCCTAGTTCCTCCCACTTCTTGTTTGATCTGTAGCCAAGGGACATAAGTTAAGACATACACATTAATCATCTTAAAGAGATACATACAAAGACACACAGAGCCTTTTAAACTTTGTATACATTTCCAGTCCTTCAGTTCCCCAAATCTGTTCAGATAACATTGTTCAAGAACACATTTATTGTATAAAATGAGGTGCCTTTTTAATCCTTCTGACATGACATTCTAGAAATTTAAATGGACATAGATGTCACCCTGCCAGCTAACGTGTGCATAACCAGCCTTCTATATTAGATAGACGCTTGATTCTACTACAGTTTCCGTTACGGCCTCTGCTCTGGACTACAGTTAGGTAAGAACAAAATCAAACAAGCCAGGGCTCTGCCACGGGACCACCTGTGGCCAGCCTTCTGGAAAACCCTCCTATATGTGCTGTTGGACTTTTACCTAAGTTTTAATTATCCAGTCCTTGTCAAACTTAGAAAGACTATGAATTTGTCAGAGTGCTAAATTGTTTCTCATTTAACATTTTGTTAAATGCTCGGTTCACATCTGTGGATGAATTTCTGGCACATTTTCTGCTCGGTACTTGCATGCTTTTCAAACCATTTGAAATTTATTTTAAAAAATCATTTAAAGCAAAAGTATGGAGACAGGAAAAAAAACCCAAAAGAACCCCAAGGATTGGGAAGAGCAAATAGGCAGAGCATAGACAATTTTTAGAGCAATGAAAAGACTCTGCATGATACCATCGTAATACGTGCATGTCATTATACATTTGCACAAACCCATAGAATATACACCACCAAGAGTGAACCCTAAGGTAAACTATGGGCTTTGGGCGATTACAATGTGACACAAGTTTTTAAAAATTGTAATACTGGTGCTGTCAGAAGCCCCCCACAATGAACCCCCTCACTCTTAGTGGGAGTATAAATTGATACACCCATTCTAGATTTCATTTCTGAGGACTTATTGATTAGGAAATAATTGCATGTATGCATAAAAATACAGCTAGGAGAATGTTCATTCTAGCTCTGTTTATAATTGCAAACAATCTAAGGTACCAATAATAGGGAATTTATTAGTGAAATTATTATAGATCCTCATAACTAGGTATAGCCATTTAGAATTACGTTTTAAGAAAATATTTAATAACATGGAAAGATGTTCTCAATGTATTAAGTTTAAAAAGTAGATTGTAGAAAATGATCCTACATTAGTTTCAATACGTGTATATTTTTATTTATATTATATGTTTATAGTTTTCTTTGTATATATAAACAAATCTAGCACCGAAAACTAAAATATTCATCAAATATAGTGCTAGTTATCTCTTAATCATGTGATTACAGGGTATCTTTATTTTCTTCTTTTTTCCTAATATGTTACTTTCTATAGTAACAGTGTATTATTTTTGCAAAACATATATATGGATAATTCATATGTATGTATATGTGCACATAAACTTTTTCTTTTCAAATGAAACAATGTGTTTATTCATATAATTCTTTCCCTCTTTTGGAAAGAAATACATTGGGAAAAGTTGGATTAGGATTGAAGCAGATTCCTGCTCCACTGTTCCCAGCTGGATCTCTGCAGCTGAGATTCGGTGCAGACCTCCAGTAGCAACGTCTGTCCACCCCCATGTGGCTGGTGTGTGGTATAGTCTCCCAGAGCTGCTGCACCTCATCCACACTTCTTGGTGGTTCAAAAACAGAAAAGGGGGGAAAGTATGCTTATACTGCTTTCAAAAGGAAACGGAAGAAACAGCAAAAGCATTCAGACAAGACTGGTTTTGTGCCAAGGGATGCTTCCTATCATGAAAAAATATATAATATATTCATATATATATAAATATATATATATTTCCCCCCCCCCAAAAATACCTGTTGTTTAGGTGAAAAGCCCAGAAGGGAAATTTCAGAAGACCAGTACCGGAGCTGTCAGAATGCAACCCAAATCAGATGAGTTGAAGTTTGTCACCAAGAATGATGGATATGTGCACATTCACCCTTCCTCAGTGAACTATCAGGTTGGAATGGTGGGGTACACCTATATTTACATATGCAGGTCTTGCAGGGGGCAGCACAGTCCCTTCAAACCTCCTTCTATCATTCTCTGTCCCCAGCAGCACCACTGACGGGGAAGGTTGAATAAGCATGAACAGACTAGAAATTGGACTGTTTGGGGAAAGACTATTTCCATTTTAAGAAAATTCTACTGGATACCAAAAAAATGCTCAAACCTGCTTTCAGATGTAAAATTGTTTCTCTGCAGTGGTGATTGAAGAAGTCAGGATGTAACGCATCCCTAAATGCGTGCCTTAAATGACCTGACCTTACCGATGGCACTGCCTCGGTGCTCCTTCCTCCCACAGCTGCCGGGCTCTGCTCCCGCCGCTCCGCTCAGCTCCCCACAGGTTACGCGTCGCCTCCTTGTCAAACCCAGAGAACACGCCCTGGTCCTCCTCAGACTTGACTCTTGTGTAGTATTTGACAGCACTAACCTCCCGTCCTCCTGAAACTATCTTTGATGTGGTTTTGCTCCTGAAATGCCACTTTCTTCTCATTCTCTCTGATCATCCCCCGACACCTCTTTGACTGGTTCCTTTGCTCTGAAAAGTGGTTCTGTCCTTAGTCCTCATTTTCTCCCTACAGGGCACTTACTCTTCCCGAAGCACCAGAGCACGGCACTGTGGTTCTAACGGCCACCTACAAGCGGCCACAGAGCCCCAGATCTCTCTCTGGGCCTGGGCTTCTTCGGAGCTCTCCTGCTGGAGATCATCAGCCGGATGCCTGCCACTCACCTCAGACTCTATCTCCCACTTCCCTCTTCTCTTCCCGTCTTCCGTGTCTTGGTGAACGGCACCCTCCCAACCAGAACCCTGCGCTCACAGAGACCCTGCCGCTCTTCTCCTTACTCCGGTCCATTTGGACCCCAGGTCCAGCAGTTGCCCCTAACGACACTCTCAGATGGGCCTCCTCCCCTTCTCCTCACCATCCCTTTCTCAGTTCAAACCCCGAAAGTGCTGTCACGATCTGACTTCCGGTCCTTCCTCTCCAGCCTTTTACAGTCCTGCTGCCAGAAGTAACTTAGCAAAACACACATTCGGTCACATCATTCCCTGGCTTAGAACTCTTCCTACATGGAGTCTCCTGCAAACGCTCCTGGGATCCTGTGCACCTGGCCCCTCCTATACCATGTCCCCCACAGTTCCCCCCCCACCCCCGGTCCCTCTGTGTGCCATGACATTGGACACACTTCCTCAGAACCTGGAATGATGTTCTCATTCTCAGCAGGCTCCTAGCCTTCGAGCTTCCATGAAGAAGCTCTCCCTCAAAGTTGCTCTTTATTTCTGGTTCCACCATTGTGTGGCGTGCATTTTATCCACTGTTGCGCTTATCACATTGTTTTATGGTTTGTGGTACATCTCCTTTGTGGAATTGTGAAATTCCTAAAGACAGGAATTGTATGGTATACATTTTTGTATTCTCAGTGTCTAGCGTGGCGCCTAGCGGAAAGCAGATGCTCAATAAAACTTTGAGAGGAGATGGAGCAAAAGAGGACAGGAGGACAGAGGAAGAGAATTTGAAGTGTTAGGGCTGGTCAACCCCCTGCAACTACTGAGTAATGTGTCAGCAGAGCATGAAAAGGGTCTCCTTAAGCCCAGAAGAATCTGAGGCCCAGAGGTCATCTGGTCTCTCAGCTGCACACGTACTTAGGAGCTAGAGGACTGAGCTGGCTCTACTCCTCCTCTTCTGAGTTTACCATGACAGTCATGCAATGAATCCAAATTATTCCTGCATCCATTCAGTATCTACTAGCAACTCCTCTGTGCCAGGCACGATTGTGGGCCATGGAGGGCAGTGGGTGAGCTGGACAGACAAGGTCTCTGTCCTCAGGGAGCTTCTGTTCTGCCGAGGAAGACAGGCAAGAAATAAGTAAACAGATCACCTCAGGTTAGTGACAAATGCTATCAAGAAAAAGAAAACCGAGTAAGAGGTTGAGAGTGACAGGAGAGGGGCCATTTTGCCGAGAGAGGTCAGGGAAGAACCATCTGAGGAGAAAACGACTGAGCAGATCCTAAATGCAGTGAAGGGCGAGCCATGGAGATATCTAAGGAGAGAACATTCCGGCAGAGGAAACGAGACGGGAGCACACTGGCGCGCTCCGGGGGCACAGGCCGGCGGCTGGGACAGGTGGGGTACGCTGTGAGGTGCCCGAGGAGCCGCTGTGCTGGGCCAGGTTGTGGGGGGCCTCAGAGGCCATGGTAAGGGTCTCAGATTTTATCCTCCAAGTCGCTGCAGGCTTTTGTGCATGGGTTTTTAAAAGATCATGGTGGCTGCTGGAGGGGAAGAGACCATGAAGGGGTAAAACAGAAGGCAGGTGAGCGCTTAGGAAGCCGTGACCGTGGTCCGTGCGAGTCGGTGATGCTCTGAGCTGAGGTGGTAGCTGTCACGGCGGGGAGAATATGTCAGTTCGTTATGTATTTAGAAAAGAGAACCGACAGGCCCTAGTGATAATTTCGATGGAGTGAGGGGAAAGAGCAGTCGAGGATGGCTTCTAAATTGGGGACGTGAGCGGCAAGGTGAATGGGAACATCATGTACTGAGCGGGAGGGGAATACCGTAAAGAGGGGGAAATCAAGAATTCCTTTTGAACGAAAGTCCGAGATGCTTATTAGAGATCCAAAGTGAGACGTCAAGAAGGCGACTGCACGTGGAAGCCTGGACTCGGGGGACAGGTACTGGCTGGAGAGAATTTGGGGAGTCGTTCATAGACAGGTGGTACTTCAATCCGTGGAATGGGGGGAGCTCCCCTCCGGCTGCCAGTGTCGTCATCTGAGGTTTTCTGTTCCAGGTCAGACACTTTGACAGCCCCTACCTGGTGTACCATGAAAAGATCAAAACTAGTCGGGTGTTCATCCGAGACTGCAGTATGGTGTCCGTGTACCCACTGGTCTTGTTCGGGGGAGGCCAAGTGAGTGTGCAGCTTCAGAGAGGGGAGTTTGTAGTGTCCTTGGATGATGGTTGGATCCGTTTTGCGGCTGCTTCCCATCAGGTAAGGGCTAGCGGGCCTGTCTGTGAGGCGCAGGCCCTGAGGGGCTTTGATGCTGTGAAGTAGAGGGCATTCCTTCAGGCACCACAGACAACAGAGCTGAGGAAAAGTGAACTATGGGGGGTGGGGGGGTACCCAGGCTGTGACCCAGGCCTGACCGGAGCGAGGCCCGGGCTGGAGGCTCAGTGAGAGACTGGGCAGTGCACGGGGAGGGGAGCCCAGGATGGGCTGGTGTGAAGGGTTTGGGGCAGAAGCCATGAGTGAGATGTTGGACCTTCCTAATTGTTGTACAAATAACACATGTTCACCAAAGAAAAAATCAGAAAATACAGATGAGCAAAAATAAACAAAAGTCACCCTGGTTCTACCACTACCATTAAGAAAAAAAAAAGGAAATGGGTCTGAATTCTTTTATTCTCAGGTCTCACATATTCACTATTGGAATCTCTGCAGAAACATTTAAGGGGGAGTATATGTTTAGGAAAGAAAAATTCATTTTAACATTTGCATCTGGCAGAAAGGTAGCAAGAAGCAGAAACACCAACTCAAACATTAAAGAGAATTTATCAGCGCATTTAACTATAAAGTCTAAAGCAGCATAGTCCAATAAAAATATGTGAGACATATATGTAAGTTCAATTTTTCTAGTAGCCACATGTAAAAAATAGGTGAAATTAATTTTATTTAACCTAATATAGCTAAAAAGTTTTAATTTCAACATGTAATCAGTATAAGAATTTATTGAGATGTATTGTTTTTTTATATTAAATCTTTAAAATCTGGGGTGTATTTTACACTCACAGCACATCTGTTTGAACTGGCCATTAGATTAGCCACGTGTGACAGGTGGCTGCCGTACTGCACGGAACAGGTCAGGAAGGCCAGGCAGGGTTGGTTTAATTCAGCAGCTCAAGGACAACAAAAGCCTGGCTGACCTCATGGTAGCAGCATGGCTGCCGTAGCCCCAGGCCTCCCATTTGTGCGGCAGCGTACTGTCCAGGAGGGGAGACAAGAAACTTCCTCTCCTAAATCAATTTCTATGGCCAAAGGAATGTCATAAACTCTAAGGCCCAGATGATCTGAGCCATTCACTCTGGCAAAGCTCATGGCATGAGCCTGTTTGAGTTGGGTCAGGGTGCAAACCGCATGGTTGCCAAATGATGGGGGAGCGGCAAACCACGTTGGGAGGACAGCTCCAGTGCCCACCACACATCAGCATAAGAAAATGCCATAAAAAAATGTGGAGCTATTTCTTCCCATGATAGCATCAAATGTATCCCAAAGCTACAGATTTTTTTGGTTTAATATCCAGCATTTTTAATTCTCCGTTTTCCTGCTTCTCCCCTTGGAGCAAATTGTAAACGTTGACCAGGCTTTAATATGCAGAACACTACGTAGAAGCCATTCTCCCAGATTTAATCTTTTCTTTAAATGAGATGTGATAGAGGAGCGTTTTTATAATAGACCCCATTGGGGCGCCTGGGTGGCTCAGTCGTTAAGCGTCTGCCTTCGGCTCAGGTCATGATCCCAGAGTCCTGGGATGGAGCCCTGCATCGGGCTCCCTGCTCCTCAGCGGGAAGCCTGCTTCTCCCCTCCCCCACTCCCCCTGTTTGTGTTCCCTCTCTCGCTATGTCTCTCTCTGTCAAATAAATAAATAAAATCTTTAAAAATATATATATATATAATAGACCCCATTTATTATATTGCAGAGCTGATATTGCATAAATGTTCTTATAGCTGCATCAAGAAATTTTAGAAGCCCTTTTAGAATAAATATGTGTTTAGTTTCTCCTCCCCCCTCCCCCCCGCATGGAGTTAAAATTACTACCAGAAATCTAGAATAATGATAATCATCAGTGGGACATTTCCTTTAATAACCTTTCCTCCCCTGTTGACCCAATCACTGCTCACATTGCAACTTTCATTTCAGGTGGCTGAACTAGTAAAGGAACTCCGCTGCGAACTTGACCAGCTTCTCCAGGATAAGATAAAAAACCCAAGCATAGATCTGTGTACATGTCCTCGAGGATCCCGGATCATCAGCATGATTGTGAAACTTGTCACCACACAGTAAAGACCAGTCTTAGGAGAGTGCTTGCTACTCCCCTGCTTCTTGCTCACCTGGGAAATAAGAGCAGCACCTCTACCTCCAACCAGGCTCTGTGCTTGGGCTGCCCTGGTGAAGGAGCCCAGGGCAGGCACTGTGCAGTCAGCTGAGGCCCCACACACACTTAGGGAAGGTTCCCAGACCTTCTGTATTTCGGACAGAACAGGGACACTCCCTGCACAATTTGGAGCGTCCGTGCGAGGCAGTCTAAAAACCAGCTTGCCTGTCTTTTTCTCTGTGACTATCCCGGAATGAATGAAATTCACCTCATCATACAAAAATGAATGTTTAATACGATTCTGTTTTAATCTATGTATTTTTTTCTCTCCTGCTTTTTTACTAGGGTGAGATAGGAGCATGAGGAGAAGTACTGAATGTTTTTTTCTATCATAAAGGCTCATCTGAAAGAAGTTAGAACAGAGAAGGACAAAAAAAAATCGTGAGCAAGAAAAATTAAAATTTCATTTTAGGCTATTGGCTACAAAGTAAACTTAATCTGTAAGGGATTTTTATTTTTACTCATTAAAGTTCAGCCTAAAAAACAAACTCGAAGAGCTCTTGTTTGTTATTAAAATGCAAGCTGGTTTTATCCTTACCATTCTTATTCTCAAAAGCAGAACAGTCTAGGTGTCTTTGTTTTGTTTTCGGTTTTCCATTTAGGAGTCTCTGCTCTCTCTTAGGAACACACCCAGCTCTAATGGCCACATTTCACATTACCCAGCGGGGAATTTTGATGGTCTTCCCCGAGCGGACTTGGCACAGTCGAGGTAGAAAAGGTTGCCCTGCTAGTGTCAGATTCACAGCCATAAAAATATCTTCCAGGAGGCTGCTTGTTTTCACCCGCCACTTAGGTGAATGGGGAGCTAGCATTTTGAAAAACTGTCAATACATTTACATTTTCTCTGGACATTTATCCATGTGGCCAGGAAACATCCCAAAGAGCTGAGTAGAAAAAATATTCTTATGTTTGTCTGGCACTCAGGTAGAGTCACTGCAGATTTCATGCTATAGATGGAATTCAAACTAATCAGCAGAACCACCTCAGTGAAGGGAGTTCACTTTTCACAGTATTATTTCAGTTACATTTTCAGGAAACCTCCTGGACTGTCCAAAATGGTCATTATCAAGCGTGTTTAGCTTTGGCGCACTTGAAGAGCTTAGACTCTAAATAGTATTTTTAAAATATTTAAAATAATACTATTTAAAAATAGTATTTTAAAAGATTCATGTCATCACTTTAAATAAAAAACACGTACATGCATAGCACGCACGCACAGTATTCAAGTTCTGACTTGCTACCGAAACAAGGCTCACGTTACACAACTGCTCAGGAGAAATGAAGGAGAAGACCACACTCACCCTCTAAAACATTTTTTTGAGCCAGTTTTGACCCTCGGTGCTAGAGTGGAACTGATGCTGGCCGCCCTAGCTGGAGCCACCTGCCCAGCTGGACCCGCAGCCTTCCACACAGGTTTGCAGCAGAGATACAGCGGGGAGAAGAGAAACGAGAGAACTTTCCATCCAGAGTGCTGAGAAATCGCTCCCCTCGGGGAGGTTATTCTCGGGCTGGTCACTTGCAGCCACATACAAACGCACAACTCATTCCACAGATGTGCCAGAATGTGGAAAAGATCGGAAAGCCTTGACTGAGGACACTGAATAAGAAAATCCTCCCCGCCAAAACTGAACTTAAGCCCCCTCATTAAAATTACGAAGTAAACGAAACAGGATTACTTCTTCGCAATTGAAGATCAGCATGCTGTAGAGCATTTTAAGGTGAAACCAGATTTCTAAGCCCCAGCAAGATGGTCCGCGTTTAATGTTAATTTTATGGAGAATTCTGTAAATGTTTCTCAAGTATTTGTTTTGCTGAAATCTAGCTGGGAAACAATATTGGTAAAGTACTTGCTACAAAATTAGTCTGCGTTAGGGTTTTGTAGTCTGTGTCTTTGGGGAGTTCTCAGGAAATGAGAGTAGTAAACATTCTTTCTTGCAGAGGTGGTTGTAGGTTGGCAGAGCATTAGCTTTGTCTTCTTCCTCCTTGAGTTCCGTATCTGAATATTATAATTCAGACTCCCTGACAAGTATTGAACTTTGGTCTTTTATCCTCCCACTCTGTTATTCGAGCAGTTTAACTAATATACCAAAGCACACAGGCTGTGGATCTGTAGGCATATGGTAAATGTTCTTTTTCCTTTCTAGGCGGTGGCTTGAGTATGTCCCTAAGAGGTTATCCTAAAATAAGACCTTGTGAAAGTACTTTGTAAAATTAAAATGTAGCAAATGTAAGCAAATTGGGACCAAGGGTGTGGTTTTCAGAGGCAGCCCAGGCTGGCTTTTTGCAAACTGCACTCTGTTGTGTTTCTCAATGGCTGGGCTGAGCTGGGGAGCTCAGGCGTCACACTCGGAGGGTCCCTTGTGGGTGTCACCTCGTTGCCACAGAAATGAGGATCCCTGGGGGCAGCAGAATTATGCTCACACTGCCATTGTGCTTAAACAAGCCTAGGCAGATGCTGGCTCTTTCCTCCTCAGTCGTGCTAGAATTAAGCGGAATTCCTAGGGCTTGTTTTCTCCCAAATGCAGGGGGAAAGTTGGCTTAAAATATTTAGCCAGTTAATAAACACAGGGTGAGCTACTGTCTTCAGAAGTTAGATCTTGATCGTGAAACTGTGTTAGTCAATACTTGAGTACACACAGTACGGTGCCTCAGGTGGAAACTATAGAAACAGCTAATCCAATGTAGTGTCACAGCAATAGTTTCAGACTGTTCCAGAGTGACCGGCTTCCATGTCTTTTTAAGTCTCACACATGTAAAGCTGTGTAATGACTGTGTAAACCATTAACCACGATGAGTCATTACCAGGAGAGACTTTTTTCTTGCCATTTCTAAGTTATCCACCCCCCCCTCAAAAACCATATATCAAAGAGATTAGTCTTAAATAAGATTTATAGCCAATCACTAATCCTTAAGGTGCTTTAAAATCTTAAATGTCTTAATAATTTGCTTTGTCAAAGAGCAGAGAAAGAGTTGTGTTGGAAATCACTCGCCTGATATATGAGCCACCAGGAATGGGTGACATCGATATTTCATAAAGATACAGGAGAGCAGCCCAAACGTGAACTTGTTCCCACAGACGTTTCAGCCTCTGCCCCGTCTTTGCCGAATGGGGGCCATCCCCGAGTCTACTCCTGAGTCAGTTCCAACCCAGCTAACTGAGTAAATAAGCCAGGACACAGTGCCCCAGTGAGAGCTAGGAGGAGGAGGATGGCTTAGAATCCATTTACTGGATTTCTCCACCTGTATTTCAACTTTTTAGGAAAGAAACAAATTGCAACAAAAGATGATTTGTATGAGGGATTTGTTTGAAAAGGCAACTTCCCAGGGGCGCCTGGGTGGCTCAGGTCCAACTCTTGATTTCGGCTCAGGTCGCAATCTTGGCGTGGTGATATCGAGCCCCGTGTCGGGCTCCACGCTTAGCGGGGAGTCGGCTTAAGAGTCTCTCCCTCTGCCCCTCCCCCTGCTCTTGGGCTCTTTCTCGCTCACTCGCTCTCACTCAATAAATAAATAAATTCTTTTTTTTAAAAAAGGCAACTTCCCGTAGATACCAACAATGAAAATCAGCGTTTAGGATGATAATCCTGACATTACAAATACAATATTCCTAAATATGGTATCATAATGTATTTAATAAACATTTTCAACAGAAACATTTCAAACAGTGAAGGTTTTTGTTATCATTATTCCTTATGCAGAAAAATGCAGTTACTGCTACCTCTTCCGACCTAGGTTTTACTGAGAATGGCCTGAAGGAGTTAATTTTCCTTCCAAGTCGAATGAGCTTATTTTTATAAAGGGGAGATTATCCATGGCGGGTTTTCTTCTAAATGATTCAAGACAGGATAACATAGCCAAAAAGACTCATTTACTTCCTGAGAGTCCCCTTTTAATAAGTTTTGCCTCGTTCCATCCTTAAGTTTCAAATGTATTAAAACAAAAGAATGTTAACCGTTCAAGTAAGACTTTATTTGTCCATAGAGGTTGATTAACTACAATACAGGATCTTACCATGTACAAAGACTATAGAGAAGTTTCCTCACAGAACAAAATGTATATTTTGCTTGTTTTAAACCAGTGGTTTTCAACTGGAGGCAATTTTGCCCACCAGGGGACATTTAGCAATATCTGGAGACGTCACAACTGAGTGGGGATTGGGGTGTGCTCCTGGCATCTAGTTGTTAGAAGCCAGAGATGCTGCTAAATATCCTACAATGCATAGGATCCTCCTCGAACAAAAAATTTATCCAGTTCAAAATGTCAGTAGTGCCAAGGTGGAGAAAACCTTTTTAAACAAAATGAGATAGGTGACTACTTAAAAAGTCTAGCTATTAGTTACTAATCAGATATAAATTATGCCCACAGTGGTCTCTGAAACTTATGCCTAAATCAACTCTAATAAACATGTACTGTGTGAATAAGAGCGTATGAGTCCATCATGTTGTTACCAAATGCAGAGTACTTAAGAATGTGAGGAAATTATATGTACAAATGGGAAAAGCCATGTACAGATGGGTAAGGATATATTTACTTTAAAAACATGTTCTAGCATTAAATTTCATTTTTGTAAATACCACTTATTTTGAAAATGTGAAAATAGGTTAAAACATGTGTTTTGAAAATACAATTTGTATGTGACACTAATACTGTTAACATTTTCCACTGCAGAACTCAAGTTCTTAGGCCCACATTAAGATGTCTGAAATACACACACCCTTACTTTATCTTTCTGTTATTTGAACAGAGTCCAACCTAGTAGACTTTGGCCGATATGATATAACACAAATACGGTTTTAAGAAGGGGGAAGGGAGTATATAGCTCTATAGGTAGGTAACTGTAAAATGTTGAAATCTAACATGAAACCTAATTAGGAACTATAATTTCTAGGCTCAGTAACCCTTCTCCTATCGTTTGAACTGGAAAAAAAAAAATCAGTTTGTTTTAGGACTTGATTATTAGCAAGATTACCAGACTGAAAATCAAAGATGTGTTATGCTCTTTAGAAGACAGATGTCCTGCCCTGCATCGGGCTCCCTGCTCCGCGGGAAGCCTGCTTCTCCCTCTCCCACTCCCCCTGCTTGTGTTCCCTCTCTCGCTGTCTCTCTCTCTCTGTCAAATAAACAAATAAAAATCTTAAAAAAAAAAAAAAAGAAGACAGATGTCCTTACAAATCAGGGGCCATGTTATACCATGGGCACCAAGGGACAACCCCATATGAGGAGGAAACTAATCCATCGATTATAGACCCAGCACAAAATAATCCGTAATTATAGACGTTTCTGTTAATGCCACCCTTCTGCCTCTGAAATTCACCTGTGCACGTTCCCATTTAAGCTCCAGCTGTCCCCATTATTTCTGGCCCATAAATCTTTATACCATCCTTTTCCACAGTAAGCATGGCTAAGATGGATTAATTGAAACATGCAATCTGATTAGTTAACAGGGAGGCTGATTGTCCAGTTTATAACTAATGTGTACTACATGGCTAGTTTGAGACCTATATTGGGGTTGCAGAAATTCCTCCCACATTTATGCTCATAATTTCAATATAACCAACATTTTAAGCAGGTGCTATGTGTCAGCCACGCTAGGAATACAAAGATAAATTGGGACACAGGAGGGGCACCTGGGTGGCTCAGTCAGTTAAGCGGCTGCCTTCAGCTCAGGTCATGGTCCCAGGGTCCTGGAATCGAGCCCCGCATCAGGCTCCCTCCTCGGCAGGAACCCTGCTTCTCCCTCTCCCACTCCCCCTGCTTGTGTTCCCTCTCTTGCTGTGTCTCTCTCTGTCAGATAAATAAATAAAATATTAAAAAACACAAAAAACAAACAAAAAAAGATAAATTGGGACACAGGAGAAACAGGACAATAAAGAAACAAAGTTTACTTGAATAAATTCAGTCAGGAGCATAATTTACCCCCTGCAAGAGCCTTTGAAGGTTCTAAAGAAACTAGATGCCTATATGTTGAAATTAAAATGAAGGATACTAATGACTTTGACCAAGTCTTTTAATTCTGCTTTTTAAGGATCTCATCTCATTCAGCAATTAGGTGTGCCTTTTTGTTGTTGTTTACTTGAGAGAGCAAGTGACAAAGAGCAAGCATGAGCGGTGGGGAGGGGCAGAGGGAGCAGGAGAGAGACAAGCAGACTCCCCGCTGAGCAGGGAGGCCAATGTGGGGCTCAGTCCCAGGGTCCTGGGATCATGACCTGAGCTGAAGGCAGACGCTTAACCGACTGAGCCACCCAGGCACCCCTAGGTGTGTTTCTTCAAACATTGTTAAGGGGAAGCAGGTGGAGGAAGAAGGGGGAGAAAAAAAATAAACATTGTGAGCAAACATCTGCATATCACCAAAAAAGTAGCTGTAGGGAATAAATTTATGGTCTACTCTCTCTTGAAAATGTATTTGGAGGGCGCCTGGGTGGCTCAGTTGGTTAAGTGTCCGACTCTTGGTTTCGGCTCAGGTCGTGGGTTGTCGGATGGAGCCCCATCTCAGGCTCTGCGCTTGGGGTGGGGGTGGGGGGTCTGTTTGAGACTCTCTCCCTCTGCCCCTCCCCCCCAATTGCACGCACTCTCTAAAATAAATAAACTTTAAAAATTAAAAAAAGAGAAAAAAAAACCCCAGAAAATCTATGTGACCTTAAGTTAGGCAGAGTTCTTAGCTACAAACACCAAAAGCATGATCCATAACAGAAAAAAAAAAAAAAATTGGTAAATCATACTTAGTCAATTTCTTAAACTTTTGCAGCTTAAAAACATCATTAAGAAAATACAAGACAAGCCACAGACTGGGAGGAAATATTTGCAAATTATATTTCAATAAAGCACTTGTATCTAGAATATATTAAGACTTCTTAGAACTCAAGTAGACAACTCAGTTTTAAAAAACGGGCAAAATACTTGAGTAAACATTTCACCAAGGATATACAAATGGCTTAAGAAGCAAATGAAAAGATGCTCAACATCATTAGTCATCAGAGAAATGCAAATGAAAACCACAATGAGATACTACTTCATAACCTCTAGAATCACATACAGTACCACATATTCATAAGGGTGCAGAGAAATTAGAACCCTCATACATTGCTGATGGAATGTAAAATGGTATGGCCATATTAGAAAATAGCTTGAGTTTCTTAAAAAGTTAGACATAATTTATCACATAATCCAGTAACTCCATTCATAGGAATTTCACATAAGAGAAATGAAAATATATGTCCATACAGAGACTTCTCACAAATGTTCACAGCAGCATTTTTCATCATAGTTCCAAACTGGGAACAATCCAAATATCCATGGTAAATGAATAAACAAAAAGGAGTATATTCACAATGGAATATTATTCCATCCTTCAAAAAGGAGCCTGTGATACATGCTACAACATGGATGAACTTCAGAAACATAATGCTAAGTGAAAGAAGCCAGACACAGAGACCACATATGGTATGATTCCATTTATATGAAATATACAGAAATGTCAAGCCAATAGATACAAAAAGATTAGTGGTTGCCTGGGACTGAGGGTGGGAATGGGAATTCACTGCAAATGAGATACAGAATCTTGTGGGGATGGAAATGTTTAAAAAAATAAAGGATTATGGTGATGGCTGCACAACTCTGTAAATTTACTAAAGATCACTGAATTATATGCTTCAAGTAGATGAATTTTATGATACGTTAATAATACCTCAATAAAGTTCTTTAAAAAAAAGATTTTATTTATTCATTTGAGAAAGAGAGAGAGAGCATGAGCAGGGGGAGAAGGAGAGGGAGAGGGAGAAGCAGACTCCTCGCCAAGCAAGGAGCCCGAGGCGGGACTCGATCCCAGGACCCTGAGCCAAAGGCAGACGCTTAACCACCTGAGCTACCCAGGTGCCCCTAAAGTTCTTTTTAAAAAATATGTTGGATGCCTGGGGCGCCTGGGTGGCTCAGTCGGTTAAGCGTCTGCCTTTGGCTCATGTCAGGATCCCAGGGCATCCTGGCTCCCTGCTTCTCCCTCTGCCTGACGCTCTCCCGCTTGTGCTCGCTCTCTCTGACAAATAAATAAATAAAATCTTTAAAAAAAAAAAAGACGTGCATACTTAAAAAAAAAGATTCTCTCCCCTCACCCTAACCGCCCCCCCCAAGCTGGCGCACATGCGCTCTTTCTTAAAGAAAAAAAATACACTGGGCACCTGGCTGTCTCAATTGGTAGAGCATATGACTCTTGATCTCAGGGTTGTTGAGTTGGAGCCCCATGTTGGGTAGAGAGATTACTTAAAATCTTTAAAAATAAATAAATAAAAATTTGTTGTAAGATTCCTTTAACTAAAAAAAAAAAAAAATAGTGGGGCACCTGGCTGGCTCAGTCAGAAGAGCATGTGACTCTTGATCTTGAGGTCATGAATTCAAGCCCCACCCTGGGTGTAGCAATGACTAAAAAAATAAATAAACAAAAAAAATTAGTCACTTTACAATGGAGAAAAGTGAAAAACCACCTTCACCTAGTGATCACAGTTAACATCACCAGAAATGGGACAAATCAATATTATGTACCTCCTGATATGATGTATTGAGAACACACTATCATTTCCAGGGTATTCCTACCCAAAAGAATCCTATCAAATTGAAACAAAATAAAACATCAAACTCAAATTGAGGATTATTCCACAAAATAAATGTCCATGTCCTAAAAATCAAAGAAAGACTGAGGAACTCTTTCCAGTTAAAGGAAGGGACATGACTGAACATGATGCATGGTCCAAATTTTAAAAACCATTTTGTGTTTTGTTTTTCCAGTACAGGACATTGAGACGATCTGGATAAGGTGTGTATTAAATCACAGTACTATATCAATGTTACTATCCTGATTTTGATGACTGTACTGTGGTTATTTAAGAGAATGTCCTCATTTTTCCATCGTGTCCATGATTTACTCTCAAACACTTCAGGGGGAGAAAATGAACACACACACACATAGACGGAAAATACAAATGTGGTCAAATGTTGACATTTGCTGAGAGAAGGATATATGGGAATTCTTTGTCCTGTTCTTGCAAATTTCCTATAAATCTGAAATTACGTTAAAATAAGTTAAAAGCGGTGCATGTATGCTCTAACTACATAATTAGAATATATTTCCATTTGAGTAAATATTAGAAACACAAAGAAATAGATTTGACAAAGTGATAAAAATATAAGGTTTCCGTGGCAGAGCCAGATCATTTACCCTCTTCGGCACTCAGCTTTTGTTTGCAGGCACGTTGTTTAAACAGAGGACTCAGTTGCCAAGAAACAGTCTCTCTCCCCAGCTCATTAGTCTGACAGCAAACAAATCTACCAACACCAGTGCACCTGTCCCTGGAATAGGGCTCAAGCCCAACTGATGCTTTGGGCAATTTCCTACATGGCTTCTCTCATCTCAAGGCCTCCCCATATTTTGCCAAAATCATTTCCATACTAAATTTAATTTGTTCTTACTCCTCTTCCCTTATTTGCTTCCCAAAGACATTCCAGGATTTGAATGGGAGGGTCTTAGTCACAAGGAGCAAGGCTATGCACTAAATCTTTTTAGGATCATGGGAACTTTATAAAGTTGTGAGGGATGGACGGACTGTTTCCCCGAGGTTTCTGAACTGCTTTTTCAAGTGTGGCCTGAGACAGGTAGCATCACCATTATCTGGGAGTTTGTTAGAAATGCCAATGCCTGGGTCCCAACCTGGACCTCCTGAGACAGAATCCACAGGGGGTAGGGTCCTGCAATCTGTTTTAACAGCTCTCGGACTGATTCTGACGCTTGCTGAAGTGTGAGGAGTGTGAGGCTACATCCTGTCATTGGACAACTATGCAGGAAATTGCGCTGATCGGGCTGCATTCAAAGACCCCCTAAAAGCTGACTATTTTAAACTATTTCTTGCAAAAGGTACCGCTTCTCTTTTTGTATGAATAAGGGACATACGTGAGAACTGAAAGGGCTGTTTGCACAGCTGAATCCCTGCGGACAGACTAGGGAGAAGTTAGAGTTCTGAGTTTAGCCCTATAGCAGCCCACGTGGCCTATCTAGTTCAAAACTGCCTTTGGAAGTCTGCCCCAAGCCCTGGCACACCAGGCTGCTTCAAGGATTTCCTAGAGCAAACTTTCTGTAAAGGCATATATATATATATATATATATATATATATATATTTAAGGACTTTATTTGAGAGACAGAGATAGTTGGTCTTTTTTTTTCTTAAGATTTCATTTATTTTATTTGACAGAGAGGGACAGCAGAGAGGGAACACAAGCAGGGGGAGTAGCAGGCAGAGGGAGAAGCAGGCTTCCCGCTGAGCAGGGAGCCCAACGCGGGGCTCGATCCCAGGACCCCGGGGTCATGACCTGAGCTGAAGGCAGACACTTAAGGACCGAGCCACCCAGGGACCCCAGGGCTGGTCTTTTATAGAACGCTAACCAGGGAACTTAAATCCTTTTAACATCTTTACTGATAACTCCTTCAATGGCTTACTTCCCTTTTAGGGTCTGGTTATTCTTTGAAGGTCACAGGTGATTATCATAAAGACACCCACCCCACACGCCTAGGGCAGGGCTATATTTTTCTGTAAATATAAGCCATATAGTTTGTGTCACAATATTCAAATCTGCCACTATGGCTCAAAAGCAGCCACAGAAAATACGTAAACCAGTGGGTATGGCTGTGTTCCAGGAAAACTTTTATCAAATGGAGGCAGCAGGCTGCATTTGTCCCAAGGGCGCAAAGTTTGCTGACCCTTGTCCTAGGGAGTCAGAGGCCTGGGGTTCTAATCTGACCTGCCCCCGAGAAGACACCCAACTGACAATCTGAGGTACCTCCCTCGGTTTCTAGGCCAGAAACCTCCATATCGAGTCCTGGCCCCTGCCTGGCTTCCAAGGGGTAGGGCCAGGTATAGTGAGGCATGCTTCCTGCGTTCTCTCCCCTCAGTGAAGCCTGACCCGGGAATGGGGGCTACAGGCAGAAAGCAGCATGGGCTGAAGGCCTTGGCTGAATCCACCAGGCACGGGAACTGGGTTCAGTGCAGGAGCAGAATACTTGTCACATTTACCTTTTTCGTCAGAGATATCAGCCAGGGCTCACCGTAAAGGCTTTGAAAGTTAAACAGCTTAGGTGGTAAGATTTTACAAATAGTTAAAACTTTTCAAGTTTCAACCAAAAAAGCATATATTCCAATAGATTCTGATTCAAAAGCGATTTCATCCTTACACAATAAGTATTTTAAAACAGACACATACAGTTAGTGCAAGGGACTTAACAAGACATTTTATATTGAATCTAACATGTGTTTGTTGCCTAACAAAAATGGAGGTGTACTCCCGCCAACAAAAGACTCTTACAATTCTAATGTCCGTGTGCTATTTTGTTGCATGTGATGCTATCTTTGCCATAGTTCGATTATTTATTAGCACTTATAATCCACATCTTTGATTTTACCAAAACAACAGAGAATTAAAACTCAAACACACACACACAACTGTGTGCCTTTGAAGTCTTGTAATATGATGGATTTAACATTCAAAACATTTTATGAAGAAAAAAAAATGAAATGTTATTTCAATCGATGCATCCATAGTTCTTGGCCTCTCATTGGCAAGCTGCAAGATGTCCTTGAATAAGATCCTGAACACGGGAGAGAATAATCTCATTAGAACTGCTGCAATTTTCTGGACCATACGGTGGGTCTATAGTCAGAACCCCAGCCACACACAGAGTCCTTCGTGAATCTCCCTGTTCTGTGATGGGGATGTGGTTCTTCTCGAGCCATTTCTTTAGGCTGTTCTTTCTCTTCTCCAGATCCTCAGGGTTGTAGGCCTTGCAGTCTCCAGACATGAACAAATTCATCAGCTTCTCTCTCACTCCACGGTCCCCTTCGTTCACAGTTTCAACGGTCTGCACAGCATGGCCCATAATTCCAGTCACAGACATGCTGCCATCTTCCAGGAAGTTCACAAGGACAATACTTGCGAGGAAAAGTTAAGTTCAGAGCAGATTTGCAAAAGAAAAATGTAAAGGCCCATAAAGCTACGGAAGAAGCAATGGAATGAAGAGGCATCACCAGCCCCAACAGGCAATTAGAAATCGGGAATAAGAACTTCCCTGTTTAAAATTAATCCCCTCACCACCAAATGTTTGTACTCATTCAATAAGTATTCACCGAGGGTCCTACACATCTAAACTTTTTTGTCTAGCCTAAACCCAATCATTGCGGGATGCAGTTAAAGCACTAAAAAGTTATAAATGGCTTAAATGTGTATTAGAAATCAAGAAAGGGTACAGACTTAATTTTAAACAACTGAATAACTTGCCTTCAAAGCAGACCAAAGAAAATAACAAAACACAAAATTAATGAAAGAGAAAACAAAAGAGTTAATAACAAGATCATCAAAGCCAAATGTTGGTTCTTTAAAAAACAAAAACAACGTAAAATTCACAAAACTCAGGCAAAACTGATTAGAATAGAAAAAAAAGACACATACAAATAATATTAGGAAGAAGGCAGCAAAGATTGGCAATTTAAAGTATTAGGAACAAATTTATGCCAATAGTCTTGAAAACTAAAAGAGAAAACCTCCTAGAAAATGTAAATTTCTACTACTGAGTCAAAAAAAAAAAGAGACTATAAATAGTCCTATAGTCTTTCATAAAAACTGAGTAAGTATTTAAAAATATTTTCCCATGGGGGGGAAGGCCCAATTTTACTAACAAATTATATACAATTTTCAAGGTTCAAGCATTTTTTTTTAAGATTTTATTTATTTATTTGAGAAAGAGAGAGAGAGAGACAGCATGAGAGGGGAGAGGGCCAGAGGGAGAAGCAGGCTCCCCGCTGAGCTGGGAGCCCGATGTGGGACTTGATCCCAGGACTCCAGGATCATGACCTGAGCCGAAGGCAGTCGCTTAACCAACTGAGCCACCCAGGCACCCCAAGCATTTTTTTTTTTTAAGATTTTATTTTATTTTATTTTTAAAATATTTTATTTATTTATTTGACACAGAGAGAGAGACAGCTAGAGAAGGAACACAAGCAGGGGGAGTGGGAGAGGGAGAAGCAGGCTTCTGGCTGAGCAGGGAGCCCAATGCGGAGCTCGATCCCAGGACCCTGGGATCATGACCTGAGCCGAAGGAGACGCTTAACGACTGAGCCACCCAGGCGCCCCAAGATTTTACTTTTACGTAATCTCCACACCCTATGTGGGGCTCAAACCCACAATCCCAAGATCAAGAGTTGCACGCTCCACCGACTAAGCCAGCCAGGCACCCCAAGGTTCAAACATTTCTAATCTAACCAAATTCTTCTAGAGACTATAAAAGGGGGACTGTGCCTTAACTTGTTTAATGAGGTTAATATAATCTTGATACCAAAAGCAGAGGAGAAGATTAAAATATAAAACTACAAGCTAATCTCATTCATGAATACAAATGCAAAAATCCTAACTAAATAAAATAAATGATGTGGTGTGATGTGATGTGAATTTCACTTCGTTGGTACTCCTCCCAAAACCTAAAATCCCAGGCTAATTATGAGAAAGCATCACAGAAACCCAAATTGAGAGACATTCTATGAAATACCTCACTCACCAGAACTCTTCAAAAGTGTCAAGGTCATGAAAAACAAGAAAGGACTGAAAAATTCTCACAGATCAGAGGAGACTAAGGACACATGACAATTAAACGAATGTCAGATCCTAGATTGGATCCTGGAACAGAAAAAGGCAAACAATTAGTGGAAAAACTGTTAAAATCCAAATGATTGCAGTTTATGTAAAGTTTTAGTTTCGAGGAATGTACCATGGTTAGGTAAGATGCCAACATTAGGGGAAGCTGGGTAGATGGGTCCTCTCTGTATTCTTTTCTGTAAATCTAAAATCATTCCAAAATAAAAAGTGTGTGTGTGTATCATCACCTTTAAAGTAGTCTTGCAAGGGGCAAGGGGCGCCTGGGTGGCTCAGTTGTTAAGTGTCTGCCTTCGGCTCAGGTCATGGGCCCAGGGTCCTGGGATCGAGCCCTACATCGGGCTCCCTCCTCGGTGGGAAGCCTGCTTCTCTCTCCCCCACTCCTCCTGCTTGTGGTCCCTCTCTCGCTGTCTCTCTCTGTCAAATAAATAAATCTTAAAAATAAATAAATAAATCAAGTAGTCTTGCAAAAAACAAATCTGATCCTAATCAAACCTCTAGATAGGCATACCAGTTTATAGGAAATACGGATATAAGAACATGTTAAGCTACACCATGCACAATGCAGTAAGCTAAATCCAGAACGTGTTCAGTCTATAAGACAAATGATTCCATTTCTTCAACAAATAAATGACATGGAAAACTAAAAAGAGAAAGTGCAGTCATAGATTAAGATACTTAAGAGACATACCAACCAAATTGATAAACCAATTAAAGAGATATTTTGAGACAACCAGGCAAATCTAAAAACGGACTGTTAATAATAAAGTTATTATTACTTTTGTTAGGTATTATAATGTTATTGTGGTTATTAAAGAGTCCTTATCTGCTAAAAGATATTGAGGTATTTATGAACAAAATTATATGATATCTGCAACTGGCTTAAATATATTTAGAAGGGGAAAGAAAGGCTAGTGTCTGTTACGCTATTCTCTCTACATTTATGTATGCTTGAGATTGTCTAATAAAAACGTAGTAACAAGGGGCGCCTGGGTGCCTCAGTCAGTTGGACGTCTGCCTTCGGCTCAGGTCATGATCGTGGAGTCCTGGGATGGAGCCCCGCGTCAGGCTCCTTGCTCAGCGGGGAGTCGGCTCCTCCCTCTCCCTCGGCTCCTCCCCCTCCCTCGTGCTTGCTCTGTCTCCCTCAAATTAATAAAATCTTTAAAAAAAAAAATGTAGTAACAAAAAAAGTGTCTCACTTCTACAAACTTGGCTTGTCTGCCAAGGTAATCCATAGTCAGAACAACACTTCGACTCAAAAGCAAAGCAATTCTTATGTGTGAATAACGAGACTTTCATTTATCTACTTCCTTAGTTTGGATATAACATATAGGCAGCACAAAGGGGTGTCATTATGATTTCAGGGGAGAAGGAGCCATACTCACTTGGCAGAAACTGGGTCTGTGGTTAAAACCCATCCTTTATACTCCTTCTCACTGGCTGTCACTCTGACTTCTTTGTACGTGTAATCTTGCCATTCTAAGGGGCCTTTCCTCATCCATTCATTCATGGCTGCCAGCTGGCTAGATCTAAAACCACCACCAGTTCGGGTTAATATATGTTCCACTCACGCAAGTGCCATCCTAGAGATAGAGAACATCTGTGATTTGCCTCAAGTTCCATTATCAGGAAAACAGCTGATATTCACAATTCGGTCTGAAAGCTAAGGAGACACCGGCGCTGCCATGAGGCCCAGCCCGGGGTAACTCATCCGGCTTACTTCTATTCCACCACCCAGTACCATTCCAAATCGCCTTCACCCTGGCTTTGAACTCCGGTCAGCAGATGCTCAAACCTTTTAACTCTGATCCCTGCGATCAAAGGAACTCACTCCACCCCACATTTAGCCAAAACTGAAGAGGAAAACTCCTTTGATATCCACCCACTTGCTCTCTCCAGCTCTTTCTCCGCGGGATCCCGCCGGGGAGAGGCCCCGGATTTGACAATTTCCTCTTATTTGTTTGGAGGATGCACGAACCAGGGGGCAGCAGCGAAGGCTCTAGAGCGCAGATTCCGTGGCCTAGCTTGCAGCTGCACGATACTTAAAACGGTACTCAAACCTGGTGGTACTTAACGTTTAATTCCCACAAACGAAAGAAATACCAGCAAGAACTCCTCGCAGCGACGGGTACACAGTAACCACGCGGTGAGGAAGGAGTCACTCCAGCGGCGCCCATCTGAGCCCAGCAGGCTTTGCGCCACGTCGTCACTTCCTTCCCCCAGAATTCTCTGTTTTGTAGTTCTTGGCCTTGGTCACACCTAGAGGTCTGAGAGTCACCGGGCGTGGGGGGATAAAGGCCGGGTGCGGGCAGAGCCTGAGATTTTTGTGTAGTAATAATAAGGCTCCTTGTTCGCTAGAACCACCCCTCTTCACTGTCACGACGGACATTTCAACCTTTCGTTTTTAAAGAGGAAAAGTCTCGTGCCAAGTTCCTCGTTGAGAGTAGACCTGGAAATGCACCCTTGCGGTGGACTCAAAGCACAAGAACCCTCTCGGTGAATCCTAAAGCGGGAAGTGTGAGGTGAAAGTGCCTTGGAGAAAAGCGATAGAGCCAAGATATTTGTTTGTTTGGCTAGTGTAAGGCAATTAATACGTCTGCTCCTTTGGGATGTGCCCTGGCCACAGTCCTGCGGGAGGTGCAGAAGCCAGAAAGAAAAAGCACAGGATTGGGACGATTTCCACCTAGCCGACCGTTCGCTAGTGAGGGGTGCCTCACTCACAGGAAAGCCCGGGCCTCTCCCCCGCAACCCCTCACCACCCCCGCAGTGGAAAAGGGCAGAAGACTCGCTTCTGCCACAGATTTCGGTTCAGGTATGTAGTCGGCTCCTGGCATGGTCCAAATAAACTGTGATCCTGAAAAATGGTACAAGGTGTTAAACGTTGAGTTTCTGCAAATGTGAACACCAGGGGAGATTTACAGAAACCGAATTAGAGGACTATCAAACCACGATGTAGAAAACATTGAAAATTAGTCAGCTTTTCCCTTACAATTTGGGATCTGAGTTCACATAATCCTTGAAGTACCTTGTTTCTTATTGCCATCATTTTAAATAATCCTTTGGCAACCTTCACTCGAGTGTTTGGTTGATTATATTAATGTGGCTTTAGTAGATTAAATTAGATTATGCCAGTTAAGTCCTCTATAAATCTACAGAGAGCTAATATAAATACCAGTTGGGGGCGCCTGACTGGCTCAGTCAGAAAAGCATGCAACTCTTGATCCCCAGGTGGTGAGTCGGAGCCCCACATTGAGTATAGAGATTACTTCAATAAAAAAATGTATAAATACATACATACGTACCAATTATTAAAATCTGAAGCTAAACATATGACCTCATAAAAATTCAGTCCAAAAGAGCTTCAAACAATTGTGACAACTGGCCATTTGCATTTTAAGCCTTCTATCTGTACTGCAGAATCAAAGACTTTGGAAGATAGCTCCAAGCTTAACTTAAATGACCCCTTTTAAAGTGATGAGACTGGGGCAAATTCCTTCCTTTCTCTCCCCTCTCCCTTTAGTCTCCCAGATAATCATTTCCAGCATCTGCTGATGTGAATCACTGATTTATAACAGACTGAGCCCAACCCACTCCATAATACAGGTTTACAGAAAGACCCTCTCCTGTAGTCCACCCTCAAGTTCAGATGGTGCCATTTCCTTTTCCTTACCCTTGTCCGCCTGGTGCCTCCCTCAGACCAGTTGATGTCCCTTCTCTCACATTTTCTACTTTTCTTCCTCTCTTCCGTTTCCCTCTCCTTCCATCTCCTTCCTAATGTCTGCCTCCCCCTCAAACCTTCACACCCACACACACACACACACACTTAACCTTTTCCTCTGCCAAGTGAAAAATTGTTTATTCTAGATTTTGGAGTACATTTTAATTTTAGCAAGACTTTTTTTTTTTTTTTTTTAAGTAATCTCTACACCCAACTTGGGGTTTAAAGTCATGATGACCCTGAGATCAAGAATTGCATGCTCTGGGGCACCTGGGTGGCTCAGTCGGTTAACCTCCTCCTTCTGCTTGGGTCATGATCCCGGGGTCCTGGGATGGAGCCCCACATCAGCTCTCTGCTCGGCAGGGAGCCTGCTTCTCCCTTTCCCTCTGCCTGCCACTCCCCCAGCTTGTGCTCTCCCTCCCTCTCTTCTGTCGATCTCTCTCTGTCAAATAAATAAATGAAATTTTCTTAAAAGGCACCAGCCAGGTGCCCCAGCAAGAAACACTTTTTTAAAAAAACTTTTCTTAATTTCTCTGAAGAACATCAGAAGCTTAAAAAAGTTGTCAATAGTTTTACACTGTTCTTCATCATGGTGCAAAGATAAACCTGCCCTGCCCTGGCCAGACTATCACAATTTTCAATTCACAGTGTTGGATCATAATAGTAGGTAGATAAAGAGTATACTTATCATGAAAAAAAAGTAGGTAGAAAATGAGTGGGGGTGGGATAGTAATTTGCTGAGTATATTTCATGCAAGGTAAGGTCAGAAAAAAATAAATGGTCATTTTGGCCCAAGATTTTTTTTTTAATGTTCTGGTTTTTTCATTCATTCAACAAGTAGAGTCCGTTAAAAGTGTCTATTCTTTATTTCTGCATTTATTCATCAAGCATATATTGTATACCTACACATGCACTTTCTGTTAACAACTAGGAATTAAAAAACGAATTTCAAAAATGTCTTCCCTTTGGGAAGCTGATAATGTCTCCTCTACCTAACTTGGTAATAAATGGGAAGAACTGGGGAAGGGGTTCTTAGAAAATCTTCTTAAAGAGGTAGTGCTTGAACTTGATTTATAAGTAATGAACCAACCACAAAAAATTCTGTGTCTATGGGACGCAGAACCTAATCAAAGGAGGTGTAGGTTGGAGTGAAAAGCAGTGGGCAGGGAGTTTTAGAAACCTTGGTTTCATTTGATCAAATCTGTAGTGTCCTGGTAAACTGGTTCTCCTGAAAAAAGGAGGTTTGATTTGTACCATTTGCTGATTCCTGTGGTGTAAATATTCCTACCGTGGCTGATTTCAAGGTACCAATGATTTAACAACTGGCTCAAAAAATTCCTGAATATTTAACAAAGGGCTCTTTTAAGACAGTTTAAACTGGTTCCTGCACACCACTGACTGTGTTCCTACCAGCTTTATGACTTTGGATGTCATTTGCCTTCTTAGATTTCAGTTTCCTCATTTATAAGTGAAAATGTGGGATTAGATGACCTAACATCCTGTCAGCAATAAATGTTCATGACTAAGCCATACAGTCACTTAGAAGCACTGTAAACCTTCTAAGGGCAGGGGCTATGTCTGTTTTATTTACTACCATATACCCCACCTCTACCACATTGCCTGGCATATAGTAGGTGCTCAATTTGAACTGAATTTTCATTTCTTAGGCAGTTATATATCACCTAATATGTGCCAGGCACTACTTTAAGAACTTTCAGATATTACCTCATTTTGAGTGAGTAACTATACCAAAGAGAATGGAAAAAATTTGAGTGATGGAATAACATGATTAAATCAGTGTATTAGCAAGGATGCAGAAAAATGAGAGGTGGAGAAAACAGTATATATACACAGCATAAAACTTTATGTAAAATGTAGCCTCTCTATCCAAACAAAGCAGTGGTATCAGGACAAAATTCCAGAACCACTTTCCAAATGGAAAGCGGATTTAGGGAGGCAGTGTCTCTAAATTGATTAATTATCTGCTCTGCCCAGCGCTGCCCAGGCCTGCCCAGAGGGGAGATTTTTACAACCTCAGAGAAAATTGGTTTCCCTAGCAGTAAGGTGAAGATAGGATTGTTTTCCCTGGATGAAAATGCTTTGAACAGACTTTGTGAACTCTTTAAAGCATTAAATCCATGTAAGGCGTGAGGGTTTAGCAAACTGCTTCTGTAATTGTTGCTTTTCAAATATGCTCAGCTAATACCTTTATACTGGCTAAAAATAAGTGCCATTTTTTTCATTGAGTTCCTCTTAGTCAATGATATAATCAGTCTAAGCAGTACAAAAATACATGTTTTACATAGATTTTATTTTGTTTTGAAAAAAAAATAAAGTGGGGTTCACTATTTTTTTCCCTGGAATTGCCTTGAAACAACAGAAGATGTTGACTACTGAGCTCCTAAAAATTGGTGCAGTGGCTCAGACAGGACATAATAAAGTCCTAGCCTAAACTGATGGCAATGGAAATGAAAAAGAGGAGAAAAAAGGAGTAGAATCAACAAATATTTTGAAGGAAAAATCAACAGGATTTAGTAATTGATTGGATTGGGGCAAGGGCATGTTGAGAACTTTGATCTGTTCTTTTCTTCATTCATAACCCCCTCTTCCTCTTTGTTTTTTCAGGATCTCAGGCCTCCAAATAGTTATTATATTTACTAATTAGATAAGAAATTTTTTCCTGGAATAAAAAATGCTTCAATAACACTTTATTTGTGTTTATGGCACAGGAAGGCCACAGTGAGGTCTCTCTGCCAAGCTCTTATAAACTAAACCTAAATGTTAAGTAAAATGGATGTGATTCGATCTGTGATTTGTTGGTACAAAGAGACCATCTATAATCTGGATCACCAGAAAATGTGGGGATGACCAAAATTCCAAACTAAGTGACCTGGTTGTATTCTCTGGACACAGGACTGGAATGGGATTTTATAGTAGTAAATGGAAACTTGATTGTTATGACACCCTACTGGGACATCCAGTACCCCAGGGTTGGCAGCAGAAGACATGGGAGAAGAAAGGTCAGTTAGCAAAAGATTGGGAGGTATTTCTCAGAGACCCTGGATCTGTAAGGCAGGAACTTTCCGGAGATACATACATATTGTGGGGAACGGATGCTTCATCACATCTCACCCTGGCCTGGAAAAGACGTTCCTAAAACCATCTGCCTCCTTATATTCTGATTCCATGCTCACCATGCTGCCTTGTGACTCCTCCACACTGGGAGGAGAGTGTTTATCAGGAGCGGTGATTCCTGACAGGGAAACATGAGCACTTTCTAGTCAATAGAAAGGAATAGACCAGAAATCACAAACTAGGGGTCATATCAGGACATGCAGATAGTTTAATATCTGCACAGTTTAAAATTTTTTTAATTAAAAATATTTTTAGGGGCACCTGGGTGGCTCAGATAGTTAAGCGTCTGCCTTCGCTCGGGTCATGATTCTGGGTACCTGGGATCGAGTCCCGCATCGGGCTCCTTGCTCGGCGGGGAGTCTGCTTCTCCCTCTCCCCCTGCTCATGCTCTAACTCTGTCTCAAATAAATAAAATCTTTATTAAAATTTTTTTTTAATTTGAAAGCTTTTATTTATTTTTTTTTAAAAGATTTTGTTTATTTATTTGACAGAGAGAGACACAGCGAGAGAGGGAACACAAGCAGGGGGAGTGGGAGAGGGAGAAGCAGGCTTCCCACAGAGCAGGGAGCCCGATGAGGGGCTTGATCCCAGGACCCTGGGATCATGACCTGAGCTGAAGGCAGACGCTTAACGACTGAGCCACCCAGGCACCCCTTAATTTGAAAGCTTTTAGATAGGTTTCCTCTCTCTTCACAACTGGTTTCAACCACTTTTATTGTTTTATGTTTGGCTACTTTATATTATTTACATTAACTGCCTGATCCCACAAGAAATTGAGTTTGCAACTCTGGAATAGTCCCTACTATAAATAAAGAAATTTGCAGAGTAAATTATACCTTAATCTCTTGTGAGTTTGCAGGGTAAGAATCAGCCTCGATGTGTCTAGTCAACCTTTGGGCCAGTTAAGGACCAGAAAGCTGGGCTACGGGTAGCAACTTCACCAAGGAAATGCCAATTGCAAGATTTCCTGTTGGAGTCCCATAGAGTCTTCTGCAGGTGATTCCTTGGTCTCATTGTTTTCTTGCTCTTTTTCAACGGTGCCCTTTCTCTACCATTTTGTAGCATCTTGTTATTTACATATGTGTGGAGGCAGTTACTGGAGGTTGGGTCATTTAACAGTCCTTTCCCACAACCTCCTAATGAGGCTGGAAACCTACCACTGAATCTTCAGCTTCCCTTGCAGGTAGAAGTGGCCATATGGATATTTCTGGCCAGTGAGATCCACATGGAAATCCCTGAGAAGGCTGTCCCTTCTGAAACAAAAAGGCAAAGCCTCCTAAGAAGGAGAAAGCCTTTTTTTTCTTCCTTACCCATTCCTCCTCCAGCCTGCCTGGCTTGGACATAAGGCCCAGAGATGAGGTAGCTCTTTCCACTGAGTGAGGAGACATGTACGAGAAGGCCGGTGTACCACGTAGAAAAATAAAAGAGCCATACCAGACCTGAGCTACCTACCTTCAGATTTTTGTGTTTGAGACAAACTCCTACCTGTTTAAGCAACCGTTTTAAGTGTTTCCACGCCAACAAAATCCTCTTCTAACTTGTCTCCCTAATAAAGCCCTCAGGAGAGAGAACATGCTTTATCTTTATATCCTCAATACCCTGTTCAGTGCTGCAAATCGTAGGCATTCAACATGTTTATTTAACCAATTAATATTACTCTTCACTGGAAGAAGCTGGGACAAAAGACAAAACCATAATGTAGGCAGAGTTACTTATTTCATAAATGACCAAGATAAACAAAGAACAGAAAAAACAAATTAACAGGTCAAATTTCAGATTGGCAAAGCAGTAACAAAGGCACCTTTGCTTTTTCTAAGAAAGTAATTTAAATCCTCTGCACTGAGTAACAATGTATTATTCTTCTTATTACTACTGGTAATAGTAGTAGTAGGAATAACACATTTGTATTAACTCAAAATATTAATTAACACAGAAAAAACATGAAAGAGGAACTATTAACCCTGCTTTACAGCCAGGGACACTGAGGCACAGAGGCCAAGAGCACGCGACTAGCTAGTGCCAGAGCCTGCCCTCTTAACCACGCTATCGTACTAATTAAATAATGGAGGAAAACTTAAGCACAGTTGTTCACCTGGAAGTCTATTTTTAGTTAATGAAGAACGTGCTTTTCAAAGTAAGCATTTTTAAATCTGAAATACTAGCTCCTCGTTGTGCTCCAGTTGATTGCTTGGACGCCCAAAGCATTAAAAAAAAATAATAATAATGTGTTTCACTCATGTGTTTTAGCAAACCAGACTTCCCCAGCAAGGTCTGTTTCCAAGGGTGACTTTCTAAGGGAGGATACACTCAGCCAGATTTAATGGTCTGGAAATTAAATGGTCTAGGTACTGATTTTACCCCCAAGGCAGGTAAAGCAATAATCCATGCCTACAGCTGCTATTTACTCTCAGATTAGCCCAATAACAATGGCAACTGGATAGATGCAGCATTTAATTATGTTATAGCTCCATACACCTTAGGGAGGGTAACTAAGGGAGGGCCCAGCAGTAACTCAAGTCTCCCTCCATAGGCCTAACCTGTTTTTTCCTACCCAGTGAATCTATCCTCCTGGCTTCCTCCAATTATCTTCAAAGGGTTTGCCTCTGTGTGTGTGTGTGTGAAGGGGGTGGGGGGCTTTTTCTTCTCTACCCTGTGGCAAATTATAGACCCATAGTTGAGCTTCCTAGTAAAAAAGGTAAAAGGTAACATAGACACGGGGGAAAATATCTTCTCTGATATAGAAAGCCAATAAAAATTACTCTATAAGAGGGAAAAATATTCAGAGTCTATGCTGTTCAGTGTATCATTGTTTTGAAATGTCAGTAAGACCTTAAAGGTTTTTTTCTTTCTTTTAACAGTAAAAACATTTATAGGGCACTGGGATTCCTGGTGTAGCTACTTTTCCTATTTTATTTGCAAGTTGTATACATTATCAAGTGAGATGTTAAAAATTTTTTTTTGATTTTTTGAAAATGTTGTCTAACATGATTGAAAAATCCATAACATATAAGAGAGAGTATATTTCATAATATACAGTTGACCCTTGAACAACATGGGTTTGAACGGGCAGGTTAACTTACACGTGGATTTTTTTTGCTGTGGTACAGTACTGTGAAAGTATTTTCTCTTATGATTTTCTTAATGACGTTTTTTCTCTAGCTTCCTTTATTATAGGAACACAGTATGTAATACATGCGACATACAAAATATATGTTAGTCGACTGTTATTGATAAGGCTTCTGGTCAATAATAGGCTATTAGTGGTTAAGTTTTTGGGGAGTCAAAAGTTATACGCAGATTTTTGACTGCGCAGGGGCCAGCACCCATAATCTCCGTGTTGTTCAAGGGTCAACTGTACATCATTTGCTTTTTCTTTTTCAAGAATGTGCATCACTCCATTTGCCAGTCTAAGACATTCCATTTTATAGGTAAGGAGAAGGAAAGAGGGAAAAGTAATGGCCAATTCCTTTCTTACTTGTTACTGATCAGATTCTTAGCAGCTGCCTCTTCTTGGATTTCTTCCACAAAGAAATGATTTTTCTAACTGTTAATTACCTTGCCGATTGCAGATACTTCACTCATAATAAACAAAACCACACTTTGTGTCAAAACCATCACTTTTCTTTAGCTACTTGTTCAAGAGCTACATGAGCCCTAAACTGTAATCGGGCTTCCATGGAATAGTCCTTGTAGTTTTTTATGTTGTCTAGGTTTTTTGTTGCACTGTCATAATCTCCTTTTAGATAGTGAAGAATTCCTAGTTCGTAGTAAGTATACGGCACCAAGTAGTGGTCATATTTTAACAATTTCTCCTTTTGAATGACACGATTAAAGTAATGCTCAGCTGTCGAATATCTGCCTAAGTGTTTCAGGCATAGACCTTTCAGTAAATTTAACAAACTGATGTCATCTGTGCCATACTCTTTATTTGGATTTTCTCGTAAAAGGTCTTGTCCTCTATTAATTATCGAGAGCCAGCTTGAAATAAGGTCTAGTTTTTTGCTCATGACTCGGAAACCACTCCAGGCGTAAATGAATTCCAGAATGGGCTGGGCTGTGAACCAGCCCGTGGTCGTGCCATAGCGCTGACCCTTCTCAGCAACAAACTTTTCTATTGGCACAGAAGTTCCCAAGATTTTGATTCTCAGGCTATCCACTTTTAAGAAGAGAGAGTTTATGTCCTCGCTCCCTGATTTGACAGAATCAGAAGGAAGCAGGGCGAGTAGCATAGCTTTACTGTACATGTATATTGCCTTGGACCACCTGCTGTTACGATACAGTAGATCGGCATAGCGGTAAGCTTGCTTCCAATTCCGCAGAAAAATGTGGCACCACATGAGTTCCCAGTAACACAGGTGATGAACCTGCTCCCATTTGTTTTGAATCAAAATGCACTCCTCTAATACTAACTGTGCATTTTCAAAATTTCCTTTCAGCATACTAAAACGCGCATGAAAAAATTTAAGTATGACACAGTTTGGAAATTTCTGGAGGTATATTAGGAAGAGGTCCTCTACAGCAGAATTGTGACCCTTTTCAACACCAACAGCTATATAGATATAACTGTAATAAAAGAGGAGAGTCAAAACACTTAAGATATTATTTATATGGGATTCAGATGCACTCTCATAAAGCAAAGTCAAGCCCACCTCTTTATTACCGGAATATCCAGCAATATTGAGTAGTTTAAGGGTCTTTGGTGGCACAAGCGATAATATCAGATTGAATGCTCCAAGTCCACATTTCACTCCTCCAACCAGGTGTCGGTAGGTTTTGCTGCGGTTGTGAGTTATCTGTGTTAATACTTGTTGACAGTCTTTGTATATTTGATAACTTAACCCGATGTTGATTGCGCTTTTAAGAAAACCAAACATACTGTCATCCTGTATAAATGTGATGGAGGATTTCAGAATCAAACACTCAGCATAGCAGACTTCCGCATGCAATTCCTCTTCTTTGATAGCCTTTATTCCCTGTTTACTCACTAGATGAGAAAAACTTGTCATCCTAGATTTTCTTCGGAAACTGTTACAGGTTTTCAAAGCCTCCTTTGTGGCAGTCATTCCAATCTGTAGATCCAGGGGATCAAAAGTCAAGATGGCCTTGACAACCATAAGGATATTATAAATTAGAGCATGGTATGTGCTGTTTTTCGACCACGGATGAATGAGATCTATGGCCTCTGAGAATCTGTTATTTAGAAATAAATACAATCCAGTTGTGCATTCTTCCAGGGAAGATGTTAGATTCATTGTTGATGCCACAGGGATAACTTCATAGGCGTCTTCAAACTTGTCCTCTTCACTTTCTGCCTTACTTACAGTGACTGATGTAAAGTTACTCCCCTTATCATTTTCTCTTTTACTTAGAGTAAATGACATATTTGCTTCCCTACTTTAGAGACAGGCGATATCTGAAGGGGAGTGACGTAGCTGCAGTGAGGGTAGGTCCTGCTCCCCCGACTAGGCTCACTTCTGCAGCCTGAGGTGTCGCTGTTACAACAGAGGCAGACAAGCTAATAGTGTGGGTGCAGCATTAGGATATCCTCATCTATACCAGACAAAGAGGGAGGGGGAGAGAAAGAGAATTTTATTTACCTAAGAGGTATTTCTGAGAAGTTCAAATCATTTGTAATACACAGAAAACATGTGAAGTAAATCCTTTGTAAACCAAAAGTTCTTTCATCAATAACATACATTTTCAGAAATGTTGATGGGGCAAGGCTTATTCCCTTTAAAAAAATTTTTTTTATTTGAGTATAGTTGACACACTCCCTATTCTTCCCCCGCCCCAGTTTTATTGAGATAAAATTGACAAAATTGTAAGATATTTAAAATCTATAACATGATGGTTTGGGGGGATGAGAACATTTTTTCTACTCTCAGCAAATTTCAATTATACAATACAGTATTATCAACTATAGTCACCATGTTATATATTAGATCCTCAGACCTTATTCATCTTATAACTGAAAATTTGTGTTCTTTTACCAACCTCTCCTTACCCTCCCACCCCCAGTCCTTGTTCTTAATGTTCCCATAAGGGGACTTTTCTGCTAGAGGAATACTCTGGGCTGACTTCTGACTGGGAGCTGATAAAAGAACCTGGAAGAGTATTGCTCTGTGCCTTCTGAATTCCTTCTTTTTGAATCGGCCTGTTCAAAGTCTGAAACCAAAAACCAGGAAGAGGGGCACCTGGGTGGCTCAGTCCTTAAGCGTCTGCCTTCGGCTCAGGTCATGATCCCAGGGTCCTGGGATTGAGCCCCACATCGGGCTCCCTGTTCTGCCGGAGAAGCCTGCTTCTCCCTCTCCCTCTGCCTCTCCCCCTACATGTGCTTTCTCTCTGTATCTCTGTGTCTCAAATGAATAAATAAAATCTTAAAAAAAAAAAAATCCAGGAAGAGTTTTCTGCTCTCTAGCTGTGCCTGGGACCAGGTGGGTAAATGTTTAATTAGGGGCTGAAGCATCAGTGAGCCCACTTGGCAGCACATCACATCTGAAATCACAGTAACTATCAACTTAATCAAAAAGGTCATATTTTGGTGTCGTTCTGCCTCTTGCATCTATATCCTGTTGGTTCTGAACTCAGGCAGGAAAAGGCATGTTATTTATTGACCCCTAAGGCCATCTCCTCCTCCTCCAACTCTTGCATTCCCTCTTTAGATGATTGGTACCATCATCCACACTAGATCTCTTTTTTTCCCCCTCCTCTCATATCCATCAGTGACCAAACCCTGTCAGATCTGCTTTGCTGAATGCAGTACCTCTCTCTTGTCCTCCAAATCACCCTGGATGTTCTTCTTTAACAAGGTTATAATATGGTAAAATGGTATAAAATGGTAAAATGCACAGACTGTGAAGTTAGACTGGTTAGGTTTGAATCTGGATTCTCCACTTGCTTGGCTTTACTGTGCCTCTGTTTCTCATCTGCAAATAGGGAATAATAGTACTTCTACCAAAGAGTGGTTGGGAAAATTAGGTAAATTAATATATGTAAAGGGGTCAGGAGAGTACCTGGCATCCATAGTAAATACTCAATATATTATTCTATACACATCCCCCCATAGCTTGGCATATAGCAGGTGCATGCTGAGGCGGAGTCATTCTATCATTCTTTTGCTTAAAATGTTTTGTCTGAAATGTCTTCTTTACCTCTGTCTGCTTGTCTACTTTTTTTTTTTTTTTTTAAGATTTTATTTATTTGGGGGCGCCTGGGTGGCTCAGTCGTTAAGCGTCTGCCTTCGGCTCAGGTCATGGTCCCAGGGTCCTGGGATCGAGCCCCGCATCGTGCTCCCTGCTCTGCTGGAAGCCTGCTTCTCCCTCTCCCGCTCCCCCTGCTTGTGTTCCCTCTCTCACTGTCTCTCTCGCTCTGTCAAATAAATAAAATCTTTATCCCGCTCCCCCTGCTTGTGTTCCTCCTCTCGCTGTATCTCTCTCTGTCAAATAAGTAAATTTTTTTTTAAAGATTTTATTTATTTGACAGAGCGAGAGAGACAGCGAGAGAGGGAACACAAACAGGGGGAGCGGGAGAGGGAGAAGCAGGCTTCCAGCAGAGCAGGGAGCACGATGCAGGGCTCGATCCCAGTATCCTGGGACCATGACCTGAGCCGAAGGCAGACGCTTAACGACTGAGCCACCCAGGCGCCC
>NW_022589715.1:5493621-5598129 GCF_004348235.1 Phoca vitulina | reverse complement strand
ACCTGAGCCGAAGGCAGACGCTTAACGACTGAGCCACCCAGGCGCCCCTGCTTGTCTACTTTTTAAAGGATCAATCTAGCAGGGTGCCTGGCTGGCTCCATTGGTAGAGCATGCAACTCGATCTCAGAGTTATAAGTTTAAGCCCCAGGCTGGGTGTAGAGATTACTTAAAAATATAATCTTTAAAAAAAAAAAGGATCAGTCTAGTGAGAATGGATTAGGGAACACTAATACAGAACTAGGAAGATCAGTCAAGTAGGGGCTTGAGTGAAAGAGAGAGGGAGAAGTTGAAGTTCAGAAAGGAATATTCAATGAAAAAGAGGCAGAGAGGGATGCACAGAGCACAGGTGCAGGGAGGTAAAGCCTTGGACAAGATGAGGAAAAACCTCCTGTGCTAACAGAGAAGAGCCTTCCTTTCTGTCGTTCATTTACTACAGATTGAATTGAGCTCCTTCAATATACTGAGCACTCTTCTTGGTGCTGGGGATACAGCAGTGAACAGAACAAAGACCTGGCTCCCGTGGATTTGGTTTTCTTAGGGGAGGGGCATTCTGGCAGGGAGAGGGATGTTGTGATGGGGAGGAAAATGATAAATAGATGAATAAGTAACATGTCAGCAGTTGAGGGGCACCTGGTGGCTCAGTCGTTAAGGGTCTGCCTTCGGCTCAGGTTGTGATCCCAGGGTGCTGGGATCGAGCCCCGCATTGGGCTCCCTGCTCGGCGGGAAGCCTGCTTCTCCCTCTCCCACTCCCCCTGCTTGTGTTCCCTCTCTCACCGTGTCTCTCTCTCTCAAATAAAATCTAAAAAAAAAAAAATGCCAGCAGTTGATACACTGCTATGAAGAAGAATAAGACAGATTAAGACAGAATAAGGAATTTAAAGAGTAATGGGGTGTGAGGTACTTGGTATTTTATGTAGGGTAGTCAGGGAAATCCTCCCCAGTAAGGTGACATTTGAGCAGAGATGTAGAAGATGTGAGAATCTCTTGATCTCTTCTTTCAGTCTAAGATAAGTGAACATCCTATGTGTTCCCATGATGCCTTGTGCTTACCTCTATCCCAGCACTTGCTATATATATATATATATATTTAAACATCTATCTTCTTTCTGCATCTTTTATATCTATCTTCATCACCAAGTACAATGACTGGCACTTAGTCATTAAACTAAATTAGCGGGGCGCCTGGGTGGCTCAGTTGGTTAAGCGTCTGCCTTCGGCTCAGGTCATGATCCCAGGGTCCTGGGATCGAGCCCCACGTCGGGCTCCCTGCTCCGCAGGAAGCCTGCTCTCCCTCTCCCACTCCCCCTGCTTGTGTTCCCTCTCTCGCTGTCTCTCTCTGTCAAAAAATTTAAAAATCTTTAAAAAAAATAAAAAATAAATTAAAAATAAACTAAATTAGCATTTATTGAATGGCTGTAACAGTTTTCAATTTACATATACTAAGATAAATTCAAGATGAAGTAATCATTTAACTGTTAAAACTATGAGACTGAGAAAAATATAACAGTGAATACTACAAAGAATTGATGCCCTTAATATAGTAAGAGATCCTAAGAATCACTAAGCTAGAAAAAACACCCCAACAGAAAAATCAACAAAGGACATAAACGAATTGCCAGTAAGCATAATGTTGAATCTCATTGTAAATAACAAAATGCAAATTAAAAAAAAATAGCTATCTTAAAAATGAAATTTGGTAGATTAAAAAAATTCATCCAGTGTTAATGAAGGTGCAGAAAACCAAGTACCTTTGTGGACTTGTTGGTGGGATACAAGTGGCTGCAACCATTTTGGAGAGCTATTTGGCAACATGTTTTGAAAGCTTTTACATTTTTTTAAAGATTTATTTATTTTAGCGGGGGGAGGAGGGGCAGAGGGAGAGGGTGAGAATCCCAAAGCTGACTCCTGCTAAGCGTGAAAGCTGATGGGGGCGGGGGGAGGGGCTTGCCTGTGGGGTTTGTCATGGGGCTTGATCCCACAACCCTGAAATCAAGAATCAGTCGCTAAACTGACTGAGCCACCCTGGTGCCCCAGCTTTTACATTTTTTTTACACTCTTTGACCCAGTAATTTCACTTATGGAATTATTCTAAGGAAATAATCAGGGATATATATAAATATCTATCGAAGGTATATACACTTCAGCATTATTTATAATACAAAAATGAAAAGAATCTAAATTTCTTACAATGGTAGATACTGATGAAATGGAATACGACTGCAAACATTATAATGTTGTAGAATATTTAATAACTTGGGAAATTGTTTATGGTGTAATACACTGTATTAGTCGAGGTTCTCCAGAGAAACATAACCAATGCCAGATATATACAAAATAATATATAAAATAAGGAATTGGCTCATGCAATTCTGGAGGCTGAGAAGTCTCAAGATCTGTAATTGACAAGCTGAACACCCAGGAGCCAATGGTATAAATTCTAATCCGAAAGCCAGCAGGCTCAAAATCCAGGAAGAGCCAATTTTTCAGTTAGAGCCCTAAGGCAGGAAGAGACTGGTATCCTGGCTCAGGCAGTCACACAGGAGGAATTCTATCTTGCTCAGCCTTTTGTTCTGTTCTATTCAGGTCTTCAATTGATTGGATGAGACCCACCCATAATAGGGGAGGCAATCTGCTTTACTCAGTCTATTGATTCAAATGTTAATCTCACCCAAACACCCTCACCAACACACCCAGAATAATATTTGGCCAAATGTCTGGTCCTGTGGACCAGTCATGTTGAGTCATAAAATTTACCATCACATATACTAAGTAAAAAGAAAAGGTTTTTACAAAACTATATCATATAATTTTTTTCCAAAGTGATATATGCATAGGTAAAAATTGGAACTATAAATTTCAGTTATTAAGAATGGTTATATCTGAGTGGTGGGATTATGGATAACATTTATATTCTTTATTTAACAACATTCACTAAATACTGAGCACCTACTATATGATAAGGACTATGCTAGGAACTAGGCATACCGTAGTTACTGAGATAGCTTTGGACCCTGCCCTCACAAAATTCACAGCCTGGTATTTGTGCTATTATATAATTTCCACAATCAACATGTTACTTATAATCAGGGAAAAAAAGCCTGTGATAGTTTTGTGGGCTAACTCATGTAATTCTCACAACTGGATGAGGTGGGTATTATTGTCATTTCTCTTTTATGTATGGGGAAACTGAGTCCAAGTGAAGTTAAGTGACTTGCCCAAAATTATAGTTGGTATGTGTAGGGAGAACAGGATTCAAACGCAGGTGGTTGGACTGCAGAGCTCACAGTCCTAGTCAACAGTACAGCATGAGCTAACTTATTTGTTTATTTATTTAATTTTATTTAATTTTTAAAAATTTATTTAATCTCTATACCCAATGTGGGGCTTGAACTCATAACCCCAAGATCAGGAGTCACATGCTTTTCTGACTTGGCCAGTCAGGTGCCCCAAACTACTTCTTCTTTTTTTTTTTTTTTTAAGATTTTATTTATTTATTTGAGAGAGAGAGATCATGAGCAGTGGGGAAGGGTAGAGGGAGAAGCAGACTCCCTGCTGAGCAAGGAGCCCATACAGGACTCAATCCCAGGACCTTGGGATCATGACCTGAGCCAAAGGCAGATGCTTAACTGACTGAGCCACCCAGGGGCCCCCCAAAAATTAAGCGTCTGCCTTTGGCTCTGGTTTGGCTCCCTGCTCAGTGGGGAGCCTGTTTCTCCCTCTGCCTCTCCCCCTGCTTGTGCTCTCTCCCTCTCTTTGTCAAATAAGTAAATAAAATCTTAAAAAATAAATTGGCAATTATTTATTGAACATCTACTTTGTACCTGGCACTGTTTTAAGATGCTTGGTCTACAACAGTGAACAAGAGAAGTATTTTACTGGGAAAGTTAAACCATGTAGGATTATTGAGTTTTTTTTATTCTGCTTTTCATATTTTCCATTTCCTGCAGCAAAAGTAAATTATTTTTATAATTTAAGAAAGTTTTTACATTCCCAATTTAATATCACATGGATAATTAATAATCTTTTTTTAAAGATTTTATTTATTTGAGAGAGAGAGAGAGCACACAGAGGGAAAGGAAGAAGCAGACTCCCCACTGAGCAGAGAGGCCAATCCCAGGACCCAAGATCATGACCTGAGCTGAAGGCAGATGCTTAACTGACTGAGCCAACCAGGTGCCCCTGGATAATTAATAATCTTATCCATATAACCCAACGGAGTAATTGAGCTAAGTACAGAAGAACATACAACACTGCGGTCCAAAATAACTCAAAATTTTGAATTGGATTATGATTATTAGCTTTAAATCTTTTTCAAAGTATGCTTGAATGTATATCACATAAATGAATACAAATGAGACAACAAATGTCTAAAACATTAAGTGGTTTTTCTAAACCCAAATAGTAAATTGCAGAGACAGGATTCAATTTCAAGTCTTCTAAGTCCCAGGTCATTGTCTTTTCATTAACTCAGACTGTATTCATCAAAGAGGTAGCTGGATGGCCTTGGGCTAATAATTTAATTTCTCTGATTCTAGGAAGTGATACATTTAAGCTAAGCTTTTAAGTATAAGTAGGACTTTCATAGATGGGACTGTTCATAGAAACAATGAAGGATATTAATATTATAAGGATAATGGCATAAGGAAGGGGGCAGAGGTTTGTTCAAAAATGAGCAGTTTACTTTTATTTGTAAAGTGAAAAAAAGAGTTAACATATGTAAAACACTTAGTATGGTGTCTGGCACATAGTAAATACTCAGTGAATACTCCATCCCCACGTTGGGCATGGAGCCTTGTTAAAATAAAAAAAATTTAAAAATTATGTACTAATTATAAATGTTATATCTGAATTAGTGAAAAGTTAAAGGATATTTTGGAAGAATTAAATTTTATATATTCTAAAGTTTGTGTGTGGGGGTGTATATAGGCTATAAAAGTGCTTCATTAAAGAAGGAAACAACATATTGATAAATTGACTCTCAAATATATGGTATTATTTCACATTCCCATTACTGTGTATAAGTGCCAATTTCACTGCACTCCTGACAAAAACAGCATATTGTTTTAATTTGCATTTTTAGTAAGGATAGACATATTTTTTTCTTTGTGGTTCTTTTCTTGTCTGTTTCTGTGGGTTTCTTTTTTTTTTCCTATTTTTTACTGGGTGAAGTCATTCTTCTTTTTTTTTAAAGTAAGCTCTGTGCCCAAGGTGGGGCTTGAAGTCAAGACCCTGAGATAAGAGTCACATGCTCAACCCACTGAGCCAGCCAGGAACCCTGTCATACTTTGTTCTTAACTAGAGATTCCAGACTTGGATTTTGGGAACTAGGTAGATCTGAAAAACTTTTTCCTTTTTTTTTTTTAAGATTTTATTTATTTATTTGACACAGAGAGAGAGAAAGCGCACAAGCAGGGGGAGGGGCAGAGGGAGAGGGAGAAGCAGGCTCCCTGCCGAGCAAGGATCCCCAAAAGTGGGGCTCAATCCCAGGGTCCCGGGATCACGACCCGAGCTGAAGGCAGACACCCAACCGACTGAGCCACCCAAGCGCCCCCACAAACTTCTTTCTATCAAGAAACCATGAAGAGGAGTGCTGGGCTGGCTCAGTCAGAGGATCATACTGACTCTTGATCTCACGGTTGTGAGTTGGAGCCCCATGTTGGGTGTAGAGATTACTAAAAATAAACAAACTTAAAGGAAGAAAAAGAAAACATGAGATTTTTTAAAAAATTACTCTCAGCATCCTTTCATTGGGGGCGCCTGGGTGGCTCAGATGGTTAAGCCTCTGCCTTTGGCTCAGGTCAGGATCTCCAGGTCCTGGGATTGAGCCCCATATCAGGCTCCCAGCTCTCTCTCAAATGAATAAATAAATTTAAAAAAGGGGGGGGGAGGAACATTTAAAAAAATAAGACATATTCACAGAATAAAAGATGGTTCTTCCCGAGAAGGAGTGGTTGGCAATAGTTCCTAGTTTTCTGGAATTGGAGATATTTTTATCAAAGTTCTGATAGTCCTTGTGGCAAGATTTGGGTACCACTGCACTCACTGTGTTATAATTCTAAGTCTTAGTCTCATTTGAAAAATGAGGTAGTTAAACTGATTTAATAAAATTCCTCATTTCTCTATGTGTTTCAAACCACTTCTTTATTTTTTTAAAAAATATTTTATTTATTTGAGAGAGAGAGCACGAGCTGGGCAGGGGGAGAGGGAGAAGCAGACTCCCCATTGAGTGGGGAGCTCGACCTGGGACTTTATCCCAGGACCCTGAGATCAGGGCCCCAGCCAAAGGCAGGCACTCAATTGACTGAGCCACATAGGCGCCCCTCAAACTGCTTCTTTCTTACAAAGTCTGAACTTACCTCTTTGAGTCACGGTGTATGTATCCATTTGTCATTGGCTTGGGAATAGATTTTCTATTTGCTTTTTTAAAAAAGGTATACTTAGAAATTAGCTTCAAAGGAGCACCTGGGTGGCTCAGTTGGTTAGGTGTCTGATGCAATTTCAGCTCAGGTCATGATTTCAGGGTCATGAGATCGAGCCCCGCGTTGGGCTCCAAGCTGGGCATGGAGCCTGCTTAAGATTCTCTCTCTCCCTCGCCCTCTGCCCCTCCCTCTCTCTCTTTTTCTCTCAAAAAAAAAAAAAAAAAGCTTCAAAGACTTTGTAATAAAAAACAACACCTTCCCCATTGTTCACGAACATGTATCTCCCCATTCCGTAGGCAAATGCCATAGAACCTTAAAGAAGGTTTCAGCATTTGATTTTGGGATTCCTGTAGATTCATTTTTCATGAAGAAAATTTCTTTTTCTGCCTTGTTGCTTTTTATAAGTGTCAGATTGTTTTTGTCTGTGTGGATAGGGTCAAAGAAGAAAAGTGACAATTTCACTTAGAAGTCAATGAGTGAAGAGACAAAGGTGTCTTAGGAGTGGCCACATAAGGCTAGTTACTGTGTTTCAGGGTCTAGTCCCCAGCTTTGCAGAAACAAAACTTCACTTTTGTCAGTGTACCCAGGTCATATCAAATTTTTAGCAACTGACAAAGGTTAGTCAAAACACTGCTACTCCCGTCCCTCTTCATTCTCCTAACAGCTAACATTTATTGAGTACTCAGTATGTGCTAGACACTGGGCAATGTTAATTGCTTGATTTACCTCATCTAATCCTAACAACAACTCTCTAAGATGGGTAGTCTTGCAAACCCCATTTTGCAGATGAGGAAGCTGAAGTACCAGGAGATTAACAACTTGGTCAAGGGTAGGCAGCTATTAAATAGTGGATCCAAGCTTCAAACCCAACTGTCACACTCCATGAGCTTATGCTCTTAATCATTATACTATACCTACCCACCTTAATCATTATACTATACTATACTATACTATACTATACCTACCTAAAAGTATATACCACCTGTTTTAGGAAAGAATTCATAAACAAAAATCATTTTTATTAATTTACAGTAGAGGATATTCATTTCCAGGGACTAAAAGATCAGTATCAAAACATCAAATAAGGGAAGTCAACGGTCTTGAGCAGTAATCTTTAAGTATAGCTGAGGGCTGGCTAATAACATAGGTTCTCTCCTAAGATAGTGCTGAATGAACTGCTAAACTCTATCCAAGCCAGTCTAGCTCTCTCTAGTTAAGACAACAGGCTGACCAAGTCCCTTTCATTGATATTCTTTCTTTAGATAAGGAACAACATAATTGAACTGGGGTTTGATGGTTTTACAGTTCCACACTTTTTAATACAATCAGGCATTCCTCAGAAAGCCTCATTTTTCCTAGATTGTTTTATACTCCTAAACCACCCATTTAGGTAGTATTTGTATCAGTGGATCACTCTTGCATCACATTTTCACTCTTCCTAGTTTCACCCTTTGAGGTTGGTGAAGGCACGGGCATTCTTAATGAGCCACTGTTGCTCCCTCACCCCCATCTTCACACTTCAGTACTGACCATAGTCCAGTTCTTCGCTAATGAAAACTTAATTTCTTTATACAATATGAAAGAATTATAAACATGATTCTGAGAATTTTTCCTTCCTAAAATTTTGTAAGAGCATTCTAGAGGGAATTGAAGATTATGAAATGTCGAAAAAAGAAAAGCAAATTGTAGTTGAATATAGCTGTTTGGACTGACCCACAGTACATATACATATATATATACAGCAGATATATAAATACATATGAAAAGACTAGTGTTTAGAAGTACAGACTATTTCTTTACATTAAAAATAGATACATGTGCAAAAGGCCTAAATTTGTTTTTGTTTTAAGGTTTTCACATATAAGCTAAAATAGTGACAATGATTTAAAAGTGAAACTAAAATAGAGAAGAAAATAAGAGAGAGTGAACTGTTTCTTTAATGCTTCTCTGGAAAAACTGAATCTAGGAAATGCAGATAAATTTTGAAAGCTGCTGTAAAAGGATTAAGAATTAACCCACCCTCTCCTAAACTAATGATAAATCAATATTTAACAACAGTAATATATCAATAATTACTTAAAAATTTCATATTAGGAAATCTTAGACTATTCATTGAATTAAGTAGTTTTATATTCCACTTGAATCTGGGGAGGTGATCTTAATTTAACTCAATGCTATAGGCAGAAATTTATGTGGCTGAAACTGATTTCAAAAGAATCAGTGGGAATAAAAGTACTCTGTACAATAATATCTCCCTGATTTGGATTGACATTTAGTGAAAAGAATTCGTTATGTGTTCTTAGAGAAAGAGTGTACAGTAGAATAGTGTATGGAAATACTATGCGGAACTATTGTTTTTTCATGGTACCAGCCTAGAATTGGCCCTCCTCTAATAGAGATAAAAACCTGTAATTAGCTTATCAAAGCACCTGTCTCTAGAGAGGTAGGCAAGCCAGTCGGGGTTTATCCCTTTTCCTTTAATGTGCTTGAAAGCAGTTTGTTATAAGTTGGAAAACTGCTTCTTTTAATATTTTTTACAGTATTACATCCTTCAAAATTCTCTTTAGTACAATAGACTTTGTATACAAAGACAAAAAACATTTATTGAGGCCTAATAGTATACTAAGTACTATCTTTCAATAAATTACTTATGCTTTGTGCAACAGCACTTTTCATAAGGTTTTTTTTTTTTTTTTTTTGAGAGGGAGGAGGGAGGGGTAGAGGGAGCGAGAGAATCTTAAGCAGGCTTCTCACCCAGTGTGGAGCCTGAAGTGGGGCTTGATCTCACAACTCTGAGAGCATGACATGAGGTGAAATCAAGAGTTGGATGCTTAATAGACCAAGCCACTCAAGTGCCCCCATAAACTCGTAATAGAAGAAAGTCAAATTAGTGAGCCTTTACAGAACTGATACTCTGTCTTCCAGGAAGTATATAAAAAGATCTTTATCATTTAATCCTTTGAGAAGAACCCAGTTAAGTGGAAAACAAAAGTCAATAAAACTAAAAGGAGAACTGGGATTCCTGCGTGGCTCAGTCAGTTAAGTGTCTGCATTCAGCTTAAGTCATGATCCCAGAGTCCTGGGATCAAGTCCCGCATCGGGCTTCTTGCTCAGCGGGGAGCCTGCTTCTCCCTCTGCCTGTGGCTCCCCCTGCTTGTGCTCTCTCTCTGACAAATAAATAAATAAAATCTTAAAAAAAAAAAACCTGAGAACAAATATAACATATCCTATAGAACTTCTATTTTCTTGCTAGAATTTTTTTGCAATGGATGTATTCCATAATTTGATAAATCTGAAAAAAAATGTGTATGAATTTGTAACATTGTCAAGAGAGGATTCCTACTTCACCAACTAAATCTCCTTTCTCCTATACATCATGTGCAGTTTACAGATGAGAAACAGAGAGATATAAATATCTAAGGACTTCATCTTTCAAGTGCAACAATTCCAACTCATATATTCCAAGTATTTATGGTGTAATGTCTTTTTTTGTGTGTGTGGCTGGTGAAAAAGAAGTTAAATCTGTATTTGTAGACTTGGTGTTTTGCAAATACATTGTATAAAATCAAAGCTGAAAAGTATAGCATGGGAAATATAGTCAATAATATTGTAATAATGTTAAATGGGTGACAGATGGTGACTACACTTATGGTGAACATAGAGTAATGTAAAAAATTATTGAAACACTACGTTGCACATGTGAAACTAACATTGTCAACTATACTTAATAAAAATAAAAAATAAAATCAAAACTGAATTCTAAGCGATTCTATCTAAAGAAAAGGTTTACATTTATTTTATATAGAGAATGGCTGAGCTGCAAGGCTGTTACTCAAAGACAACTTAAAGTCCCAGTCCTCAGGATAAGTTATTAGTGGATGAGATGTGTTACTACAATACAAAGCAGAAAGCACTAGAAAGGAAGCACAAGTAAGTCTGTGCTTCAAATGCAAATAATTTCATAATTGCCACTAGCTAGAATGCTTTAAGGATTTAGGGTTTTTGCACAATTTCATAACCGGAAAACGAAACAAAACTCTATTCCTTTGTCCCCCAAGAACTCGTACGGTGTTGGAGAAAATTGGTTCTGAAGGGGCCGGAGGGTCGGTGCAGTCCCTGGGGGCGTCACTCTTTTTGAAGCCCAGGGTGCAGTGACCACTACTCAGAATGGCGGGGTTCATGGAGTTCTCACCCTGGCCAAGCTCCCGATTACCTGTGATGAGCCCCAAAGATGACTGAGTATCAGTCTAGGCCAGGTCCCCCAGCAGAAAGGCGGCGGCAGCTGCAACATCAGCGGTTAAATTTTACAGCCTTTCATAAGGCCGGTCTAATGTACCTGTAGTAAGATTACTAGAGCTGAAGGTCCCTAGATTGGGGGAAATGAAAGGGGGGAGGGAGAAGGGGAGGAAAATGAGGAGGGTACAGGAAAAGGGGGAGGGGAGGGGGCGGGACACCGCGGGGAAGTCCACAGGTTTACAGGCGCGGTCTGGCGTTCCCATGGAAACGTATCCCTCCGCCCGCGCCTAGCGTCTTAGCCTCTTCAGTTCCCTCCGCGCCGCTTCTCCACTGTTTCCGCCCAGCTCCTTTGTGCCGCGCAGAACGTCGAAATGACGCATGCGCAGAGAGACACAGCCGCCGCATATATAAACGCGAACCCAGCCTCTTCCTCGTAGTGCCGCCGGGACCGTTGGCTACTGAGTAGGTTTTGGAGCTTTTGTATTCCTCGCTCCCTGGGCTCTGCGAGCTGCAACAGCCGAGCTCGCGAGCCAGTCATCATGTCGCGTTACGGGCGGTATGGAGGAGGTAAGAGGCCAGGGCCCGGTAAGGGACGTTGCTGTGGATGTAGTGAGTATTGCGAGGCCGTGGGGTTGGCGCGGCGGTTGGGAGACGGTTATTCCGCGTGCGTAATGGCGGCTTCGGCGCACACCATACGAAGCCGGAGGCCGCGGGGGCGGGGTGTCGAGGGCAGCCGGGGGATGGCGGGTGCAGGTCTGTGGTGGGTTCCGTATTCATTCTTGGGCGATTTCGTTTCCCACCACAGCCCGAGGCAAGCCCACGATCACTGATTCCCTGTTGCCCTTCCGCGAGGCGCCCGCCTGCCCCCCCGTCCCCCCCCCCCCGCTCTCGGCTGCCATTTTGCGCACATTGACGACCATGGTGGCGCATTTCCTTGGCGCTTTCCCGCCACTTTAGCAGACAGATGTGGTCGCAGCCGTAAAATCAGGGGTGAATTTGAGACTGAACAAAAGTGTGGCAGCTTCGAGCTGCGCATTCTCGTCAGACAATCGGTCGAACTGAGGAGTGGGAATGGAGACATAATCTTTTCGTCTGGCGGCTGGTTTCTTTTCTCTTTTAGCTCTTTCGAGCGCGGTTTATGGCTCTGGGGCGGGGAGCTGGAGTCTGGGCGAGCCTGCGCCTGGGGCGGTTGCCGCGGAGGACGAGAGCCGGCGCAGCCCCGCTCTCCCGGTCCGGCCCCTGCCGGGGCCCGCCCGCTGCCGACGCTGCCGGCCCGCGCGCTCCCCGCGCGCCCGGGGCTGCCGGGACTCGGGGGCGGGGCCGGGGCGGAGCCCGCCCCACGCCTCGGAATATCCTACCACGTGTCTGTGCTTCTGTTTTGGAGGTCGTTTCCTTATTAGAATGTAAAAATCTTTGTCATACACCTGGCTTCTCAAAATGTATGGGTTTTGCTGGTTTTAAGGCTAAAGTAAATGTTTGATAAAGCATTAAACGTGCTTTGCACAGGATTAAGGATGGCCTGTTTGGGGCACAGAATTCACTCAGACTTAGGCAAATTTTGCATAACATGCATTGTTCTATTTGCGTTTTTAAACAGAAACCAAGGTGTATGTTGGTAATCTGGGAACCGGTGCCGGCAAAGGAGAGTTAGAAAGGGCTTTCAGTTATTATGGTCCCTTAAGAACTGTGTGGATTGCGAGAAATCCTCCAGGATTTGCCTTTGTGGAATTTGAAGATCCTAGAGATGCAGAAGATGCAGTGCGAGGCCTGGATGGGAAGTAAGTAAGATGTTGGTTGTGAAATTGACGTGTATTAGAATATTCCTGTGGGCTGGGTAGTGAGCTAGGTGATAAGCTTGGATTTTGTAGTCTGGAGGAGACTAAATAGCTAATCATAATTCTGTATATTTAAGATATGAAGGGGGCGCAAAGGTGGAGTTGGAAGGGTTTATAAAGATAGCTGAAGTTTGTGAGGGAGAAGAGTGGTTGGAAAGTTCTAAATCTAGAAGTGATGTGTATTCTTAGCATTAGAATTTTGTTGATTCTCTTTTATAGGGTGATTTGTGGTTCCCGAGTGAGAGTTGAATTATCAACAGGCATGCCTCGGAGATCTCGTTTTGATAGACCACCCGCCCGACGTCCCTTTGATCCCAATGATAGATGCTATGAGTGTGGCGAAAAGGGACATTATGCTTATGATTGTCATCGTTATAGCCGGCGGCGGCGAAGCAGGTATTTATTTTAAGAAGAGAATGGTTGGTATACTAGTTAATCAAGTAATTTTTTTATTAGCAAGGCAGAAACTAGTATTTTTCTATAAACTTGAATGTTAATTGTACAGGTGTATTTTACAATTTTTGTTTAATTAAACAAATGTTAATATATTAATAATCAACCTGGTCAAAACCTTTCAGGTTTCTTCGTTTGAGTCAGTCGCCTTGATTCAGAATGTCACGAGCCTTATGATATCATGCTGAGGCGCCTTGCAAATCCGACAATTAAGATCCTCCTAGACCTTGAGGTGATCAGCATAAGAGGCCAGATCCCCTCGAGTCATCTACACCTAGCTTCACCTTATTCTTTAAAGGGCAGAAAATTTGAGACGGTGATCGCCGTAACAGTAAATTTGGCTTACAATTGGGGCCCCCTCCGGTTTAGAAAGAGGAACACCAGATTGACCACATTCCCAACTAGAAAAATCTTCTTGCGTCAATCAAGCCTCACCTGGCTCATTTGGCTGTCAGTTTGATCGTCGTTAGATTGAAGAAAACATCTAGATGCAGCGATCGGCTATAGATACTTCTAGATCGTCTAGATCTACTAGACCATGGGCCAAAGAGGGTCGACCTGCAAACTTGCAAGGTTTATTTTAAATACACATTACAGTGTTTTATATTATGTAATTCTAAGATGTAATTCAGCTTTTAACAAATCTTTTTTTAGGTAGTAAAAAAAAAAAAAAAAAAAAAAAAAACTAATAGGCCCAGAGTTTATTTCCAAATGAGACACTAAATTTAAATAGTTTTGAGATTTGATTTCAGCAGAGGCACACAAACTCTAAAAACGAGTTACCATCTAACATTTTGTTTTTTTCTAACTTAAAAAAATAGGTCACGGTCTAGATCACATTCGAGGTCCAGGGGTAGGCGATACTCTCGCTCACGAAGCAGGAGCAGGGGAAGGAGGTGAGAAATACTGCTTAATTTAAGCTTTAACAAGTGATAAGCTAATTGGACATAAGACTTAAACTTGGATTTATGTTTTAGATCAAGATCAGCATCTCCACGACGATCAAGATCAGTGTCTCTTCGTAGATCAAGATCAGCTTCACTCAGACGATCTAGGTCTGGTTCTATAAAAGGATCGAGGTATTTCCAGTATGTAACACTTTTTTTCCCTTATTTGTATTTGGATTGTCAAGTCTTAATGACTGCACTTTAAGACAATGAGTGTCTTAAAGACATAATTGAAATGGATTGCTTCAGAAAATAATTTTTTGAGGTCTAAAAGTTGAATTTATACGTGACCTGTAAATGGATATTACTGTAATTATACAGATAAAGAAAAGCCCAATCAAAGATTTTTAAAGGCTTGAGAGGCTATGGTAGAGGATGGTCCAAAGCACAAATCCTCAAGTCATTCCAGTGAACACTCCGGGTAGACATACTGAACTCGAGTCAGATTATGTCTGTCTAGGTAAATGATGCTACCTTTAAAAGGTGATAATTTCTGGATCTCTGATAAGGAGGCCCATTAGAACGAGTAGGATAGGGTGCCTGGGTGGCTTAGTTGGTTAAGTGACTGCCTTCGGTTCAGGTCATGATCCTAGGGTCCCAGGATCGAGTCCCACATTGGGCTCCCTGCTCAGTGGGGAGTCTGTTTCTCCCTCTGACCCTACCCCCTCTTGTGTACTCTCTCAAATAAATAAAATCTTTAAAAAAAAAGAATGAGGAGGATACTTAGAAGCAAGTTGAAACATAAAAATTTTTCCTTTTTTGAATGATGGGTGAATTTGAGACCATGGGAAGTTGTTTACAGTAGTAGTGTACCTGTGGGTGAATGTAGGCTGTTTTTAACCAGAGACTTACACTGAAATGTAAGAAGTTAAAAATCAAACTACGAACCTTATTTTTTTTACTCCTTTTATAGAAGTCTTTTAAAGGTGATAGAAATGGTTAAGATTCTAGAAAATGAGATGACAATACTACAGTTGAGTCACTAGTAGGGAATGCCACTGGGAGTTAAATAATAGCACAAAATCTCTAAATGCAGGGATTCTAAAATTTTAGTGCACTTGAGAAAGCTTTGGACTCCTTAGATGAATGCATTGCAGGACCCCAATTTGTGTATTTTAGAGCCAGATTTAGTTTGTATGACAAATCGATGGTCCTGAACTGTGAAAGCTTGTTAATGATCTTAAGAATAGTCTTTAAGACCCAGTTGTGACTTTCTACTCACCACCAGAAGAATTGAAATCTCTGTTTAGGGGTCTGTGTGATGTTGTTTTGATTCCTTTAAGATAAAAATAAACCAAACCATAGCAGTCTTAAATGAAAACCATTTTTTATTTCTCTTGGATACTATATACTCTAAGATAATGTCATACCTCTCTTCAGGAACTGTGACAATCAGTCCAGATCAATGAGTATGATAGAACCAAGTAATTGAAGTGGTAGTTCTTACTGAAAGTGTCGTTTGTCCAGTCATAGGCCGATAGAAGAAAAGAGTTGTGTCTTGCTTAGTTTTTTTTTTTTTTTTTTTTTTGTAATACTTCATTAAAAAACTTTTAGGGGCACCTGGGTGGCTCATCGTTACGTGTCTGCCTTCGGCTTAGGTCATGATCCCAGGGTCCTGGGATCGAGCCCCGCATCTGGCTCCCTGCTCAGCGGGAAGCCTGCTTCTCCCTCTCCCACTCCCCCTGCTTGTGTTCACTCTCTCACTGTGTCTCTGTCAATTTTATAATAAAATCTTTTAAAAAACAACAGTTTTTTTAATCTTTACACCCAGCGTGGGTTCTTAACTCCTAACCCCTGAGATCAAGAGTCACACACTACCTACTGAGTCAGCCAAGCACCCTGTGTCTTGCTTAATTTTAGTTTCTCTATTCTTAGTTTACCTAATAAAAGTGCTCAATAGGTGTTTAAAGAGATTATTCCTATGAACTAATTGGTATAATTGTTTTTCTTTTTATTAAGATCACGGTCGAGGTCAAGATCAAGATCCAGGTCTCTCTCACGACCACGAAGCAGGTAGGGTAAAAATCTGATGAATGCTCTTCTGGTTATATGGCACCAATATCCAAAGAGTTCAAAGTGTTTTGAATTGTTGAAATTTCAAGTGTTAACTTTAAGCTTAGGTGTTAGTGGAACGCAGTACCTTCTTAGTAAATCAAACTTTAGAACTTCCATTTATACGTGGCCTATTGTGGCTGACTTCCTGGACAAGAAAATGTCAAGCTGTAGTGAGAAGTTTCTGGCTTTGGGGTTACATGAAGAGGCCTTGTTAGAACTGATGGGCGCATGGAGAAGCATTCTGAGATAATTGTGCTTAAAGCAGATGTAAAGATGATGATGCAGTGAAGCAGTTCACTCATTTTATGAAGAACAGTTGTTGGAAGATTGGCTTTTGTTTGCAAAAACTGCAAGGCTCTTTCTCAGTTTAATTGTGGCCTGACCTTTTAATTTTAAGCTCAGGGCAACTTTTGGGGGTTCATTTCATGATACTGTGATTATAAGAAAGGGATTGGTTAGTACTTTTTCTTAATAGAATTTCTCATGTTTTGACAGCCGATCAAAGTCCAGATCTCCATCTCCAAAAAGAAGGTAAGCTAAATAATTTGTTGCCAAATCTTAACTGTCAAGTGTGGCCTCTGCAGAATTTGTTTTGCTTACTGCTTACTTTTGCAGGCTTTGAGCTCTTTGGAGAATTGGTGCTATATATATTACTGTATACTAAGTCTCTTAGGTGATTGCTTTTCCTACTTCAACATTCGTGTGTATTTTTGGTAGATATTTAGTCATAAAATGTTACGGTGATTATTAAGATGTTTAGTGCTGTGAACCTTTAACTGTATAATTTCATGTTAAGAAACCTTTTTCCTCCACATGGGACGATAGGTAAATGAAGTACCCACATGAAGGAAAAACCTCCCAGAATTCAAATAGTTCTCTCGCAGTTATAGCAAGGTGGCTATTAAACCTAATCTTAAGTGGGGACAAAGGATTTGTATGTAAATCTTCTGATTTTTAGCTTTCTGCCATAAAGTACTTCTGGCCACCTTTGAGTTTATTGAAATTGAGTTTTGCCCTGACATGTACACAAGAAGAGTAAATTTCAGTAAGTACTAATCAGTGCCGAACTTAATTTTTTTTTTTTTTTTTTTAGTCGTTCCCCATCAGGAAGTCCGCGAAGAAGTGCAAGTCCTGAAAGAGTGGACTGAAGTTTCTCAAGTTCACCTTTTAGGGAAAAGTTATTTTGTTTACATTATTATAAGGGATTTGTGGTGTCAAAGTGTAACCTAGGAAGGGTATTTCAACCATCTAATCAAAATGGATCTGGATTATTACTCTGTAAATTCACAGCAGTAAGATAATATAAAATTTTTGTTGAATGTATTAACATCCTATGGTCTGAAAATGTGGGTTTTTATTTGGCACATTTAAATAAAATGTTTCTAACTAGATTTCTGATTTGTGTTCAATATTAATCAGTTTGTTAAGCTTGAGGGGTAAACCTTGATATTAACCATATTCATACAGACTTAACATTTCAAAGTTTAATGGTGTTGAGTCGTCAACGTCATTAGCTGTGGTATACATACACTTTGAAAATTCCTTTTTATCCTTAGAGCTTTGGGTGAGATAAGAACTCAAGTCCCCTTAATAGCATAAGTGTATATGACAAGTCCCTACATTAATCTTTTGGAGTTGGTGTTATTAGATACCAAGCTCTAATCTCAATCTGTCAACCTAGAGGGACCAATGATTCCGAAGGCTATTTAGTTAAGTATAGTAACTGAGGTTTTGAGGCTATTAGATGGGATGGTGTCAAACTAGAACTCCTGATTTTATTAAGTTCTACCCAATGTTTTTTTGTTTTTTCAACATTTTATACCACAACTTTTGCATGTTTGAGGAATTGTCTGAATTTGGGACAAAACATCTTCATGTAAACCAGCTTTGCAAAATTTTCCAGTCCGGATAATCTGTCTCTTGAAATGGATTGCCATATTCTGAGCAGAGATCTGTTAATTCCCAATCTAGGTTTTTCAGTTTCTGACTACCAACATCTTATTTTGCCAGGCTGGTGCAAAAGTAATTAAAGATGTCAATCAGAGAAAAAAAAGATGTCAATCAGAAATGTTAATGAGACTAAAGCAGTTCTGTAAATCTCACCTACATTTAGCAACACCTTATGTAGTTGTTTTGGTAGCATCTGGTAGATCTTAGAATATAGCCAGTAGATTCTTTATTGAGACTTTATCTTTAGTAGGGCAATAGTTAATTTTGAGTTTTCTGGTCAAGCTTTTACCAGGTATTCATTAGCATTGGTGCAAAAAAGCGGAATACTGGTCTGCATCAGATTTCATTTGGTCTGATCACTAGTGCGTTGAAAGATTGGATGCTTTGTTTTCAGAATTTTGACAACTGGCTGAATTATAATGGTGTAAAGCTGTGTATAATTGGCAGGCTTATTTGTTCCACTTGGTCAGCTTTAATTGTTCTGTATTATATAAAGATAAGTTCACTTAATAAATCTGCAGAGAACAAACAATCCTGATATCAATTTTTGGAAGTGGGAGTTCTGAGCCAAGAGTAGGAATTACGTGTAGCTTGGGGATGGATTGCTAGCAGCATCCTAGAGATTAGTACAAAAGGATGAGAAGGATATAGAGGAGGGTAGGGGCAAAAATGGGTTTAAGAAACCAGCACAGAAAGTTTTGCCCTTAATGAGAAAGGGAATGCTGGGTATCTAGGTTAGTACCTTTCACATGCTTGACAGCAACTACTTCTGTGATTAGTATACATCTTAAAATGATAACACTTTGATGCAGTGTACTTTTGTTTACAGTTTAAGATGTTAGGAATGCTAAATTTATGTGACTGACTTGATAAGTGCTAGTCTAGGCTCATTCCTTCTAAATTTTAAACCTGGCACTACCTGGTAGCTAATTAAACACATTAGACACAGTACTTTGGACATAAAATCTTACTTTGGTCCTCTCACCTACCGAGAGGTGTTGAAAGCTAGGTAATGCATACCCCTGACTTCACAGTGATAGTTTTCCTTTGGACTTGGAGCTAGGCTAAGTATTGAGTGAAAGAGGTCCTACCACCTTGCCATGTTCCCTCCTGAGGATGAAGGAAATCTGAGGGAGTTTGGAAACACCATCAAACTGAGAATTGGTTAAATGAATGGTGGTATGGGATTGTGATTTCTCCTTTGTGTAGCCTATCTTGAAGTCTAAAGAGCATGGTGATTTCCAAGATAATATTAAAAGGAAGTGGAAGCTCTTAACAGCTTGGCAAGGAGTAATCAGAGTGAAGAGTAATAGCAAAAGAATTCATTAGATCTGGCTCTTCTTGAGCAACCGTTATTTGGAGGCCTTTGGAAGGGAGGGCTGTACAACCTCGATGTAAATAATTGCATAGCTGGAAAGACATGATGGAGTAAAAGTCGAAGTAACATACTAGGGGCCTGGCTGGTCTTGGAGTATTTGGAGGGTGGTGAAAACTGGTGACAAGCCAAAGAAATGGGGTGAAGGTGCCTAGGTTTAAGGTATGGTAGTATTAAAGCTGTTCTATCCAGAATTATCTTAAGGGACGGTGGCAGGGAAACACCAGTAGGCAGCTTTAAAGCCAGATAGGTTACTTTTTCCACACCTTAGGGGTTTCCTGTTACCATTCTAGTAAAAATACCAAAGGACATTTTGTCAATGCCCACAACAAAATAGTGCTGTTAACCCCATCTCGCAGAAGAGGAAATGGGTTCAGAAAGATTAATACTGTACTATTATCCTGTTAGGAGGTAGGAAACGTTTGAATCCTACATACCATTCCAAAGCCCTTTTTTTTTTTTTTTAAGGATTTTATTTATTTTGACAGCACAAGCAGGCAGAGCAGCAGAGGGAGAGGGAGAAACAGGCTCTCCGCTGAGCAGGGAGCCCGATGCGGGGCTTGATCCCAGGACCCTGGGATCATGACCTGAGCCGAAGGCAGACACTCAACCGACTGAGCCCACCCAGGCACCCAAAGCCCTTACTTTTCTTATCAATAAAGCACCTATGGCTCCTTTAAAACAAAACCATATGGGAAAATCAGAAAATACAATCTATGATTCTACCCATTGTAGATTATGCCATTGCTAATAATTCGGCTATTTTCTTTCCAGACTTAATGAAGAAAAGATGCTGGATAGAAGGATAACAAGCATGTGGAATGCAGTAGCCAATTAACTGTTACGCCCTCAAGGCCAGTTCTCAGATCTAGTGCTTTTTCCCTTTCCCATAGGCCATTGGCCCAACTTATTTTCCATTTTATTTCATTTTTTGACTTGGTAATATATATTCAAGGTGTATACAGTAAGAAGGCTCCCTACCCTTAACACAGCAGCACAGTTCTCTCCCCAAAGGTAACCCCTGTTACCAATTATATAGCCTGAGGAAATATACATAGATATTTTCTTCTTTTTCCTTTTAACACAAAAGAGATAGACCTTCTTTTTCTCACTTAACATTTTGGAGTTCTTTTATGTAGGTAAAAATGGCACTTCCTCATTTTTTTATGTTGCATACTATTTAGTTCCTGGATATTGCATAATTTATGCAGTTAACTTTTGTGCCCCTTCAATGTGCCAGGTATTGCTAGCCTTGGAAAACAGGTGAACAAAGTCTGTCTTCATGGAGCTTAAGTTCTGGAGAGACAAATGAACAAACAGGTGGGTAATAACATATATGCACAACCATGAAGCTGGGGGGGAGAGAGGGGGTTGGTTGGTGTTGAGTAAAGGGTATCTAAGGAAGGCCTCTGATGGTGACATTTGTGCAAGTGAGGGAGTAAGGTACATCAACTCTGGGCAGAGCGCACAGTAACTGTGAAGGCCCTGAAGAGTTTTCAGTTGGGTAAGGAGGCCACTATGAAGTGAACAGAAGCGAGAAACGGGAAAAGATGGCATAGGAAGGGAGAGGGCTGTAGGATATAGATCATACAGGACCTTGTATACTTAGGAGAGTGCTTGCTTTTTTTCCACTGAGCGTTTTTGAGCGGAGTTAACAGGAACTGAATCAGTTTCTTATCACCTGATAGGGTTGTTTCTAATTAACTGTAACAATGCTGTAGTGAATCAATCACCTTGCACAATACAGTACATGTGAGCCTGCATATCTTGGATAATCCCTAGAAGTTGAATTGCTGGTCAAAGGATATGTGCATTTATATATATATATTTTTTAAAGATTTTATTTATTCGTAAGAGACAGGCAGAGGGAGAAGCAGGCTCCCCGCTGAGCAGGGAGCCCGATGTGGGACTCGATCCCAGGACCCTGGGATCATGATCTGAGCCGAAGGCAGACGCTTAACCATCTGAGCCACCCAGGCGCCCGTGCGTTCATATTTTTGCTAGATATTGTTAGTTTGCCCTGGTGACTAGGTATATGTCTGTTTCTCTCCTGTTGTCTGCGTGGTATACTTTGTGTAACATGGTGGGCTATCACTTGTTAATTTTACCAATCTTGTGTTGGAAAATGGTGTCTCAGCATAGTTTTTTTTTTTAATTGTGGCAGAATGCATATTTTCCCCCTATTCTGGAAAGTTTCCACATATTCAAAAGTCTGGTTGACGTTCCCTTGCTCTCAACACCGTGAACTTCTATAGTCGGATTCCTATTCACACTGTAATTGCCTATTTACTTCTGTGCAGGTATGCTGCCAAAAGTCTAATTGGGACAGCATGTACCAGGCCTTACTCCATTTCCTCATTGCCTGGTACTTGATGAAGGAAAAGTTAGTTAGTGGATGAATGAATGAATTCTAACCTATTAAACCAAGCATATAAAACTGGAACCTCCTCTCTTGTCTGAGACCTTTATAATCCCCATTTCAATGAAAAGTTCCCATTTCCTTCCAGCTGCCTCTAAGACTGACTCTGACCCTGTCTGACTCTGCCTGCAGAGGATCTGGATCCACAGGCCGCTGTTAATGTCCAGCTCCACTCTGCAGCTCTAGTGCAAGGGTTTTTTCTCATTTGGCTTAAACTCCAAGAGTTCTCCTCAGAAAGGGTGTGGAAAATTTCTGTGCAGACAGTTCTCTGAGAAGGGTGGAGACTTACCTACCACTCCAAGAGCTGGTGAGCCCAGATGAGTCCGCCTATCCCATGTGAGAAACATAACGTCATTGGACCAACAGCAGCCATTTCATATGACTATCAGCTGCCTAAGGTTATATCCTGTAATCCTATCCAGTTCTCTGCAGATTCCCTGGGTGGTTCTTGGTAACCAAAGCTTGCAGGAGGCTGAATGTGATCCTATAGGAAGACCTGTTAGTTTTTTGTTTTTTTTTTAAAGATTTTATTTATTCATTTGAGAGAGAGAGAATGAGAGACAGAGAGCACGAGAGGGAAGAGGGCAGAGGGAGAAGCAGACCCCCTGCTGAGCAGGGAGCCCGATGTGGGACTCGATCCCGGGACTCCAGGATCATGACCTGAGCCGAAGGCAGTCGCTTAACCAACTGAGCCACCCAGGCGCCCGGAAGACCTGTTAGTTTTTATTTTGGGTTGTAGCATATCTTGAAGAAATCTGGATTCTAGAAAATGAATCTGTTCAATGCCAAGAATAAAAAATCTGGCTGTAAAGAAAATATATATGGCAGAGGTAAAGTTAGATGGGCTAGTTTATCTCAGTCATTGTCAAAACAACCATCACCAGAGTTCCTGGGCTCCTATAATAAGAACATACTGCCTTCTTTAACTAAGTATGGTTATACTATGCTTTAATGTTTATATTCTTTCAGAGTGCAGGCTGTTTAGACCAGGATTTAGGAAATGATGGCCCACAGGCCAAATCTGGCCCACTGCTGTTTTCATACAGCTAATGAGCTAAGATGGTTTCTACATTTTTATGTGGTTGGAAAAATTAAAAGTGTAATAATACTTAATGACATGAAAATTATATGAAATTCAAATTGCAGCATCCATAAAGTTTTACTGGAACGCAGCCAAGGCTCATTTGTTTACCTATCATCTCTTGACTTTTTGTGTTACAGTGGCAGAGTTGAGTAATTGTGACAGTAAATCACAAAACCATTTACAGAAAATGTTTGCCGCCCCTGGTTTAGACATTTATCTTCAACTGTTCACAATCTTCCGTATAATTCTTTCTGAAGATCTTACCGAGACACACTGTTGGTTCGGGAAGGTTGTTTCTCTGTGACTCATTCTTGAGGAAGTGCTTCATGAAGCTACGGGGCAAATTCTAGCTAAACATTTATGCACTTAGAATATTAGTGAAAGCTTTTACTCTAGGGCGGTGGTTTTCCCTAGTTACATATTAGGATCACCCAGAAGCCTTAGAAACATTCCAATGAAGTCAAAATTGCTGAGGGTGATGCCTGAGCATTAATATTCTAAAAATCTTCCTGGTGATTCTAATACATAACCAGAATATTGCAGTTGGGGGTAGTAATGGCCCACCTAGTTCACTAGTTACTGGACGGATTGGCCTGGCTTATTACTATTATAATACAGTTTGCAATACTCATGTGATTCAAAGGAAGGTTCTAATATGTATTCTTTATGTTTCTCTGATCCTTTCTCTGAGCAAATGACCTTATGCTGGAATGGAACCTTTCTTTCTTTCTTCCTTTCTTTTTTTTTTTTAAGAATTTATTCATTTGAGACAGAATTTATTCATTTGAGACAGAGAGCATGAGCGGGGGAGAGGCAGAGGGAGAGGGAGAAGCAGACTCCCTGCTGAGCTGGGAGCCTGATGTGGGGCTCGGTGTGGGGCTCGGTGTGGGGCACGATCCCAGGACCCTGGAGATCATGACCTGAACCGAAGGCAGAGGCTTAACCATCCGAGCCACCCAGGCGCCCCTGGTAGAACCTTTCTATGAAAATGGTAGAAACTGCATTTTAACTTATGTAAATACCAGCAGAGGTCACTGTGCTCAGAGAAATATTCATCTAAAAGTTAACATGCTGTTCAGGAAATTTGAAGCAGTATTTACTAGAACTATTGGTTTTACCCAACACTGAGGTGACTCCAAGAGTAGCCTCTGGTCACAATTATTGCTTCAGAGCATCTATGGCTCTTCTAGCTGCATACATACATTTATAATTGTATCTTTCTGATATGATGATGCTTTTATTATAAAGTATTTTTGTCTCTCTGAATATTTCTTGTTTTAAAGTCTATTTTGTCTGATAGTAATATAGCCACTCCAGCTCTATTTTTTTTTTTAAGATTTTATTTATATATTTGACACAGAAAGAGAGCACAAGCAGGGGGGAATGGCAGGCAGAGGGAGAGGGAGAAGCAGACTCCCTGCCAAGTGGGGAGCCTGATGCAGGGCTCAAACCCAGGACACCAAGACCATGACCTGAGCTGAAGGCAGATGTCCAACCAACTGAGCCACCCAGGTGCCCCTCCAGCTCTCTATTGATGACTGTTTTGTATGGCACATTTTTTCCATCCACTTAGTTTCAGCCTATTGGTGCATATAGTTAGTTGCTATATCTTGCTTTTTAATTTCAGTCTGACAAAACTGCCTTTTGGGGTATTTAAGCCATCTACAGTTAATACAATCATTGATATGGTTGGATTTACAATTCCCATTTTTTTTTGTATTTCCCTTTTTTTTTCTTAAAGATTTTATTTATTTATTCATGAGAGACAGAGAGAGAGAGAGAGAGGCAGAGGGAGAAGCAGGCTCCCAAGGAGCAGGGAGCCTGATGCGGACTCGATCCCAGGACCCTGAGATCATGACCTGAGCCGAAGGCAGATGCTTAACCATCTAAGCCACCCAGGCGCCCTGTATTTCCCATTTTTGTTGTTTTCTATATGTTTCCTGTCTTCTTTCCCCTCTTCCTCTTGTACCTGCCTTCTTTTGTATTGTTTTTTTGGTGTATCATTTTAATTCCTCTTGATTTTATTTTTTACTGTATTTGTGAGTTATTTCCTTAGTTGTTATATCTTCATTTATCACAATGTACTTCACATTAATATTCTGGTAAAATACAGAAATTTTGCTCCAATGTATTTCCTTTTCCTGGATTTCCTTCCCATGTGCTGTAGGCATTATAACTCAGTGATACAGTGTCATAATTTTTGCTTTATATGCAGTCTTATGTCTTTTAAAAAAGAGATGAGAAAATACACAGGCCCTTTTTGTTACCCATAAATTTACTATATCTGATATTCTTTCTTTCCAAGGATTCATGTTGCCATCTTAATTTCCTTTTAGCATGAAGGACTTCCTCTAGTATTTCTGGCAAGGCAGGTCTGCTAGCAATGAATTCTCTAATTCTTTATCTGGGAATGTTTTCATTTCATCTTTGCTTTTGAATGGTAATTTTGGGTGATATGGAATCCTTGGTTTTTAAGCACTTTGACTATGTCATTCTGCTGCTTCCTGGACTCCACTGTTTCAGATGAGAAGTCACATGTTAATTGTATTGGTGGTCCCCTGTAGTAATGAGTCCTTTTTCTCTTGCTTTCAAATTGTCTTTGTTTTTTGGCATTCAGTAGTTTAAATATTACATATCTAGGTGGGGATCTTTTTGTATTCTCTTGGAGTTATTTGAGCTTCTTGGTTGTATTGATTAATGGTTTTTGTCAAATTTGAGAGTTTTTGCCATTATTTTTTGAAATATTTTTCTGACCGCTTCCTCTTCTTTTGTTTTGTTTTTTGTTTGTTTTGTTTTGTTTTTTGGTTCTCAAGTTTTATTCAAGAACTCATATAAAATATTCCAGATAAATGAGTTTTAATCCTCCTCTTCCTCATCCTGGTTAATCTGGAAGTAATGCATTTTGTAACTCTCATTGCTGTTAGCTACTGTGTGTAACCAATCACATAGATTATTATTCTTCAAATATTTTTTGGTGAGATATTTCAAATACCTTTTGGAAAAAGGCACCTCAGAGGTCACAGTAATCTTGCTCTTGCTCCTTTAGATGGTTACAACCTCTCCACTGAGACTCCCAGTTTCTCCATTCACTTTCCTCTTGCAGAAACTGCTCAAAATTGGCAGTGTCCATGATTCCATCCTCTACAGAGGGGGTGCGGTCAAGGGTTCCTTTTTCTTGCTCCCACTTCGCCATAAGCTTTTTCACAGGTGCCATGGCACTGTGGAGACAGAGCGCGTCCTTTCCTTTTTGGACCCTCACACATGTGTTGATGTGCTTGATGTCTTACAGGTCTCCGAGGTTCTGTTCTGTTTTCCTCTTTCTTGAGATCTTATTTACTTACTTGAGAGAGCACACACAAGCAGGGGGGAGTGGCAGGCAGAGGGAGAGGGAGAAGCGGACACGTGGGACTTGATCCGGGGACCCTGAGATCATGACCTGAGCCGAAGGCAGATGTTTAACCAACTGAGCCACCCAGGTGTCCCTGTTCTGTTTTCTCTATTTTTCAGATTGATGATTTCTATTATCTTCAGGTTCACTTATTTTTTTCTCCTGTCATCTCAAATCTTAGCTTCTCTAGTGTTATTTCATGTGTTACTGTACATTTCAACCCTACAATTTTCACTTGGTTCTTTTTTGTAATCTATCTCTATTCAACTTTTCGGTTATTTTTAAAAACATTCTTGGGGCGCCTGGGTGGCTCAGGCATTAAGCATCTGCCTTCGGCTCAGGTCATGATCCCAGGGTCCTGGGATCGAGCCCCACATCGGGCTCCCTGCTCCGCGGGAAGCCTGCTTCTCCCTCTCTCACTCCCCCTGCTTGTGTTCCCTCTCTCGCTGCGTCTCTCTCTGTCAAATAAATAAATACAATCTTTAAAAAATAAAAAAAACATTCTTGTGTTTATTTTGTAAGTTTAGCTTTCTAGGGGGTTGCCCTGTGTCTGCATAGCTTAGTGGTGCCAAGAAACCCCAACCAGTCAGATTTCTGCCCTTTGCTGATGGGTCTGTTTTAGATGGGGAGTGAATTCAGTGTTTGGGCTGTTTTCAAGTCCGTCCTGGCTTTTGCTTTTTGCTGAACCCCTTTTAATTTCCTGTGCATGTGCATCCAGCCTCAGAGTTGGCCAGGAGTGTACAGCTTGGACCCTACCTGGTCTCTGCTATGCATGTGCACAGCCTCTGATCATCCCGAAATCTGCATTTTCCAACCAGAATGCAGGGTCAGGCTAGTAGAGCCGTCAGCTGTCCCTGCTTGCATAGCAATGAGATCATTGATAAAAATGCTGGGTATTGGTATTGGTATCCCCCGCTGCTCCAAATTGAGTGAACAACCCCTTCAGCCACAGCAACCTGCTGGCCCACACGTTCTATTTTGCTCTGGCAGAACCTCCACAGTGACTGAGCTGGGGGAGGAGGAGGGTGGGAGCAGCTCCAGGCAAAAATGCCACTGTCTCCCACGGTCCCTGCACAAAGTCTGCAGTTGTCCAAACATAAAACACATCTTAGATTGTTGTATGCTTTTGGCCAGTTTCCAGAGCAGCAAAATTGTTTGGTCAATTTTTTTTTCAGCATAATAGTTGCTTTTTTGAGGAGAGGATTTGCTGACCTCCTTCCTGGGCTATAGGTGGAAGTGCTACCCAAAGCATCTGGGACTTGAATTATGTTTTGAATAATTGGAGGAGAAGTTGAAACTTGAAAAAGATAAATGCCTCAATTGGAAAAGGATTGCACTCCTACCAAAATTATCTAAATAGCCCACGGCAAACTGGTGATCCAATTGTTTAAAATGGTTACGACTGATAATGGGAACTGGCTAAGGAACAGGAGGTATGTGCTGTGTTTCCCTTCTGTCTTCTGCTGGTAGTTCTGTATTCTTTCACGCTCTACTCTTCACGAACTATCCTTGTATTCATCGACACTAACTTCCTTTAGTCCTTTGAGATTAGACGGTCATTGGTTACCTAGCGGTCACAACAGTTCAAACTCCACAGTATGCCATCTTAGTTGGTCTTTACAGCGATGTCTGTGTAGTTGTTTAGCATCACATCTTACCTGGTTAGGCAAAATGTCTGGGAACTAGAAAAATGAAAATCCCACAGCTAATAAGAACTTATATTCTAAGAATTTGAAACAGGAATCCATAGATCATTGAACTAAGGTCAGTGATAGGCTCACCTGTGAAGGGTCAGAACTCAGAATAATAGCACTAGTCTGGTTGTGGGTAGGGGGGTGTATGGTAAAGAAGGCATGGACTCCTGGAGGCCTGGAGACTTATTCTTGTGGGGGTGGGGGTAGGTTGTGTTGCATTTTAGTGGGTATTTGCATTTTCAACAAGGCTTTAATAGACCTGTGGTTGTGTGGTGTTTTTCATATTGAATACCATGTTTGTCTTTACCATCTCACATGAGCTAAAATTGTCCTGTTATTAGACTGTAAAGTTTTGTTTCTTGCTGACACCGTCACTGAGTTCGTCGTCAAATGCCACAATCAAGCTCACATGTTGTCACACTCTACATGTCTCATATAGAAGGTCTTTTCTCAGGAAAATCAAAGTTCTCTTTTATGTGTGTATTTTATAAAAAGGGATAGATTGGTTGCTACCACAAAACATCAATTTCTCTAAGATTTTACTCTCATCAGATTTGTTGTTTGACATATAGTTAGCCTTTTTATTGTCTTTCATAAAAACAATTAATTACCAGTATCTTCCTCCAACTGCCCCAAAGGTACATATCCTTACTGGGGCTAAGTAACTCTTATTTATTTGTTTGTTTTTGTTTATTTGTTTTGTTTTTGTTTTGATTTATTTACTTATATATTAAAGAGAGAGAGCACATTGGGGGAGAAGCAGAAGGAGAGGGATAACCAGACTTTGCGCTAAGTTAGGAGCCTGATGTGGGGCTGGATCCCACGACCCTGAGATCATGACCTGAGCCGAAATCAAGAGTCAGATGCCTAACTGGCTGAGCCACCCAGGTGCCCTATTTATTTATTTTTAATTTTTTTAATTATTTTTTTTAATGAGTGGAAGATGTTACTTTATTTTTTCTTTGTAATTATTTTCTTTTTAAAGACAATTCTTTAGAACAGAGGAAAACAAAGTCCGGTTGAACAACATGGGTGTGAACTGCACAGGTGCACATATATGTGGGTTTTTTACAGTTCAGTACCTTAAATGTATTTTCTCTTACAACTCTCTTAATAACATTTTCTTTTCTCTAGCTTACTTTACTGTAAGAATATAATATATAATACATGTAACATGCAAAATATGTGTTAATCAACTGTTTATATGTTATGGTACGGCTTTCGGTCAACAATAGGCTATTAGTAGTTAAGTTTTGGTGAGTCAAAAGTTATACGTGGATTTTTGACTGCATGGGGGTTGATGCCCTGAACCCCTGCATTGCTCAAGGGTCAACTATACTTGGGTAATAAATGTAATCTCAAACCTAGAAGCCACCAAATTGGGAACTAATTTGTAGTTGTTATGTTTCCTTGTGAATAAGAAAATATTCTTTTTCTTTCTTCTCTAGGGTTTCCCGAATGATTTCTGGCACCTAGAATATTACAACCCTGCATTGAACAATTAATTAAACTAGTAGATAGGTTGCAATTAGCTTAATATTTCATCTCTGAGGCCCCTTGGCTAAAGTATATATTGGTAGCTTTAGGGTGAAGAAACCTGGCAACCTTACCCAGGTGAACAAAGTTAACCTCATTGGTGAGAGGCCACACCTGGAACTTGGCATTACCTGAGAGGCTGCAGCATGAAGAACAGCATTATTTCAGTGATACTCCTGTGAAAGATGTATGACACCAATCTGATCAGGAAGAAACACCAGACAAATCCTAATGGAAGCACATTGTATAAAATAGCTTTCCTGCAACCCTCAAAAATATGAAAGTCGTAAAGGTCAAGTCAAGGGAGAACTGAGGAATTGTGTCGGATTGAAGGAAACTGAAGAAACAAGTATGGTCTGTGCTCCTGGTTTGAACCCTTTTGCCAAGAAGGACGTTGAGACAGGTGCTGAAATTTGAATGGGATCTCTGAGTGAGGGGAGTATGGAAATTTTTCTACTGTTGTTGCAACTTCTCTGTAAATTTGAAATATATTTTTTTAAATGTGTCTCCCCCCTCACTTTGCAGACTTAAATTTTTATTTTTTATTTTATTTTTTATTAAAGATTTTTATTTATTTGGCAGAGAGAGAGAGAGAGCACAAGCAGGGGGAGCGGCAGGCAGAGGGAGAGGGAGAAGCAGGCTTCCCGCGGAGCAGAGAGCCTGACATGGGACTTGATCCCAGGATCCTGGGATCATGACCTGAGCCGAAGGCAGATGATTAACTGACTGAGCCACCCAGGCGTCCTAAACATTGGTTTTGTTTTTTTTTTTTTAAAGATTTTATTTATTTATTCATTAGAGAGAGAGAGAGAGAGGCAGAGGGAGAAGCAGGCTCCGAAGGAGCAGGGAGCCCGATGCGGGACTCGATCCCAGGACCCTGAGATCATGACCTGAGCCGAAGGCAGACGCTTAACCATCTGAGCCACCCAGGCGCCCCTAAACATTGGGTTTCTTATTGAAGGGTTTGTGTTCTAAATCTGCCACTTCCTGGCACTATTACTTTCTCCAGCTAGTGACCTCTTGTTTTTAATGAGGATTTTGCTACCTCATTACAGGTTGTAAGGGTCAGATGAAATAATTTCTCCAATCATACTTTTGGCAATCAATAAAATGAAGAAGAGCCATTAAGGAGGAGAATCCTGGCAAGATGGTAACAGTGTAAGAATTGTCCAGAGGGTCCTAGAAGAAGGATGTGTGATGGAAGCTCTAAACAGTAATGTAGTTAGACCTCCACCGCCTGCTCAAGCCCAACCGGGAAGAGAAACAGACCACAGCTCCTAGCCCTCAGGCTCTGGCTGGCTTAATCATTTGCTGTCCACCTTCTCAGGTCCTTCGTTACAGCACAGGGAGGGCCTGTGGAAAAAGAATTTGACTAGTGGCCAGTTTTCGTTGTAGCCCTGCAGACATAGATTTACCTTCCAGATATTTTAAGTCTTATCCCTTTGCCTCACAGGTGAGAAAAATTGAGGCCAAGTGAAATTAGATTGTTTGCCCATGTAGTAAATGCCAGTAGCAAAGTTAGTGCTCAGGGTTTGGTCCATCCTGGTGCAATTCTACATCACCTTATTGTCACTGTTAGTCTTGTCTTCCCCAAAGAGACTGACAGATCCCTGAGGGAATACACTATATCTTAGACATTACTTCCTGAATTCCTTAAAAGACTCAGCAGAGAACTGTGGATACAATAGGTATCTGGAAAATCCATGATGAAATGAATTAAAAATTGATCACTATTTTTGATTTATTGTTGTTGCTAAGAAAGAGGGAGTATGGGAAGCTCAACAGGTGGCCAGTTAGGTGGCTTTCTTCTAGGAAGATGCTGGTGCTTGGACTGGAGAGCACAGTGGAATCCAGAACACACCATATACTCCGTCAATTTCCCAAAAGTCCGTGTCTGACAGATTTAAAAATGAGTGAAGACACGGGGAGTCTTCCGAAGGTACAGCTTTTGGTTTTATTTCAACTGGCTGCTAGTATACAAAAGTAAAAGGTACATTCCTTTAAAAACCTAAACCAACCACCAACCCAAACCCATAACTGGTAATTCAATTGTTCAGGAAAGCGGGGAGCCCCGGGCTCATCTACATAACACGACATTTTGCTCCAGGTGCAATGTGCAGCCCTCAGGTGAGGCCCTGTCTCCACACTAACACAGCTCCGGTCTCCGGTGGCTTGCTGGCTTCCCATGCCTTGGCTGGGCTGGGACTTCTCAACCCCAAAGGCAGAAAATCAAAATCACAGATTCTTTCTGGATATTTTGACCTGGCCCTTTAAGTGACATCTGTAAGACAGCTAAACTCAAACTCAGACTCATACAAACGTGAATCTGGGAAGAAAGGCTGACCCAAAGAGAGGAGGGTCAGACCCCCCCTTTCCCCATCAGTGACCCCGCGAATGCCCTGGCAGACTGAAATGGAAGCAAAGAAGGGGACTCGAATGTGCATGACCTGATGTCAAGTCCTGGCTAAAATCGTCCCCAGCCGTGTGTTTTTATGAGGGTCATTTACCCTCCTGAAGCCCCGGCTCCCTCCCTCTGTCATCTCCTGCCTTCTCAAGGCAGACTGGTCCATCTGCCAGCATGGTGCAGGAGCTAATGCGACTGTAATCCGAAGTGCTGCACAGGAGGGGCGAGGTGGTTTGAGGAGGCAGAGGAGGAGGACAAAGAAAAGGAAAGAAAGAATCAGAGAAAGGTAGGGTGGAGAGACGGGGCCAACACAGTACAAGGGGCGTGGGCACCCCTTCTGGGCTAGGGTCGGGCTTAGGTGATGACATTAGTGGGTGGGTCCTCTTAACTACACAGAGGAGAGAGCTGCTCATTAGAGCTGACCTGGAGCCAGTCACTGGGAAAGAAAATCGATACTCAGACTCACTACTATGAAGCTACCCTTCACATGGCTTTCATCACAGGATCACTTGTAAAGCCTCTGTCGCCTCTCTGGGCAGGAGACAGGCTGCTGAAGGGGCTCCCAGCCTGGCCCTGGAAGAGGTCACGTCTTCACACTTCCTCAAGCCACAGAAAACTTGAACCAAGTGGTGTGGTCATACTCATCCCCAGGCCTCAGCAGCACAGGAGGGAAGTGGGGCTGCGAAGGGAAAAAGAGGACAGGTTACACTTGCCAGCCCAGCTGCACCCTGCCCCATGCAGGATGGCTCTGGACTGGTCTCTAGAACCAGCTGCCAGGGTAACAACTGTTTACTATTGGTTTGCACTGAGAACTCGAGCCACATCACTGAGCACGTTGTTACAGCAGGACTTTCCCGATGAAGGCGGCCGTGTATCAATTTACATTCTGGTGCAAGCTGCAGAGCTGGTGCTTTGGGGAGCACTACTCTAGGCAGTAGCTAGAAAAAGAAGTCATCAGTAAGCAAATAGGAAGAGAAGATGGGATCATTTTAAAAGTGTGGTTGCAGGGGGCACCTGGGTGGCTCAGTCAGTTAGGCGTCTGACTCTCGATTTTGGCTCAGGTCATGATCCCAGGGTTGTGAGATCGAGCCCTGTGTCGGGCTCCGTGCTGGGCCTGGAGCCTACTTAGGATTCCCCTTCTCCCTCCCCTTCTGCACCCCACCCCTCAAAAAAGTATGGTTGCGGAAGATGAGCAGGTATTGATAAGGGGCAACATTGAACTGAATAAAGGCTTTGAAGGCACAAAATAGATTAAAAAAGACATAAATGCTATGTTAGTAACTTGGCTAAAGGTTTCCTCATCATGACTGGGAGAAGAGAACCCTGTGGACTTGTGATTCACACAGACCTGAGTGTCGTGACCTCTGTCATACAGTGTGACCCTGGGCACAACACCACTGAGAAGCCAGGCTGGAGCTTTACCTGATTGACGGCATCAGGCCAATTCTGGGTCTCGAGGCAGAAACCAGAGTGCTTGGGATAGACTGCTCCCCCCTTGCCCTTCAGCGCGCCATCCAGGAAGTTGCCTGTGTAAAACTGGACCCCAGGCTGGGTGGTGTACACCTCCAGTAGCCGCCCGCTTCCAGCATGCCGGACCCTGGGGGTAAGGCAGACCACGTCGGTACATCGGTACGGGATGCAGAGGCCCGCAGGGACCGGGCGAAGCTGGGAAGCAGCCTCTGAGCCAGTAAGCAGGCCCAGCCACAGAGCAGGGACAGATACACGGAGACAAAGATGAGAAGAGCATGATGGGAGATTCTCGTAGTCTCCTGGGTGAGGCATGAGCAGGTGGTTCTGAGGATCCTCCAATGGCCACTTCTCACTGATCTTGGCTTCTCTGAGGAAGGCTCACCCCAGCCGTGTGTGTGTGTGTGTGTGTCTCTCGGGGGCAGCCAGGTTGAAGAGACACAGTTTTCAGGTTCTGGAGGGGCTGAGAGCCTTTCTCATAAAGAGTTGGAGCTCTCTGCTTGGCCTGGCAAAGCCACCAGCTATGTCTTGAAAGAGAAGAGATGCTTCTCTAAATTAAACCATCCCCCTTCCCTGGGGCTCGAGCAGGCGGCGCTTTTTAGTCAGATGTCCCCTGAGAACAGATGTACTGTCAGTTTTTGCTAGATTCACTGTTTCCTTTAAAAAAAAAAACAACCCCCCCCCCCCAAAAAAACAGTTCTCTACAGAGCTGAGAGTACCTACCCGCTCCCATACTTGGTGTTGAAGGGATATGGATAAAGAAAAGCCTCAGTCTTCCCCTCTTACTGAGAGGTAAAACATCCCAGCAGTGTATGGTCCATGAAGACGTTCAGGGAAAGATGTTCGGGAAGAGGAGGGCCAGGATTTGAAGAGTGGAGAGAGGCCGGAGAGTCTCCTTGAGGTGGGTGCAGGAGAGAGAGAAATGTGAGCACTAGGCAAGAGGAGAATGGCAGAATCCAGCTGGAAGAACACAGGGACTGGGGCTCTGAGGCAGAGAAGGCTTTTGAAGTTTCTCTTGGAGTTTGAATCACTTTCCCTGCTTTATTTCAAATCCATTTATTCTAGAGACATTATTTGCTGGTGCCAAGCACGGTGTTAGGCACTAGGGTGGGGAGGGGGGACTCAGGGAGACGAGACGGTGCGAGGAGTCAGAATTTAGTGAGGAGGAGGGAGAGTGCACACAAATGCCACTGAAACAAGGCTGCTGGTGGTGCTGGTGCTGGTGCTGGTGGTGGGTGCTCTGGGGAGAAGGGCAGCCTCTGACGCTCCATGGAAGTAGACAGGGCACGAATCACATGTGAACAAAGTACAAAGGGCTCCAGAAGTTCAAGGAAAGCAGAGGTGACTTCAGTCCAGAGGAATCAGGCCTTCTAAAACCAGTGGGCCTTAAAGAACAGGCACAGATGGGGAGAGAGGCAGCGAAGAGAAACAGGCTGCCAGGTGGGAGCCCAGGGCTAATGGCCTGATGCGGGAGGGGGAGCGGCTCCGGCTCCCTGGAAGAGGAGCTTTGAAAAGTCGGGGGATGTGTATGCGGTCCCTGCAGCAGAGTAAATGCTACTGATCGGCCAGAGAAAAAGCTCCTCATATAGGACGTGGCATCTCTTCTTCCCCACAGAGGCAGCAAGTGAAAAGGACCTACCGTGCACAAAAGTGCTTTTCTTTAGATTCCTTCAGACAGAAATTGTGGTCGAAGCCATTGATATGGAAGTCCTGCAGGTGTTTTCCAAGCTTGACTGGCTTCCGCAGGTCAAAGGCAGTTCCTTGTACTGGAGCAACTTCTCCTGGTGGGAAGAGGCAGATAAAAAGGCAGCAGGCTGGAGCACTCTGGCCAGGCTTTCTTGAAAGAGGAGAGGGATTCTACTTCAGAGCTTTACACCGTGATCCAGTTTAGTTTCTGTCTTTATTTAAAAAAAATTTTTTTTTCTAATTTGAGCATAGTTAACACACAATATTGCATTAGTTTTAGGTGTGCAACGTAGTAATTCAGCTTCTCTCTACATTATGCTGTGCTCTCCATAAGTGGGACCCCCGTGTATCACCAGGCAACTCTTACAGTACCACTGACTATATTCCTTGTGCTGTGCCTTTTATTCCTGCGACTTATTCATTCCATAACCGGAAGCCCAGTTTATTTTCTTTAAAAGTCTTCTTTGTCCTAGAATAGTGTCACATATTTAAAGGTGGACACAAATGCTAGTTAGTTAACATACTCTTTTAGGGTTAGAACTACTTTTGCCGGGGCGTCTGGGTGGCTCAGTTGTTAAGCGTCTGCCTTTGGCTCAGGTCATGATCCCAGGGTCCTGGGATTGAGCCCCACATCGGGCTCCCTGCTCCTCGGGAAGCCTGCTTCTCCCTCTCCCACTCTGCCTGCTTGTGTTCCCTCTCTCACTGTGTCTCTCTCTGTCAAATAAGTAAGTAAATAAATAAATCTTAAAAAAAAAAAAAAAACTACTTTTGCCTTTCATGTGGTCAGATGGAGATGTTGTAGGAACTTGGTTTCTGTGCTATTTTTAGAGGAGAGAGAGGTAGCATGCAAAGTGGGTCTGAAATCTTAGGAGGCTGAGAAAAATCAGGAACTTGTACCTTACCACTAAAAGATTTAAACAAGTAAAAGGAGAACCAACTTTAGCCGTTCAAAACATTGAGTTCTGCTTTTGTGTGTTCCTAAATACTAAGAGGAAACACGAATCTCCTATCTTTGGGCGAAAGACGGCATCCTTTTCTTAAACTCGGAGCTCCTGTTCAGAAACATGGTCTTCCTGGTATGTGAGGACTGGAGTCTGTGAGTTCACACAGAGCTGCGGGGATGCCTGGGGTCCAAAGCACCCAAGGGGGACCCAGAGGCCTGGCCAATACCATCCTAGCGTCCGATGCCCACTATTTGACCAAAGGAATTTGGGAAGCACACAGAAGAATCCTTCTCTTACCAGAGTCAGCTCTAGGAAAAATTAAGTAGCATTCTTTTTGAAAACACCCCTTAAAACCATCTATTTCCTTTGCCCAGTTCTGCTTGTACGAAAAAGAATTTTTGAATGGGTAATATTTGCACATGTAATCTATTTATTTATTTATTTATTTTAAAAAGGTTTTATTTATATGAGAGAGAGTGCGAGAGAGAGAGCATGAGAGGGGCGATGGTCAGAGGGAGAAGCAGACTCCCCGCTGAATGGGGAGCCCGAGGCAGGACTCCATCCTGGGATCCCAGGATCATGACCTGAGCCAAAGGCAGACACTCAACTGACTGAGCCACCCAGGTGCCCACATGTAAACAATTTAAAAGGTAACAAATGTAAAAGATACAAAATACTATAAATGAAAACAATCTCTCTCATCTTTGTTCCCCACAGATCCAATTTCCTTCAACAGAAGCAACCACTGTTGCTTGTTCCTGACCCATCCTTCCAGAGATGTTACAAGGATATCGAAGTATGTTAACGCAGACCCATGCACACACACACAAAGATAGAGCCTATTTCCACCTTGATCTTTTGATTCAATTTGTCTTGGAGGTTGTTGCTAAATTTATTCCTATGTATTTCATTGGACAACTCTATATGCACTCATATTTCTATTTTTTCTATGATAATCTGTCAATTTAAAATTTCTTTTCTGGTGTCATAATTGCAAATTTACATTTTTCTAGAAACATATGCATTCCATCTATATTACTCTCACTTATTTGTAGAGTTGAGGAAGACAGTAACTTATGATTCTTTCAATTTCATCTGTCTGTGGTTATTGGCCTGTGCTCATTTCTAACTTTGTGCATTGAATAGGTTAGCTAATGCTTTATCTATTTTATTTTTTCCCCCCTCCAATGAAGCAGCTCTTGGATTTATGTATTAGTACTACATTTTTCCTCCTCTTTTCAAAATAATAATTTCTGCTTTTATTTGTATTAATTTTTCTTTCGTTTTCTTGGGTTTATTTTGTTATTTTTCAAATATCTTGCATTAGATGCCTAATTTATTTTCACATTTTTTGGATTAATATAAGTAGTGCTACAATATTCTTCTGAGCAATAGGCTTTATAACACATATAGGAATTTCTGTTATATATAATTATAACATCATATTTCCATTTATTATATATTCCAATATGTATTATGTATATATTTCCATTATATGTAATTATGATATATTATTTACTTATTTTCTAGATGTTACTAGTTTTGGGGTTTGAATTCCCTTTTGATCCAAGAATTATTAAGAGTTAAAACATTTCTAGGTCAGTATTGGCTGTCTTACTCCTATTTTGTGAAACTACCTGAAGTTTTCTTTATGCTCTCAGATATGGTGAACTCTCATTGTAAATTGCATCCTTTATCATTACAAGGTACCCTCCTTTATGTAATTTAATGCTTTCTGTCCTGAAATCAGCCTTTACTGATATCAAGATTGAGACTCCTGCCACTTTGGCTTTCATTTGCTTGGTTTGCTTTGAAATCTCATATTTTTAACCTTTCTGTAAGACTTGGTTGCACACAGCATTCTGATGGGTTTTGCTTTGTGATTCAATCTGAGAGACTTTGTTTAATAGAGGTATTTCATGGCATTACTATGACATATGTATGTTCTAAGTATTCTTAGCTCTGTCGTTACATTTTATGGTGTGCTTTCTGTGTTTATGAATTTTTGTTGTTGCTTGCTTTTTAAAATCTTTTACTATATGGTCTGTGTGTGTGTGTATGTGTGTGTGCCTTATAAGTTTGAAAGTTTGTAATTTTGTTTTAGTGGTTACATCTACATATAAGTAACTTCAATATAATATACTTAGTCCTCTGTTTCTCAGAATCTGCTAAGCTTTTCCTTTCTTACCCTTTCTCCTTTCTCTTTGCTACCTGACTTGGGTTTCCGATGCTTTCAACTGTTAAGAATCCTAATAAAGGCACTCTTGTTTCCCAGTAGATGGTGCTAGAGACACAATATAAAGAGCTTGCTTTATAAACATCCACCTCTGAATTCAGAGTCAACCCTCTAAAACCTGATCAGTTCTAGGAGAATGAAGAGTTGAAGTTTTTGGGTCCCTCAGGCCAAAGGCCAAATCCTGGATGGTAATGATCACCTGGGTGCTACTGTCTTGTGAAGTCTGAGTGACCAACCACCTCCCACACTGATTTATAAAAAGGTAAAATGTTTCCTTATGAAACAATTAGTCTGGGAAAAAGCAGCAGCTGTTTTCATGGGCTTAAGAAGATTTTTGTCTTACCAACCCATATTCTGAGTATCAATTTATGTTATGCTTTTTTCCCTAACCTTATATGGTATTCACAGTATTTAGTTCCTTAAAGTCATGCTTGACTCAAAATCTGACCCTTATGACAGTTCCAATGTGATATTGCACAAGTCAGTCAAGATTACTTATTTCTCAAAAAAAAAAAAAAGATTACTTATTTCTCTTGACTTTAAGGTAAAAAGAAAGTCATGGAATTTTCATGAAGGAGGGAGCCAGGGCATATTTCAGGTCTGTTTACCTGATACTGAGCAATCTACAAATCAAGGTTTATGTTAACTTTTCTCTTTGTAAAATGAAGCTATTATTTGCTGCCTTATACATTCATGGAAATATTTGATAAATGATAAACGGTTTCTGGAGGGTTACATAAGTAAACAGGCCAAATTTCAGGATAACATATGTAACACAAAGGAGAGCCTACAGGGGGTAAGACTTCAGAATGGCAGAGAAGCCCTGACTTAAAAATGAGAAACTTGGGATAATTCCAAAATGAGATGTTAGCTAAATGAGAAGAAAAAAAGAGAGACGGTTCCAGTCTACCTTGTTCCAGCCTCATGCCCTGACATGTACCTAATCATCGGGCAGATGGAAAACTTGGAATTGGTCCCCCAGATTCACTATGTCTTTGGGCCCTTTCTCATAACTGGAATGTCCTCTCTGTGCCTACCTCCACCACACCCTGGCAACGTTGTTTAAGAATACTTACTCTCCAATGTCATTTCCTCTGTGAAGGACCGTAGCCACCACAACTAGAACTAATCTCCTTTTCTACTTGGTTCCTACCACACTTTGAACATACTTTCTTCAAAACATTGATCACATTAGGCATAATTATAGGATTATATCAAGCTCCTAGAGGGCAGGGATTGTGTCCTTTTTACCTTTGTACCCTCTGAGCATGAAGCGAGCCTTTACTTGATTGAAAAACTGATGTATGTATGAAGTAGAGGCAGAAAAAACAGGGACAACTGTGAATGTTGGTACATCCTGTGGCAAAGTCAGAATGAAAGATCTAGAAAGTACCTTAGGAATTACCTCATCCAGTCCCCTCGCTTTGCAGATGATAAGATTGGGACCCAGACAGCTAAAGGGACTTGCCCACGGTGACACATCTTCACAGTGTCAAAGTCTCCAGGCTCCTCACCCTGGAGTGACTTGGTTACCGTACCTTCTACCGCCAACCCTCCAAGTGTTCTTGATTTTTCAAAGAATTTGGAAAATCAATGTGCTGTTCTTCTAATTTTGGTCTCTCTGCATATGTGACTTTGTACTTCGGTGCTAAGAATAGAAGATGTCAAAATCGCTCTCTCAGCAACGCTGAGTGTACAGAAAATGAGGCGGAAATGGAAAGGGTGCCCTTAGAGGGGATGTCACATCACCAGACTGCAGTTTTGAAGCCACCAGGAAGCTGGGGTGTCAGCAGAGAGAAGTTGTTTTCTGAAGGGGATTTCTTAATGCTCCTGCAGGCTGGCTGTCTGTGCATAATGCCATAATGCCTGGCAGATGGTGGGCTCTGACCCAAAGATACAGGGTTACAGCTCTGGGGCAGGCGAACAGCCTGAGGTGGCATTTCTACGTCCCCATTTCAAGGAAAGCCTGACTGCTGGCACCACGGCAGACTCATCTGAGGTTACTGTCATGAATTTAGAGTGAGACCGGTCCCTGCGTGGTGGCAGCTGTGGAGGGCATGGCGGGTTGGGTTTGTTAGGAGAATACACGGAAGAGGGAGGGGGGTGAGGGAGTGGAGAGCACATGCAAAGGGGTGAGTCTAATGATGGACTTCTGATTTAAGTAGGTGGAGAGCGAGCTCGTGAGCAGGCAAGGGGCAGTGAAAGTGTGGTAGGATCAAGGGACTATGGGTTTGTGTGACATCAAAGAATTGTTGGGGCTGAAAAAGACATCTTAAATAGGGATTATAGATGGCTACAATAAGAGGTGATGACAAAGTCAAGGGTATGACCCAATGACCATGGGATTGAGTTGGGGGACAAGGTTGGGGGACAAGATCATTGGAAGAGAGGATGTCAAGAAGAAGCTGAGAGGTCAGTATCATCAGTATGGATAATGAAATAATGAGGGACTATGACAGGAGTGGTGTTGGAATGACAGTGAGCCAGGGATGAGCTGATGAGATCTATAGCCGACTTCAACAGATGTGTCTCTCTGGCAACTACAGCTGCCCCATCCTTGCAAGAAGATGATGTAGACCTGTTAATTGGAAACAGGACTCTCTAACATTCCAGATCTCTCTCACAAGGTGTTAAATCTTCCTTTTCCTATTTGCATTCCTGACAGAGTTATAATGACCTGCCTTCTGGCAGCAAAGGAAAAACTCACTGCCTTCATGAAATCCATCTGCCTTCATTCATATCTCTTTTCTCACATAAGGGGTTCTTATATGTGTTCTATTATATGGACTTTGGCCTTTTCCCCATGACTGCTTGTGGCAGATTCCATCTTTCAAAGATGGCCACACCGGTATGTATCCCATTCCACAGGCTCTACTTACAATGTGATGTTGACACTCCTTCACTGAGAGGTAGAGTCTTTGTTCCCCACCTTAAACAGGGAAGGACCCCTGTAACTGCTTCGACCAATAGAATATAGCACAGATGATGCTATGTGATTTCTGAGGTCAGGTTATAAATACAAAGTGGTCTTGCCTTGGCCCTTGCTCTCCAGGTTATTTCCCCTTGGAAGCCAGCCGCCATGTTGTAAGGAAGCTCAAGTCACATTGAAAGGCCATCTGTGGGGTGTTCTGGCTCATAGCCCTAGCCAATAGCCAGCATACAAGTAAATGAGCCCCAGACATCACATGCAGACACAAGCTATGCCCTATCTAAATTCCTGACCACAGAAACAATGAAAAATAATCCATGAAGTGTGGAGTAATTTATTATATAGCAATAGATGACTAGTATACCGCCTTAGGATGTTTTCACCTCTTGGCACTTGACTAGTCTTGACAGGAGGTTAATGCACCCCTCCCCTCCCTTTACTACATAGTCAGAAGTGTCTTTAATTGGTCCTACCTTAAGAACACTAATCCTCGTAATTCCTTTTGGGTGGGGGAAAAACAAATACAAAGTTGTTAATTCACGCATTTTTGAGTAGCTTTTACGTACCAGGCATGAAACTGACCTCAGAGAGCCTAGAATCTGGTGAAGGAGACAGATAAAAAAATTAACACCGACAGGAGAGTGTGACAAAGGCCATGAGAGCGGCGTCCAGGGGGCTCTCATGGAGGAGAAGCAGCCCCCAGTGCAGCTGTGGGGGTCAGGAAAGGGTTTCCAGAGGTGGTGACAGGAGTCTAATCTTGAAGGATAAGTCAGGACTGGCTCAGTGGACAGGGTGCGGGTCCGAACAAGCACAGGAATGGACTGCTGTCCCCTGTGAAGTTGTATCTGGAGTGTAGGCAAGATGCATTTATATTACACATATCCTAGAGACTGCTCACTCTGACTTAATGTGGGGGGCAAACGACTTAAGAAACGGAGTAGAAGGTGAATTAGTCCTTTGAACTTCTGATCAAACACTGACTCCAGTGAAATGGTTTTTTGTAACATCTGGGCATGAACACTCTCCCGGTGTCTGACTGAGAAAATTCACCTGGGGTGAATTTTAATTCAATGCTTTTAATTTCTCATCATCAGAAATAGCTCTTTCCTCTGCCTGGTGGCCCTAGTTAGTACCTGCCTCTCTGAGAAGATGAACAGATGGTCACTGCAAGAGTCACTGCATCTGTTCATTTTTAGCCCCTTCCTGACAGGTCCCCTTTCTCGCTCATCTTCACACAACCCCGTAACACAAGTGCAGCCATAAGATCAGAGTCCCACTGGACAGTCCTCAGCAAAGTCTTATTTATAAAAACAATTAAAAATTATTTTGGGAAAAGGGAAGAAAAAAGAGAAAAGAAAATCTGGCATAGACTTTCTAGAAAAATTAGGATGAGTGGAGAAATTTTTTCCAAAAATTTTTTTCTCCCTTAAAAAAGAAATCTTAAAAAAAGAGAAATATTTTAAAAATGAAGTATATTATTTGAACATTATTTTCTATGATTTGTCCTATATTTTGGTTTACAAATCTATGTAAGACATCTTAGGATTCAGACAGACTTACTAACTGACCTTGGGCAAGTTTCTGTGCCTCTGTAAGATTCAATTTCCTTATAAAATAGAGCTCATATTGGTGTCTACCTAAAACAGATATTGTGAGGTTAGAGAGAATGATATGAAGGAACCTATCTCTAGGGCAGTACCTGGCACATAGTGCTCTGTCTCTTTGTCACACACACACACACACACACACACACACACACACACACTCTCTCTCTCTCTCTCTCTCTCTCTCTCTCTCTCCAGAATAGAGAACAAAGAGAACACTTATTCATTATAGCATAAATCATTGATGCAAAAGGAAGGTACATTTCTGCCTCCAGGGAGCAGTGCCATTTTCATTAAAAAAGGAATAAGGGTTTTTTTGGTTTAGTTTTGTTTTTTGAAGCTTCCTTCCTTAGTGATTTTTAAATCTAGAACTGTAGTTTTTAAACCGGCTTTGGAGTTATGTACTCCTTTGAGAATATTGTAAAAGTTAAGGGCTCACTGTCTAGGAAAATGCATACAAATGTAAAGAATGTTCTCAGAACCTCTGAAGGCCAGCCATGCATGACTGGTTAAGAATCCCTGATTTCCAGGCCGATGAATACGTTCTGCCAGACCACTACTCCTCACCAAGCAAGTTGCCCTCTCATGACCTGAGACTAAAATGCACATCTGGAATGTTGCAGTCACACAACCTTAGGGGTCTGGTCAAGAAAATGCAGTCTGGGGGTCTACTGGGAGACTCACAGCAAAGGCTTTTTGCACAATACATCAGGGCCTCCTTCTGGACTATCTATGATGCCTCCATATTCTTGCAGGACGTACAATAAACTAGTATGTGAAATACGCAGGAGCTTGTCTCAATCTGAGCAAATCAACAGCTTACAGAAATTGCAGGAAAGTGAAGCATCGGAGAAAGTGGAAATTGCCCCTAACGACAGCTCAGAAAATGGGGCTGATCGGGCAAACTGTGTCCTTCCGGGTTACAGTGGCTCTCAGGAATCGAGATCACCAATGGCTGTTATCGACCTCCCAGGAGCAGCATCTTGCTCACTTGTTTGGCAGTCAAACTCAAAAGATACTAGAATGGATTTTAAGAGTCAGGCAGCCTGGACTTAAATTCTTTGCTGTAAAAATGTGTGGAGGTTGCTTAGCTTCTCTGAACCTTGCTTTCCTCATCTGTAAACCGGGGATAAGAAGAGTATCTACTTCATGGGATTATGAAAATTCAACAAGGTAAGGCACATAAAATGCTCCGCATCCTACCCAGTGGGCAGGAAGTACTCTGTAACATAGCTGTTTTTATGGAACGTGGCCAGGGGTGATAACAGCATAGACTGTGGGGTTAGGGAGACTTGGCTCCAAATCCTGACTTCCCGGATTACTTACCTGCCTAGCTTGGTGCAGCTTAATTAACCTCTCCAGATGTCCGTTTCTTTGAGGCATAACTGAAGCATTACACCTCTTCCAAAGGGTAGTGAAATGAGCTAACGTGTGTATGTGCTTAGCGTAGTGGCTGGTACATATTCAACACTCAGAAATGGTGGTGATGGTGATGAAAATGGTAATAATAGTAGTTAATCCTTCCAAAGCTCTTATGAAATGCCGGGAGCTGTTCCACGCACCTTACATGTAATACCTCATTTAATCTTCATGACCAATGAGGTAGGTCCAGTGGATTCCTTTACTTTACACATGAAGTTTGCAGAGGTTAAATAAATGATCCAATGTCACAGAGCTGGATTTAAACCTAAGCAGTTAGGGTTTGAGTCCCTGCCTTTAGCTACTTCGTTTTCCTGAGGATGTGTCAAAATCAGCATTTAAGCATTCAAGGTCACACCAAGGGCTCACTAAGTTCAGAGGCATTTTCCATTTCCAGTGGAAGCTCCCTCACCCGTCCCCATCAGTTTCATGGCATCCTGGGGCACCCACTGCCCAAGAGCAGGTGCATTGCTAGGGCCAGATGTTGATCTATGAGAATTAAGACTGCCTTCCCCAGATCCTCCTGGGTCCACCGGGCTCAGTCTGCCAATGGTCCTTCATGGCTCCAGCAGGAGAAGGACAGCCCTTCTGCCTGACCACACAGAGAGACAGTGTTCGGCGTTTGCTTGATGATTTCAAAAGGGGAACGTGTTGGGGCAGAAACATCTTCCTGCATGCTTGTTCTGCGCTTCACAGTAACTTGGGCAGGCTCCAGCGACAGTGGCGTAATTAGGGAGCCCAGGCTCGTGGTAGACCCATGGCTTCCTGCTGTCCTCCAAGAGCCAGGAGGCTCCCACAGTCATGGGTCACAGGAAGCCAAGAAGGGTGGTAACTGAAGAGAGCCAAACTGCATTAATGGCCCAGGGTCAGAGAATATAACCAGTACAGGGGAGAGGGAAGAAATCAATCCAGCCTTTCTGGTCAACTGGCACAGTGGCACCCAGAAATGGCGTTATGTGGGGGATCTAGCCCTTCTGATCTCCATCAGTGCTTCCCTTTCTTGCAAATCGCTCCAAATAAACCTACAATTTAAGTTTCAAGGCACGCCCCAGCCTCCCTTCCAAGGAGACGGGGGCCCCACGCTCTGCCTACACAGAAATATTGCCCACCACGACTGCTTAGCCTCCCGTGGTTTAGTCAGGACACAGAAGGGCTGTGGAGCCAGAAGGAAGGGAGCCAGCCTCCTAGGTCTCATTATCTGCAGGACGTGGTCAGTATCTCCCCTGGTAGGTGCGTTCTGCAGACCCTGCATTCGACTCAGTCTTTGCAACTGGACCTACCTAGACGGTCAGTTTCACAAACTATAAATTTAGGAGCTGCCCTCTGTCCTGGGAAGAACTCTGGAATGGAATGGAGTCCTGGAAGGCAAGATGAAGCATGCTCACTAGGAGACAAATCCAGATATATTCAAATACAAATCGTCCCCAGGCTACCCCCTCGGCTTCTCTGGGTTACAAAGCTGCTGGCTCGGGGAGCTTCGGGAGAGGGAGCACCTGGGCTTCAGTGAGCAGAATCTGCAGGGAGCTGTCACGTGGCCTCTGATCTGTGGATGATCTAGATGAAGATAGAGAAGGTATTCTTCTCAAATTAGGACAGACAGCGTGAAGCTAGGAGGCAGATGCGCTTGGTATAACAGAACCAGGAATCCAAAAGACAGTGCAAAGTGGGGGTAAAGCACTGGTTATACGATGAAATTTGTGAATAATGGCAAAGGATATGGTCCTGCACTTGTGTCCAAAAAAGCCAAAAACCAAAAAGCAAAGGACACTGCCTCACTTTACACTGTAACTCCAACCCTGGGCACGAAAAATAATCTTTGGAGGTTCCATCTCCTTCCTTGTAAAATTGGGACAATATAGCCCCTATCCCCTGAAGTTGTCATGGGGATTAAAACAGTTATTGTGGGCAAAGTGCTTAGCACAGGGAGGATGATGATAATCATGACGGTGATAACTAACAACGACACGTTCTTCATTAAGTGCTTCACACCTAGGCAGTCTGGTTCCGGAGCCTGTGTTCTTAGCTATCATGTTATACTAATTCTCATAAACGTTAAGTCTGATGACTACAATTATTACTGACTAGGGAGATGTGAGCTGAGCTGCAGCATGTGTGAAAATGACTTCAAGGATGTGGTTGGCAGTAAGTTCGACAGGAGTCACATCAAGAGTGTAATGAGGTGGTGACAGTTCTTGATAACTTTGTGCAGTGCGGGCATCCCAGATGGAGAGGCCTAGACACACAGAAGCAGAATCAGAGGACAATGACCAGAATGGCCAACTCAGGGCAGAAGAAGAACAGCTCTTCCTGGAAGAAGAAATGACTTGGGGGCACCAGGACAACTACCTTCCAAGGCCTTGAGCCAAGCAGTAGGCAAAATGGGGCCGGCTCTAGATCCCAGCTCAATTTCTGGAAGGCTTTCTGTGTGACGTGCTGACCCAAGGTGGCCAGGGACCATCCTGAGCTGGAGGCACCTGAGTGCCTGCGGAGCCCACAGTCTGGGGTTCAACTTTTCCGACTGTGACCTTCCAAGGCTGTAGATCCATTGTCCCACGTGATAAACAGAATGAAGCAGGCTGTTCCCTTTAGGGACACACTGTGACATCTAGTTATTTCCCTCCTCTCTCTTTTTAAAATCAAATTGTTAGCTTGTCTTATCTAGGGAGGCCATAGGCTGAGAGCAGCTCTTTGTAGAATGACCTACAGAGAGGCCCAGAAGTGGGAGAATGAAGAGCTGCAGGGGGGAGGGGAGCTCAGAGCGCAGCAGGAGGACAGCAGGGTTGTTGGGAAGAGGAGCGAAAGGGGAGGGGCAGGTGCCCAAAAAAGGAAAAAGTAACAAACCTGAGGCCAGCCAGAGCTTTTTCGTGCTTTTTATGGGGCTAGAGAAAGGGTGGACCCAGGACCACACCTGGGGCTTTTTAGAAACCGGACCCAGAGGCTCTCCCTCAGGCCAACCGAGTCAGAATCTGCATATTAACAAGCTCCCCAGGTGATCTCTGTGCGTACTAAAGGTGAAAGGCACTGGTGTGGAGACCATCTAAGGGAGACCCAGGCTCAGATGTGTCCTGCATTCATCTCAGAAAAAAAAAGGGGGGGGATGGGGAGGAAAGCTGGGGCAACGGGAAGAGCGGGGAGTCTGGTCTCCATGGGGACGGCCCAGCCGTGCTTCCAGCCCAGCTGCTCCAATTCTGTCCGTTTCTTTATCTAGGCAGGTTCAGAAGTCAGTCCCATTTGCATAAGGAAGCCAGCAGTAATGGGGCTCATGGGCACAGGTACTCATCTGACATCTAATTAAGCCATCTTGGTATATCATCTCTAGAATGCCTGCTATTATTTTAAGAAACAACATAAAGAGAATGATAATTAAAAGTAACACCCTGGGTGGGAATTTTGTCTTCATTCCAGTGGTTGGCAAGTAAAGCACCCTGGGATTTTTTTTTTTTTTTTTGAGGTAACATTTCTATAAATTTTCATAGATCACACAACCTCAAAGCTTGTCTCTGCTGCAGTTTTCCCCCTTCCCTCTGCCGGAGCTTTGGGTTTGTGGCTTTATTCTACTGCTGTTTTCTTTCTTTTTTTTTTTTTCTTTTCACTGAGTATTTTCTGATTTTACTTTGACTAGCAATGGGGGGAGGGTATTGCTTCTGGATATTACATGTCATCTGAGGCATAAAATGCTAAACCCAGTTACATGTTGTTTTCAGGTGAGAAGGCAATTTTACACTTCACAGTTGGTCCCACACGAGGCATTTTCATGCAGGGAATTTTTCCGTCCTAGACTCACATCAAGATGGCACCCAGGGATTTGCTGCCAGTGGGAAGTGCACCCACACTGTCTGGGTGCAGCCTTCCCGCAGGGGCATTCCTGATAGACCTGTTCTCCAGAGTGCCGCTACACTCCCCTGGTCTTCAGGTCCCCCCGCCAGAGCGTCCATCAGGCCCCTCATGTCCTCTGCTACGTGTCTGGGCCCAGGGTCTATGACCTGAGCCGCTGTGGTTAGTAACACTCTTAGTGGCCTGCCTTACACCCTGTCCTCCTGCCCCTCCAACCTGACAAAACTCCAGCTTTGGATCATCCCACGGTCCACCTTCTCTGCTCCCGACTCGAAACTCCTGAGAGAATCCGGAGGAAACTCCCAGTGGCACCAGCTGAGGCCACCACAGATTCCTGGTCTCCATTCTCACCTGGAACCCTCTGACAAACATTTGACTTGCCCTCCATCAGCTCCTCTGCCCTGAAAAAACCTCTTCCTTGACCCTGCATCTGCACCTCATGGAGGCACCCTGTCTTCTTCCTTTCCCGGGTTTCCGAAAGCATATTCAACACCCGTGGTTCCCGCTGCTCAGTGGGGAGCTTACAGATGTACAGTCGCTGGCCCCACACGAAGGCAAATGACCCAGAGTCTCCGAGCTGGGGCCTGAGATTCTGTCTTCAAGAAAGTTGCCTTGGTTGGCAACTCCTCATTGGCCTACGCTCCCCGACTCTCCCTCCTCACTTTCAGTGGCTCCTCCAGCTGTCAGAGCCTGGCGTCTCCCTCACCACTCTGTGAAATGAGGTCAGCAGGGACAGCCACGACAGCCCGCACTCTCTCCCCAGGCCTCCGCAGGGAGAGTACCCTCCGGAGTACTGGTGCTGTTGGTCACTCCTAGACTTCCGGTCACCTTTTCTCTTTCTTTGCCTTCTACCTCTGACCATCTCCCCTGGCGCCTTTTGTGTAAGCTTTTCTTGCACCTTAAATATCGGTGGTGCTTTCACGAAAGTATCTCACTCTCCTTGCTCCTAGATCCTCACAGACACTAAGAAACTTCTGGTAGCTCAGGGGCATCTTGAGAAAGCCTCCTTCTACCCTTGTCTCCCTTAGCCCCATGGACATTACCTCTTCTCCTGTTCTTTTTTTTTTTTTTTTATAGATTTTTATTTATTTATTTGACAGAGAGAGACATAGCGAGAGAGGGAACACAAGCAGGGGGAGTGGGAGAGGGAGAAGCAGGCTCCCCGCTGAGCAGGGAGCCCGATGTGGGACTCAATCCCAGGACCCTGGGATCATGACCTGAGCCGAAGGCAGTCGCTTAACCAACTGAGCCACCCAGGCGCCCCCTCTTCTCCTGTTCTGACCACAGTAGATTCTTCACTCCCTGTGAGCTTCTCAAGGGCACAGATAGTGTTCAATCATCTTTCCATGGCCTGCGCCTCAGGAAGCAGGTAGCAATTAGCAGGCGCTCCATAAAGGTTCGTCAACTGAATATAAGTCTGCTCTGAGTACTTGTGTGAATCAGCCTCAGGCCCATAGTGCAAAGCCCGCAGTTACCTCTCAGCTCCTTCAGAATGGGGTGACCTTGAAGGAATGAGCTAGAGCCAGCCCCTGTCTAGACCCGGGGTGGGGAGGGTGGGTGTTAAACACCGGCTCTCCAAGGGTGGCAGTCAGAGCTCTAGCAAAAAACACCTCTTCTGGCAGATGCACTTGTTGTTCGTCTGAAATTTTCACAGGAGTTACATAATGCCTGGCCAAGTGCTAATTTCTGAGCTTTCCTCCTGCCAAATTCCCACCACACCGGCTCACGTTTGCCAGTCTTGTAGCAGTGATGTGTTTTCTCGCAGGGAACACAAGTACTGCTTTGGACGTTATTCTAGAGCCTCATAAAACTGTTCTTGGGGCCCTTTTATAGAGAAGGATTCAGTAACGCACCCGGTTGGAGAGTAGTATTGCTACCAGGAGAGGTCCTTAGAGTTCTTGTCATGAACTTCCTCGAACTGTCTAGGAGGGACCTGTCCTAGCAGAAACAGCTCCAGGTAACTAACATCCCATAAGTACCAGTATCATGAGTTTCACTTTTTTAGTGTTACTCGAATCCTTTCTTTAATAACACTAGCCTTATTTCTTTAAGCACAGGACATGTGCTATATGCATGCCTGTGTGTTCTCCACGGTGATGGAGAATGGAAAAAGAAGAAACTTCGGGCGTAGGCCCACAGCTAGAGGTGCTTGTCTCGAGAGCTGCAGAGCTGAAGGTGACAACCAGGACACCATGCTCTGGCTTCCTGCCCACAGTGAGGCCCCGCGTGCCTGCCTGCTCCTGTACGCCACAGACTGATGGCCAGACCTGGAGTCTTGACTGCACCAAGGGCTGGTGGATACAGAAAGGCAATCGCATTCATCGGATCAAGCAGAAACAGAGAAGCTGGCCATCCAACCCTCACTCCTGGCAGTTCTTGCTCCTCCAGATGGAACCTTGGAGAAGTTCCTTTCCTTCTGGGAGTGCCATCTTCCTCCTCTCACTAGTCTTCTAGCTCCCTCCAGAAAATCAACTGGTGATGAAGTAGCAAAAAAATTGTAAAGCCACCCTGAAGATTACCAAAAGGAAAACACACTATTGCTCATCTCCAAAACAATGGCTATCTTATATATAATAATACATAGTAGGATAACCATAAACTATCATTACCTTGAGAAAGGACAACCCTCCCCCCCACACACACACACAAAAGACAAACCCTCTGTGGACCAAGATGATGAGATCAGCTCATACAGGGCTTTACACAGAATTTTGGGGGCCCGTGAAGCCCCTGAAGATCTCTCATCATCTTCCCAGACATACATGTATGGATCCTGGTTATGAATATCTGGGTTAGAGGCTCCATGGAGTCTATGAATCAGGGTTAGAAACTGACTGGATTTCAGAGTTCAACTGATATAACGCCCATCTGATGAGAGTTAGCAGATTAGCTTATGAGGCCCAGCGAGTTTTCCTGGCTGACTCGAGCGCACAGCCGGCGGGTAGTAAAAGGGAGCCCGGTGTCCAGGCTTTCTGAATCCCGGTTATCCTGCCCTGTTGTGTTCATATGCTCTGTTGAAAACAGATGTCAAGAAGGGAGAAGACTGGAGAGAGACTGAGTGTAGGGAAAGGAGGGAGTACCTGTTCCTAGAACATACAGCCTGGCTCTTACCGGGTTTCATTTTTGTGTTTAGCACAGTTTTCTAGCTTTAAGCCAAAGAGACCAAGCCTAAAGCTCCCTCCAACTCCCTACTTTAGACCTGTAACTAAATCCTGCTAGATCATCTCAGGCCGACTTGTGGAAGGGAAGATAAGAAAGGTGAGCTCTGGGCACAGGGTGAGCTCTAAACAGTTCCTGTCCTTACACAAACCCTTAAACACCAAAGAATCTATTGTTTGCAGGAAGTGGGGAAAAGACTTCTAAGGAGAAAGCATAGCCTTGAAGAGTAGGGGTTTTATGCAACAGAGAAGGGGGAGCTGGGTGGTCCCTGTGGGTGGCAGGTGTGTGGGATATGAGTGAGGCACGCCGGGAGATGGGTCTGAGGCAGCTGGTGTGTGGCCTGGGAGCCACCTAAAAGGTTTTTAAGCTTAGGGTATCAAAGCAAGATTTGCATTTTAGATAGATAACTTTAGTAACCAGATGGAGGCTAGATCTAAAGAGATTTTTTTTTTCCCCAGTTAGAGAGCTATTTTCCAGATTCATTTGTTCATCCACTGATCCCAATTTGTGAAACTCATAATATAAGCCAGGCAGTGATCTAGACAAGAAAAGACAGCCTAACCAGGATAGTGACGATGGAAATAGAACAATATAATCAATAATACACACTGAAGAGACAGATTCGAGAAATACTTAGGAGTTCAAAATCAGCACGACTGGATGATTAACAATACTGGGGGGAGGGGAGACTCGAAAGAGGAAGTATACTGATGGATGGTTGAAACTAATATTATGTCCAGAGGACTTTTAGGGCAGCGAATACTCTGTGTGCTATCATTATGATGGATACGTGTCATTCTACATTTGTCCAAGAGTGAACCCTAATGTAAACTATGAACTTTGGGTGATGATGATATGTCAATGTAGGTTCATCAAGTTGTAACAAATGCTCCACTCTGGTGGGGGATGTTGAAAAGGGGGGGTTTGTGCATATGTGGGGGCATGGGTATATGGGAAATCTCGGTACCTTCTGCTCAATTTTGCTGTGAACCTAAAAATTCTCTAAAAAAAAAAAATACAGTCTTAGTTTAAAAAATCGGCAGCACCTGATGACTAACAATACGGGGCGGGGGGAGTGGGATGCAAAGAAAGAGGATGCATACTGGTGTAGGTTTGAAACTAGTACTATGTCCAACATTTTAGAATCATATAAAGTCTAAAGGAATTTTTTTTTTTTAAGATTTTATTTATTTGACAGAGAGATAGCACAAGTAGGCAGAGGGAGAGGGAGAAGCAGGCTCTCCGCTGAGCAGGGAGCCGGACATGGGGCTCGATCCCAGGACCCCAGGATCATGACCTAAGTCGAAGGCAGCCGCTCAACTGACTGAGCCACCCAGGCGCCCCAGTCTAAAGGAATTTTCTGTAAGAAGCTCCAGAATGATTAAAACATGTAGATCAAAACAGTCTTCATTTGCACCATCTTTGAACCGGGAGACTACTTTGGAATTTGTTATTTCTCCAGGGCAGAGACTTAGACTTGCCCTAGGGAAGTAATTATAAAATTGACTGAATTGTAGGTTGAACCCAGAGAGGGTGAAATAAAATACAAAGGTTTTTGCTGGGCCTTTCTCCACAGCCTCATGGTAAGCCTTTCGTACCAGAATTCTAATCTTGTCAAAATGGGGTTGCTTTCATGTAATTTTAGAAGGCGCTTTCAAAAACCGAGAGCAGCAAGAACAGCAAGTGAACACAGATGGGCTGGGGGACAGAGTGGGTTGTGTAGATTTCTATAAAAATAAAAGGTACCTTTTCTTAAGGAAAAGAATAAGAGAATTTTACTAATGTTACTGTAAGAGGCAAAAACCTAGTCAAAGCATTCATTTTTTGCTTTCTTAATTCCTCATCTACGACTGTAAGTAAAGAACAGCAACATTAAAAGAAAAGAAAAAAAAAACCTGTGTGCTGCAAACGCCTATAAAGACACGTGCTTGGTTCTGCACAATGTTGTGTACGTGATAATATCTTGCTGGGCAGGTTGCCCACACGGCCTCCAAGTCTCACAGTTCTATAAAGCGAAAAGGGGACGTATAATGTTTACAACCCTGGGAATGAATTAATCCCCGGGGAAACCGAAGGCCAGAATTTTCTCACCTGCTCACACTTAGCTGGCTTCGTACCTGAGCAGAGCTCTAGGAACCGATTTCCTCTTGTTGCCCCAGGACAGGACAACTAGACTCGGGTCCCGAAGCTACATGCCCAACATGGCTGCACAGAGATCTGGCACTGGAATGTTCTCTGTCTGTGGACACCGACTCTACACGGGTCCTTCCTGATAACGAGCTTCTGGGAGTTGCCCTTTTGGGAAACTACAGGGACAGCCCCGACAACAACAAATATAAACGTACACTCAAGACGATCTGAAGATGCCCCAGTAACAGAGTATGAGCCCATCCTAAGTAGTGGCAGATGCTTTATGGGCTGCATTTTTTTTTTTTTTTAAAGTAGGGAAGGACAACTGCTCAGAAGCAAAGCTAAACTAACTGCTGACATGCAAACCCAGCCGGACAGCTTGGCTGCAGACGCTGCTCTCGGTCTTCGTGAACCAAGCGTGCAGCCCTGCAGAAGCCTTCCGACGGTGCCGCCGGGCTGCAGGGGACACGTGTGAGCGAGGACCCCGTGACCCAACACCCCCACCAGCTCCAAAGTGCCCAGGATTACATCCAGAGCAGTGGCTTCAGAAGCCAGGTGATGGATTCTAGTCTTCTTCTTCTTTTTTTTTTTCCCCCAGAAAAAAAAAAGCAAAGACGCTGGAGTCTTGCAGCCTAACACACAAAGGATATTGTTTGCCTGCATTTGCCTGGAAGCCTCCAGGAATGACAAAATGGCAGAAATTTCCAGTGGGAAAGCGGGGGTGGGGGTGATTTGATTTGAATGGGCCCCTTTGAAGGCTTCTGCTACCCCCACACTTGCTGAGGATTTTCCACTGAGCTTTGGGAAAAGGATAGCTTATTTTTTTTTTTATTATTTTTTAAAGATTTTATTTATTTGACAGAGAGAGACACAGTGAGAGAGGGAACACAAGCAGGGGGAGTGGGAGAGGGAGAAGCAGGCTTCCCGTGGAGCAGGGAGCCCGATGCGGGGCTCGATCCCAGGACCCTGGGATCATGACCGGAGCCGAAGGCAGACGCTTAACGACTGAGACACCCAGACGCCCCAAGGATAGCTTTTTAATAGGAGTGCACAGAAAGGGGGAGAACGAAGAAGCCACGTAATGCAGGCTGTTGTCTTCTGTGTCTTACTGACCGAGAGGGCTGAAGACATTTTCTGTGCTCCCCAGATTGCCAACAGGAAGAAAGCCAGGAGCAAAACAGGGGCCTGAGGCCGCCAGAGGTCTGAGGGTGCTGCCTGGGTGAGAGGTCTAAAGGGGGGCTATGAGTTTAAGACAAGGGGATTTCATGATATGTGCTTTCTTTGGCTCCCTCAAACACTATGCCAAGGCAACCCTTTCCTTTCTGTGTGATGAGGCCCAATCGGTGAGCCTGCAAGAGGCAAAATGGAGGCCAAGGCTCTGCCCCTCCCCCCCAACACACACGGGGAGGGGGAAGGTCCCTTTTTACCGACTACCTCGGCCACAGTATCACAGCTACTGTACAATAAGAGGTGCTACTTTCTTGTGATAGTGGGCTTTCCCTTCACCTGAAAAATTATTTACCGATTATCTATGACCAAGGTGAAAAACGCCTGCAAAGTTTAGATCTGCATCAGCATTTCCCTCAGAAATAGTTTCTATGAAGGGCAAACAAAAAGAAGGAGTTGAAACACAAACATAAGTAAAAATTAATAGTCACAAAAGGCAGGAGCCTGGGACTATTAAACATCTTTGTATCACAGAAAGACACGAGCTTCGAAGCAAGCCTAGGGGGCCTTGGCAGAAAGTCAAGAGAAGGCTGGCTCAATGAAGCTACAGAAATTGCCATTTGTCAGATGAAGCATTTGGGACAAAATGGCACAGAATTCAAAGAATGATCTGATAAAAGTCCTCATGTTTATACAGTGTTGCTCCGAGCTTCCTCCAAATCCACCACAAATTCTCCCGCAGAGCTACCCTTTCAGACATGTTTCGCGGCTGTCTCTTCTTGGGATACTGGGTGCAGGTGGAGTTCTCGGTTTCTTCTTTTGTACAATGATGATAAGAGAGACTTTTCTCTCTGGGAGCTCCAAGTAAAAATAATGAGGATTTTTATGACCCTAAAATAAGAAATCTAAAAAAACCCAAAGACACAAGGATTTGGGGTGGAAAGCAGAGGATGGGGGACGGTGCCTAAAATATTTGATGGTAGAGTAGAAGGCACTCACACACAAGGAGACCAGCGTGGCCTGCCAACCTCTGCAGGGCTCCCTGCGACCAGGCAGCAGCCCCAGGGAAAGCCAGGGAGAGCCAAAGGGTCTAGAATGAACTCACTGCCCAGCACCCTGCTGGTTAAATGAGGCATCTCATTGTAAGTCAATCTCCCAGATGACCGAAAGCTACCCAGGTACACGGTGAAGCTTTTCTTCTATTATGCCAGTGAACTTCCTACCCTCTTCAACAGAGATGACCCGTGGAAGACGGTAGATCTGCAACAATAGCCTGCTCATGACAGGAGCTGGTAGATGAGAAGACCGAGAACAAGCAGGACAAGGGATGCATCACCAAACAAGGTACGACATTGCAACAGCGCAATGACCTCCGAGGTTACTGAGGGGCGCGGAGAATAATTCTGAGCTTTAAACTGGACTGTTCTGGAGTTGTTCCTTTTCCACATTCCCTTCCTGGCCAGTCTAACACGGCCAGGCACTTCCACTCATGCTCTTTACTCTCAGGCAAGCTTCTTAACGCTCCATCTTTGTCTTTCTTTTTTCCTCCCCTTTCCAATATAACTTGTTTTCTGCTTTCTTTGCAGAAAAGTCAAAATAAAGGGAGGAAAAGAGAGAAGCTATAAGGCTACTTCTATAAAAGGTAGAAAAGAAATGAGAACTGACAACTGTTGAGGGTAGCTTTTTTTTTTTTTCCTGGCTTAGTTCCCAGGTCATGACCACATGGTGATCTTGTCTATCTATATCATCAAGAAATGACTTTTCTTTCCTCTCCCACCCCACCCCATCCCAGAACCCTTCTCAACATCTAACCACACGGTAGGGTCTGCAGAGTACAGGTGTAGTGAAGAGCTGAGTTTGAATACCAGTCTCCCTAGGTTTGAATCCCAGCTTCCCACCACTTGTTAACTGGGTGATCCCCAGTAAGTTACTGACACTTCTCAGATTCCAGGTTCTTGATCTGTTAAATAAGAATCGTTATAGGAGGGACGCCTGGGTGGCTCAGTCGGTTAAGCTTCTGCCTTCGGCTCAGGTCATGATCCCAGGGTCCTGGGATCGAGTCCCACATCGGGCTCCTTGCTCAGCGGGGAGCCTGCTTCTCCCTCTGCCTGCCTCTGTCTCTCTCTCTCTGATGAATAAATAAAATCTTAAAAAAAAAAAAAAAAGAATCGTTATAGGATTCTGGTATGGATTACCATTTATAAAGTCCTCTCTGAAATATTAACTATTATTATCATAAACCTTCACCTCACCTCACAAATAAACAGTATCTTCCTTTTTCTCAATTCAGCACAACCACAATCTCTAATATTGCATACCAATCCCCAGAACTCTTAACCGAGTGTGACTGGTCTAACGGGTTTCTTGTACGTCTCAAGGAAGTGGCCTTGTGGTTCAGTCCACTTCTGGCTCAATGTCCGGAAGTTTAAGACTGGACTCAGGTACACCTGTAAGTCTGCCCTGTGTAGATCAGCCTTGAACTCTAGGCCAGCCTAGGGCCATCCAGGGCCATCCAGGGCCATCCAGGATTGCAGCCATACGAGAGCCTGGTGCGGATCTGACATGGTCCCCGCCAACCCCTCTGCGCCCGTTGGTTTTCTGCCACTGAGAGCACGCCCCGGATCCTTCAGAAGTGCAGCACCTTCCTGGGCATAGTCCTGCTGTTCCTGTACTCCCTTTCCTTGTTCATCTCTATCCAGAACACCTTTCTCCTCGTTGCCTGGCAAATCTCCACCTGCCCTTGCAGGTTTTATTTAACTCACATCTCCTCCATCTGGGAGCCCCCAGGCTGCGCTTTTCCTCTGAAGCAAGTCTCTGAGTTCTATCTATCCTGACATTTTCCAGGTTAATGGATAATATTCTGGCTGACTCCTTCACTAGACTGTCGATTCCTGGTGAGCCCAGCAGCAGAGGGGAGGCATTTCCAAATGACCAAATGACTTTGGACTGGTCTCAGAGTTAAGCCACACACTCATGGGCTTTGGGTCAGGGTTAAGAATCCGATGAAATCTGGGCTCCCAGAGATTTGTTCTTGGCTGAAAGAGGGTCAGACATGTGAATTCTTCCATCAGGGCAGGGCAGAGTGGAAGTGACCGCCCATTTCTGGAGGCAGTTCCGAAGGAAACATACAATTCATTTGTTTCTTACACATTTCTGACAAAGGGGAGGAAGAAACAACCCTATAATTTCAGTTGAAGTGTCACTGGGCAAACAGACATAACTTCTGTAGGACTGGCTAATGTATGGATAGGTAAAAGAGACTTACGGATTTTTGTATGTGCTCTGAAGTTGTTGCAACTTATTTGCTTTCATGACAGAGTTCTAATGGATTTGAAGGGTGGCAGAAAAATAGCAGTAAGATGTTATAATAAGAGCCTTGTAGAATCATGGAATGTAAGCACTTCAAGTGATCTTTCAGACCAATTACTGGTTCACAATCATGAGTCCATGATAACATTTTTACTGGTCTACAGAAAACAGAGATGTATTTGGATAATCTATCACATTTCTTTAAAAAGCAAGATGAATTCAATTTAAAGGGGTGTTCTTTATTCTGAGATTAAAATTTCCCCACTTTTGTGCTATTAAAATATTTTCTTTTATAAAAAGATGGTGATTATAAATGGCAGCTTGGGTTTTAAAAAAAATAAATGTAGTCTATTTCTTCCTTTTTTTTTCCCCCCCAATAGGCTCCACGCCCAACATGGGATTTGAACTCAGGATCTCAAGATTGAGAGTCACATGCTCTACTGACTAAACCAGCCAGGCACCACTAGTCTCTTTATTTCTGTCCCCCATTATTACCCTGGTTAGTTTAAATTATTTTTTTAAATTGAAATATATATACATACATTCCCATTAGTTTTAATAGCCCTATATTTATGATCGCTTTCTAACTTGGCAAAATGAAAAGTTGGGCAACCCCATGTAAGTCTCTCAAATTATTTTTTAAAGAAAATTTACAGGTCCATAATATTGGATTGAGTTCAACATCCCTCCCATTTGCAGAAAAGGAAATGAGGGCGTAGGGAAGTGAAATGTTAAAGCATTACACATACACTGAAGGTTGCCTAGCGAGTTAACGGCAGAGCCCAGACCGAAACCAGGGCTCTTTTTTTTTTTTTTAAAGATTTTTATTTGTTTATTTGTCAGAGAGAGAGAGAAGCACAAGCAGGGGGAGCAGCAGAGGGAGAGGGAGAAGCAGGCTCCTCACTGAGCAAGGAGCCCGATGTGGGACTCGATCCCAGGACTCTGGGATCATGACCTGAGCCGAAGCAGACGCTTAACGACTGAGCCACCCAGGCGTCCCCAAAACCAGGGCTCTTGCCTCCCAGGGTCCAGAGCCCTTACAGCCCTGTTCAAAATTAGTACAAAGTATAGAATTTGATCCTAAAACCATTCACAGTGCAGACCTGAGCTGACCGTGAGTTTTCTGCATCCCATTAGACTACATGCTGAGCTCTACGGTGCTTTGCCACAATTCTCTCTTACCATCATGACAAATAATCTTTACACGGCATGAATTACGCATTTTTGTGATTTTCATCTGATCAAAATGCAACAGGACAACATAAGATTTTATAAATATACACAAATAAATATGCACTAATTTCATCACCTCCACCTAAAAGCTACTGAATTCATTTTCTTCCTTTTCAGTCACAAACCAGCAGCTGCCACCATTTTCCCTTTGGAGTTCACAATACAGAGTTCTAATGCAATCCTGCGGCATCTAGGACAGGATGGGCTGGTTTACTCATCCTCACGCTGAGTCACGCAAATATCAGAAGATGACACATGTTACCAAGAAAAATGTAAAAGCCTTTAAACCCAGCCCTGGAGCAAGGAAAACTGCGATGCACAAATTTTTAATCCATTTATCTTGATTTCTCGTTATTATTCTAATGAGCTCTGTAGTCCCTATATTTCTGGGTTTCGAATTCCTGCTGTTCACGGGAGTTGCTGCTTAGCACGCAGGCTCACATTCTTACCATTTTCCTCATACAAATTTTGAACTAGTGGCCATAAACACAACCCCATTATTTTAAAGACACCCAAATAAAACAAAAGCCCTTACCTACAAAGTAAGGCAGGTGTCCAGGAAAATTAAAATATCTTACTTGGAGCTCTGGGCTTTTTAAAATTTTTTTTAAAAAATTTGAAATAATTTTAGACATGAGAGAGGTTACAAAAATAGTACCTCTCTGGGGGTGCCTGGCTGGCTCAGTCAGTACGGCACGCGACTCCTGATCTCACGATTTTGAGTCTGAGCCCCACGCTGAGGGTAGAGATTTCTTAAAAATAAAATCTTAAAAAAAAAAAAAGTACATCTCTGTATACCTGTCCTTTCCCCAATGTTAACATCATAGATAACCGTGGTACAATGATCACAACTAAGAAATTAACACTGGTTCAATACTATTAACTACACGCTTCACTAGAATTTCACCAGTGTTCCCACTAAGGTCCTCTTTCTGGCTCAGGATCCAGTCCAGGATCTCCCATTGCATTTAGTTGTCCTTGTCTCCTTAGTCTCTTCTGTGACCATTCTTCAGTCTTGCTTCAAGGCCAGCATGACCTTGACACTCCTGAAGAGTACTGCTTAATTATTTTGTAGACTGTCCCTCAGCTGGGTTCACGTGATGCCTTCTCCTGAATGGAATGAGGTTAGGCATTTCTGACAGAATATGACACAGATGATGTGCTCTTCCAGGACATCATATGAGGAGGGTACAATACGTCTTACTAGTGGTGACGTAAAACTTGATTATTTGATTGTGATGACGCCCTTGGCTTCAGAGTGCTCATATTCTGTCATTCTAAGCTCTTTACTAGCAGAGGAGACAAGCAAAGAAGTAGTAGCACCCTTCCAGGGGTTGGGAACAGGGGGAAAGGCCTTCCTGACCTTCCACGAGTAGGTGCCAACGGATGGGCTGATGGAAGGCTGGAGCTCTGAACAGATGCCTGAGAGAGTGGAACACAAGACAGCAGTGCTCTGACAAAGGGGCTCCGACCTGGCACCTCTAAGTTGCTGTCACACAGGCAGGAGATCTTGGCCAGCCAAGCAAGGGGCAGCAGGCAGCAGCCCTTCTTCCCAGGGGAAGCGGAGCTCATGCAAAAGTGTTTGTGTGGTTCTGGATTTCTGCTCTTTTTTCCCTTCATCCTCTGCTTTTGTTTACTTTTTCTGTGGCTAAGCCTTCTACACTTACCTCAGCTCTGATTTTTTTTTTTAAAGATTTTATTTATTTATTTGACAGAGAGAGACACAGCGGAAGAAGGAACACAAGCAGGGGAAGTGGGGGAGGGAGAAGCAGGCTTCCCGCCGAGCAGGGAGCCCGATGCGGGGCTCGATCCCAGGACCCTGGGATCATGACCTGAGCCGAAGGCAGACGCTTAACGACTGAGCCACCCAGGCGCCCCCTCAGCTCTGATTTTAATGAAACCTAAATAAGAATATTTATCTACTGCTTTGGGGTAATTACCTCAAGTGAATTTCTATAAGCTGCCACAAATAACAGCACCCCTGCGAGCCACCTTGCTGTCATCCATCTGTCCCCTGGAGGCAGATGGCAGTGCACCTGCAATCTAGTACAAATCTACACCACTTAACCCTGGAAACAACACAGAAACCAAGTTTGTTTGTTTGTTTCTTTCTTTCTTGTTTTTAATTGAGATATAATCCACATACCACAAAATTCACCCTTTTAAAGTACACAGTTCAGTAGTGTTTAGTATATTTACAGATGTTTAGTATATTTACAGGATATTACCATCACCACTATCTAATTCCAGAATCTTTTCATCACCCCCTACCAAAAAAATCTTGTACCAATTGTCACTCTCCATTCCCTTTGTCCCCAGCCCCTGGCAACCTCCTAATCCACTTTCTATCTCTACGGAGCTATGGATTTGCCTATTTGAACTAAGGTAGTTTTTTTGGTTTTTTTGTTTTTGTTTTTTTTAAAGATTTTATTTATTTGGCAGAGAGAGAGCGAGAGCAGGAACACAAGCAGGGGGAGTGGGAGAGGGAGAAGCAGGTCTCCCGCGGAGCAGGGAGCCCGATGCGGGGCTCGATCCCAGGACCCTGGGATCATGACCTGAGCCGAAGGCAGATGCTTAACGACTGAGCCACCCAGGCGCCCCTGAACTAAGGTAGTTTTGATCACATATAATAACCAAGATGATCTCAATCCAGTTAACCTAGGAGGCGCACCACACACACACACACACACACACACACACACACACACACACACACACACACACACACACACACACACACACACACACACACACACACACACACACACACACACACACACACACACACACACACACACCCATAAGGCTTGAGTTTGGTAACACCTCACCTTCCCTTTTGCTACTGTGGACTCTCCATGCTACCCCACCCCCCCAACTGTGTCTCAGAGGTGACACGTGCATTGTCCTCCCCAGGGTCCAACCTTTCCTCCTCCATCTAAAACCAAGTTGCACTGGGGAGGTAATGCTTAGGCAAATTTAGCTCCGCTGAGGTGCTAAGAAGTACCTGATTTACATTTTAGCAGAGAACTCTTGCCGTCTACGGCTCAGCTAGGATGGCCGTCTGACCCAGTTTGTTTAGAACTGCCCAGTTGCCCAAGCTTAATTATTAATAGCATCCCCTTTCCCTCTCAAAAGTGTCCTGGCTTGGGTGTTTAATTATATGGTCACCCAACCTTAACCCACATAAATGACTAATCACGGTAATTATAGGCAATTTGGCGGGCCAACAGAGAAAATAAATTTAGGTAAATGAGGTTTCAGTACTCTCCCAATCACACCCCAGCTCTGCATTCCCGTAAAAACGTTGAAGTTCACCAACCTGTAGGAATCAGGGTTTCATCCACAGGCAAAAAGGCATCAGCTTCTATTGTGACTTCATGGTCGTATATGTTTGGGGAACCCTGGGACAGAAAGGTAGAGAAAGAAAAGAAGATCTAATGCTTAGTCTTATTTTGTATTTTTGCTTTTTTTTTTTTTAAGATTTATTTATTTGAGAGAGAGAGAGCACGTGAGCTGGGAGGTGGGGTGGGGGGAGGGACCGAGGAAGAGGGAGAGAGAATCCCAAGCAGATTCCACGCTCAGCGCTCAGTGCTCAGCGAGGAGCCCCACGCAGGGCTTGATCCCACGACCCTGAGATCATGACCTGAGTGGAAATCAAGAGTTGGACACTTAACCGCCTGAGCGACCGAGGCGCCCCAGGTATTTTTGCTTTTTAACTTCTCTGCAGAAATGTTTTCAGGCATTGACAAACACTTTAGAAATCCCATTTGACCTATGGCGACGATTAATATGTTCATTTAAGTGTAGGTAGATAGGTCCTCAACATAGCAACTGATATATTTGGAAGAAGTTTTTGAGGGTGACCCCAGCATGCATCTTCTTGTCTAAGTGGAATTACGAGTGTGAAAAGTCAGAGAGACATCAGTGGTTTGAAAGACTTTTCGACTTTGGCTTATTAACAGAGGGGTTTCTCCCACTCTCCCCACATGCTAGGAAACAGAAGAGCAGGAGTTGTTGACCTGGAACACACAAGTGCTGGATGGCCAACACCTTGCCTCCAGGCTTGGAGGTGGGGTACCTGTCCCCCTTCTCTGGCCCAGCTCCCACCCAGAGGACCCACTCTGTACCACAGGACAGAAGCCCGGCAGTCAGAAGTAGAGTTCCTACATTTGGGAGCTCGCTCATCTCTTCCATTAAAGATGCAGCCTGCCTTCCTGGGGGGGGGGGGGGGAGTCAAAGGCGGGTCAGTAGCCAGAAGGCCCGGGGTCTAGTTCCGGCTCTCGTCGAGTGGCCCCAGGGAAATCACTTAGCCTAGAATCTCTTGTCCTTCAGGGTAAAACAGGCCAATGATGCTCCTTTTCTACCTTTTCCAGGGTGTTTGTGAAGGATGGTTAATAAAGCTATGTTGTGCTGCTTGCAAATTGGCAGGGACACATACAGGTTTCTGATAAAAAGGATTATATTTGAATACTGTATTTTCAAGCTTCACAGCAGAAGTCGTGGAAGGGGAACCGGGAGAGGGCTTCTGCTTGGTGAATGCTCAAAACTAAGCTCAACTAGTGCTTCTCAACTGGGGATGATCTTGCCGTAGGGCAAAATTTGGCAATGTTCTGGAGACATTTTTGATTGTCATGACTGGAGGTGGTAATGCTACTGGCATCTGGTGGGAAGAGGCCAGGAATTCTGCCCAACGCCCTATAATGCACAGCCCTGCAACAAAGAAATTGTCTGACCCAACATGTCAATGTGCTCGGGTTGAGAAACTCCGAGCTAAGCTAAACTGAAAGCTAAGCTGGGTTCTTGAGAAGCAAGCAGAGGGAGGCAGAGCCCTGTGGGTTAACCGAAACAGATCCTCTAGTCAGAAAGACTTAGGCCCACACAATCAAATGGAGTCGTCCTGAGGAGAAATGCCAGGATTTTAGAGACCATGAGAATCTATGTCTAAACAGGCCAGAAATTGCTTTAATTACACTCCGAGGAGGCTCTGTTCCTCAAGAACTGCCCTGGTCTTGTGCCCTCCCGGTGGGTACACATGGGCAGGGGTAGGAGGGGACTGGAGGCAAGGCCAGGGCAGAGGCCTCTCCTCTGCTCCCATAGTCTCTACCTTAGTCACTCGTTTGGTCCCTGTTCTGACCTGAGAAGGTAGGTCCAAAATGGGAGGGGTCTGCACCACCACCTACAGCAGCTCTAGACTAGAAGGGGTCTCTCCTGGCGGACTCCCCCTACTCCCATCCCCTCATGCCTCAGGGGTCCTGCCAGCACCGAAGAGGCCTCTGGGCCTGAGGGGAGCAGAGATGAGGGAAGAGAACTGGGGACTATTTCCCTGGCTCTATCCACTCGATGCTCAGCCGAAGGTTGAGTAGTATTCCATTGTATGAATATTTGGTAGACTGTTGCTTGTTTCCAGTATTTTTACTATTATGAATAAAGCTGCTTAGGAATTTCCTTTTTTCTGTTTGTTTTGTAGCACCAGGGCAGGAAGAAAATGATTCAATCACACACCAAATAAACTGATGAGTCTGAGAGGTTAAGAAGAAGCCTGGGTTGGGGGAGACGGAAAGGAACATTTATGAGAGAGCCACTCCCTTAATGCATCGGGTCACCAAGCGGCACCTATGTTCCTTTATGAAAGGGAAGCAGGCTTCATTTTACCATTCTTCTGACCTGGAATAATTCAATGATCCACTCTGGTGGAATATTCCTGCTGGATTCATTTCCTTTCTAGGCCGATGAAAACCTGGCAAGGAAGGCTGATCCACCAACAGCTCTTGAGGCCCATCTCTGGGTTCACTGTTGGTTTTGGTTAGCTTTGCTCAGCTGCTACTAGTTCGGAACATTAAGCATTTATAAAGCCCTTTGTGGCCTGCCCGGGGCTTTACAGACCTCTCCGTGTGTTGCCACTAGGACGGCCTTCATTCAGCTCTCCTCACCTTGAGCAGGGTAGCACCGACACTCGAGTACTACCCCAAGCCACCGCACCTCCCTTCCTGGCACCCTCGTTTGCCCCTGGCAGAGCGCTGACTTGAGTTGTCCTGTGCTAGGGTCATATGCCCGGGGTAAAGGACGCCCTCCCTAATCCCACCGGGTGGTCCAATTCCCTTGCTGGTACTCGGTTAGGCAGGGCATGGGACACACTTCTGGCCCATGAACTGTGAGGCAAAGGCTGCTGGAGAGCCTCTGGGAAAAGTTTTGTTTAGTCTTAAAAATGGAACATTAGAGATATGAAAAAAAGGAATAGGTTCTTTTTTGCCTCTGGGTGTGACTACACGAAGACGTGATTCCTGGAGCTGCGGGTCACAACCATCTTGTGGCCAGGAGACAATGAGCCCGAAGACAGGAGCCAAAACACTGAAGAGGCAGAATGGGAAGATGGAAGAACCCGGGTCTTTGCTGACATACCTCTCCAGTCAGGCTGGAACCCCACTATTGCCTTTCATCTCAAATTCCCCCCAGGCTGCTTCATTGCCCAGTTCGGGGTTAGATAAGGAAGGAACGAGGACAACAAACAAAGCCCAAACAACCTGCAACCCATATACCTTTTCCATTCTTTGAAAAACACAGTTCTCTCCTCCCCCCAGGCCATCAACACTCAATCTTAGAAGTGATGAATCAAAATTTGGCCCCAGGTAGAACAAACATATTGCTTATTAAATTTAAAAAAGAAATAAACAAGCAACAAGAAAATACATAAGATGAGCTGACCACTTTAAATGATCAAGTTTTGAGTTATTTACCTGGGGAGGGTTTAAGACACATAATAATGCTTTCCTGGGTAGGGTAAGAGATGTTCGGAAAATGCAGAGGCCCCTGGACCCCAGGCCTGGTGAGTGACCACCCACTCTCATCAAAGGGCCCCAAAGGGCTAATGGCCGTCTCCCATCCTCAACCCTGAAGCTAGTGGCTGTGGATTGCAGTTGCACTCACTAAGACAGTATACAGAAGGGGGTTAACGTTGACTACCCCTGTGGGTGGGTCTGTGATCTGCGAGGGTCCCCCTGCCTGGTAAATGGACAGAGCCATAGTGACCTTGCATTCCCATTTTGTCTCCTTGATTGGAATACATCAGAAGATACTTACATATTTAATGTATCATTTCCATTTCTGAATCTATTTCTTTAGATTATAAAATAGGATGTCCTAAGTATACAAAAATGTAGAAAATAGTAAAAAATCACCATGATCTACTCCCTATAAAAAACCACCAATTGTTTCTTTCTGTCAAGTTTCTTTCTGAACTTATTAGAAAAGGAGGGTCTTTATGCACATTATTGCAGAGCCTCTTATGGCTGGGTATGTTTGTTTGGGTTTTGGTTTTTGGTTTGTCTTTAAGATTTTTTTTTTTAAAGATTTTATTTATTTGACACAGAGAGAGAGAGAGCACAGCAGGGGGAGCGGCAGACAGAGGGAGAGGGGGAGGGAGAAGCAGGCTCCCTGCTGAGCAAGGAGCTCGATCCCAGGACCCCCCGGGGTCAGGACTGGAGCTGAAGGCAGACGCTTAACCGACTGAGCCACCCAGGTGCCCCAGTCTTTAAGATCTTAAGGAGGATGGTGGAAGTTTCTGAGGATAAGCAATAGGCAAGTTTAGAATTCTTTCTTTATTTTTAAGGGGAGAACTTTGGAAATTACATAAGAACCAATTAATTTGTGCTATTTGGAAAGATCCTAGGAAAAAAAAGCAGCACATCGTCAGCAGACTCCTAAAAGAGTGTAAAAATGCAAGATATTACTAGTTGGCTGTGAACATCATCGTGTGGTAGGAAATCATGCCAAAGCGATTCAAGTATAGTAGACAATGATGAGCTTTTTAGATGAAGAGGAAGTAATAGATAGAGTCTACAGAGTTTAGCTAAACTTTCTACTCTGCCTCATGTAACAGCCTCCTCAACAACCTCAAATATTACCATTAGGAGGGAATAAGGTAGTGTAGAGGGGATTACTGAGGGGTGGGGAGTCTCTCTATAGCACTCTTACGGTGGGCTACATGCTGGAGGCACACAAATGTTGGCAGCATGTCTAAAGGGGCTGAGCCAAGCCCATTTTTAAAATTCCAAGGATGGAAAGTGCCTTAACTGGAAACTTTTAGGGGTAGGAGTGGAATGAGGAAGCTAATGTAAGCTCATGTTACAGTGAGATGAAAGGGAGTTCTTGAAATAGCTGGTTCCTTGTCTGAACATGTGGGAAAGAGATAATTCTCTGGGTAATACAATGTACTCATTCTATCTTTCTCTGTAACTTCCATTTATTGAGCACCTACTATGAGTCTTTGCTAGCCATTTTTCCTCAACGCCAGGGTTGACCCCATTGCAAGAGTAATTCCGTGCTGGGTTGGTCTCTCCAGCCACTCCCCAGGTCACACAAAGCACATGGCAGGAGAGAAGAGGCAGGTTACCCTTTATGGTACAGCAGCAGAGCAGAGGAAAGTCCACTTACCTGGCCTGCCAGGTTGAAATAAGAATGGTTGGTCAGATTGACCGGTGTGGTCCGGCTGGCCTGGGCTCGATAGTTGATCATAAGCTCCCCACCATCCAGCGTGTATGTCACCCAGACTTTCAACTCTCCAGGGTAACCTTCCTCACCATCTGGACTGACTCTTGAGAACTGGACACCATTTGACAGCATCCGAGGGGTCCAGAGGACCTAGAAAAGTGTTTTCAAAGCTGTTAAGTCATTGCAATCTCGAGCTAAATGCCACGTTTCAATATTTAAAGCTAGCTAATTCTAGGAAGAGAAATGGTTATATGATCTTCAAGATGTTTGAATAATAGCTTGGATTTTAATTGTTCTAAAATTTTGTTTTATACAAAAAAGTAGATCTTGAGAGAAAATTTTTTACTTTCTCTTTTCCTACTCATATTCCCCATACTCTTTCTCTTTAAACTTATATGTATGTGTCTACAGTGTTTTCTTCTTCCCCTTCTTCAAAACTTTTTTTTTTTATCTTGATGCCCCATTCTGATAAATGTCATATAGCAAAATCTGCTAATGGTATTTAAAAAATGACCGTAATAAATGAGCCCCTCTTTCCCAGGGAAGTACTATTTATGAATATTTATAAAAAATGCTCCAAGATTCTCTATATTCCCTGGGCAGAGTTCCAAACAAGTAAGAAGGCACTTGTTCTATTAGGAAGAAGTTCTGCCCACATGTCAGGAGTCCTGATTTGGGGGCCAGGTTTGTTCCTAGCTCAGTGTATGATGTCGGGCATCAGTCCCTGGCATAAAGGGGTTGAAAAATGATCTTGAAGTTTTCTTCTTATTCTAGAAAATATGGTTCTAAGGGTGGCAAGAAAAATATGAAGAAAAGTTTTCTAGAATTTTTTGCTTTTGGCAATAGGAATTTTTGATTCACACACAGTGGTTCCTCTCACCTTTGCCCTAGAGTCCTCAAGATTACCCTTACGAGGGAGGGACAACCAGGATTTCCTGAGTGCCCATGATGAGCCAAGACACTTTGCTAAGAACTTCACAGAAACTCTCTATCTGTCTCAGAGCTGACTCAATGTAGCCACCACTATCTTCATTTAATGATGAGAGAGCTGGGCTCAGAAAAAACACACTGTTTTTCCTAACTTCTTCCAGCTGAGAAGACAGTGGTCTGATCCTGAGCTGTTTTCCTTATTCCATGCGATCAGAGGACATACTGTCCAGAGAGTCCAGTCCCTCTGGGGAGTCCTGGGGGTCACTATCAAGAGGTCTTTGCTGACAGGAGATGTCCATTTGTTCAGTGCTTACCAGCCACTGACCTGGTGCTTTACATAAATCATTTCATAAGGTAAGGATTTGGTTGAACCAAATGAAATGACCATCTTTGTAGGTCAAAACAGTTGAACACTGGCAATTTCAAATCGCTCCAACTAATACTATGACCCCATTTTACAGATGAGCAAATTGAGTTCCGTGGTGCTTCCTTGCCTACTTCCACCTCCCATATTCCAGGGGGATTGAGTAGAACCTTTTCATACTTCATGCTCATTGTTTAAAACTTTTTTTAAAGATTTATTTATTTATTATATATATATATATAGAGAGAGAGCGAGAGAGAGAGAGAGAGAGAGCATGTGTGCACACATGCGCATGTGCACGAGCAGGGGGAGGAGCAGAGGAAGAGGGAGAGAGTCTTAAGCAGACTCCAGGCTGAGCATGGAGCCCGCTGCGGGGCCATGCCCATTGTTTAAAGGGGTAAAAAAATCTTGTTTAAAGTCATACATGTCATTAGTGACAGAACTAGGATTCAAACTCAGGCCTGGCAGTCTACACCATCCACATCTTCATTTCAATGAATGTTTTGTTTGAATCTCCTTTTGTCAACAGAAGAGTTGAGGCCAAACACTGTCATTCCAAATAGACTTGAAAGATAATAATTTCTGTGGGTCACAGGAATGGCCTTTGAGCCCGGGCTCTGCCCACCTGCTCCTAGCATGGCCTGGATCTCTGTCACTGATGTTGAGAGATCCCACATTTACCAGGAAGGGGAGCCCAGCAGGAGCGGAGGTCTCTGCATTTACCTACGGTGAAAGCAGCTGGTATCCGAAACAAATTTACTGACCTTAGTAAAAAATTAATTTTACACCCTAGTTATCTCCTAGAAATGTTGAACTTTCAAGACACTTAAAATATAAAAGCCGGTTATATGCATGATTAAAAAAAGAAAAAAGAATCCCCCAAATGGAAAATTTTGGGAATAAAATATTTGAAATAAAATGTTCTTGAATTGCTACCTAGTCCTTGTCCTTCAGAGAAAGAACACAGTGGAAAGTTTTTTGTGTAAACCAATATTATCAGATTAAGTGTAATTTTGTGGAACACACAATTTCTATTCATGGGAGAATATCCCTGACCCTGCACTTTCCGAATTTCCTGAAAAATTTCCGCGTTTGCATCTTTAGGCCTACTTATATGCCATTTCTAATCCTGTTAGGTTATTCAAATTTCATCTTTTAAAAAAATGTGTTGATATAAATAGAACAAGACGTATCTACAAACCAGCTATTTGTTCAGTAATTGTTGAGATGAAATACAACTGGAAACGAAGTTCATCTGAGACTGCTCATGTCACTGTGTGCAAGCTTACGGTTCAAAAGCTTTCAATATCTCCAGGATAACATTCCAAGTCTTTCCCCCACCCTTTCTGGGCTTCTGCACAGCCATTTTTTCCAGTACCTACTTACTAAACGAAATGCTATTCTTTCTTCAAGGGTGGTTCCAATCCTCCCTCCCGAGTTGCTATGAATCTGTCCACACCCGGTTTCTATAGCACACTGCTGGCATCTATATGAGGGGGCTGGTTGCCTAGAACAGCTATTTATCGAAGGGTCTGGCTCCCTCGCCATAGGGGAGTCTCAGGAATCCCTGCCACATTATGCTGCCCGGTTCACAGAAGGAACTCAGGAGGCACAGTGCACTGAAGGATGTGTTTACTCACTATTGGGCTGTGTTTTTACAGGGCACACATGTGAAGCAACACCACAGAAAACCCCACAGTGGAACAGAGGGAAGAGGACCAAGCCAGAACAGGTGCTGTTCTGAGGCTCTTCTGAAAATCCCTGTCAGAACAGAGCTGGGCCTAACTTCCCCTGGCTGGGCTTTGCCCATGGCCCTGCCATATTCCGGAGACCCTCTGCCCTAGTGCTGCTAGGACCGAGGCTACCCCTTGCCTTCACGCCTTCCTGGTGTGAGGAGTCCAATCATGGAGGAAGAGGGACGAGATGGGGCAGTGCGGTTCTAGGCCACAGACAGGAAGTTGGTGAGACAGGGGCAAGAGAGTGACCAACTTCCTTCAACAGGACAGGAGGCAGAAAGAGGCAGAAAGGAAGAAATAGTGATCTTTAACTGCCATACACATGCCAGTATTTTCTGGCTCTTCTATAGGAAATAAACTGGCGGGGGGGGGGGGGGGGGCTATAATTTAAAGAAGAGTTAGCTACCAAAATTATCTCCCTGAAATTAGACTAGTAAGAGAGTCGCAGGGGGCTAACCCTCAGGACTCCCACACAGCTAGGAAGCACGCCAGGCATTTCTACTTCAGGGAGAAGCTGTCTGATCAGTTTGCGGTCCTAACCTTGTTTTTCCAGGGAGTCACTTGGGGAATGGGAGTTTTAATGTGGAAAGAGGTAACTGGGGGAGGATCTGAAGTAATTTTGAGGCATGAGGCACTTCCGTGGAAGGCTACGCCTGGATGTGGCACCACACTGTGGTGGGGAGGGGGCTTAGCGGCAGTTTCAGGGGTGTGTGTTGGACCGGGGGCGCCTACACCAGTGGTTATGGTGTAGAAATGAGGGCTGTGGGCCGGGCCGCCCAACCTAGGAGTTATATGGCCTTTCAGACCCTCAGGTTTCTCATCTGGTGATAACGCAGGGCTCTCATAAGCATGAGAGAGAAGACGTGCAAAGGCCTCGTACAGTAAGTGGCAGGTACCAGTTTTAAGCCACTTTTCCATTGCGCCCAAGGTCCACTGGACTTCCTGATCCCGACACAGGGAGAAAGTCATTCCCCGTCTTTCCCTTTCACTCAGGGCTCCCCTGCCTGTTACAGTCCGAAGAGCTCCAGAAGGATGGGTCCTGGAACAGGGCCAGCGCATCTGCTCCCCCCGAGTCCCTGGATCAGCCTCTTTCCTCTATCACCTCCCCACGCATTTGCTGCAGGGCCGAGGATTGAGCCTGGCGAAGAGATGGTACGTTTGAAGGTTCTCTGTGAAGTACGCCAGGTGAGGACCCTGTCCAGTGCCCCTGACCCACCTTGTCAAACCCTCTGACTCCTCCGTGCAGACTGTTGGGCCCATTGTTGATGGCCAGCTTATACTCCTTCCCGTCCAACGTGAATGTTCCTTTGGCAATTCGGTTGGCCGCCCTGCCAACCACGGCTCCAAAGTAGGGCTGCTTTTGGAGGTAGCCTGCAGGACGCGAGATGGAATGTTTTTTTAAAACTTCAAACCGAAGCTGAGGCTCACAGCGCTGCCCACCACTTTCTTCTGAGAGCAGCTGAAAGTAGGAACAACTTGGGCATATTCTTTTTTTTTTTTTTTTAAGATTTTATTTATTTATTTGACAGAGAGAGACACAGCGAGAGAGGGAACACAAGCAGGGGGAGGGGGAGAGGGAGAAGCAGGCTTCCCGCGGAGCAGGGAGCCTGACGCGGGGCTCGATCCCAGGACCCTGGGATCATGACCCGAACTGAAGGCAGATGCTTAACGACTGAGCCACCCAGGTGCCCCCAACTTGGGCATATTCAACTCCTCAGGGGAGCACAGGAAAATGGTGTTCTTTACACACGACGCTTTCCCTTTCCAAAAGTAATGTGTGTTCTTTATAAACATTGTGAAAGAACTTCATAAAGCACAAAGAAGAAATTTATTTTTTATAAAGATTTATTTATTTGAGCTGGGGAGAGGAAGGAGAGGGAGAGAGAATCTTAACGAGACTCTGCACTGAGCACAGAGCCCCACTTGGGGCTGGATCTCACGACCCATGAGATCATGACCGAGCCAAAACCAAGAGTCGGACGTGCAACCGACTGAGCCACCCAGGTGCCCCAGGATATTTAAATCATCCTAATCTCATCACCAGAGAGAACTACTGTTAATATTCTTATGTATAGCCTCCTGCCTTTTAGTACATGCAGACATGTGCTTTTCTTCTTCTTTTTATAAAGAAGTGGAGTCTTAATTTACATGCTGCTTTGTAATCTGCTCTTTTCTAGGCCAATCAATTTCCTTAACTAAACATTTCCTTAACATATATTTGTGTTGTCTCAAGAATTCTTCTTCTTTCTCTTTTTATTTTTTTTAGAATAATACAATTATTTCATGAAACTATCCTTTAAAGAGCATGAAAAAATATATAGATAGAGTAGACTTGTCAGAGGAAATATAGGACACCCAGTTGAATCTGAATTTCAGATAAACAATAAATAATTTTTTAGTATAAGTACAACCATATTATTGTTATGCATGAGACATACTTAACACTTAAAAACCATTTGTTGGGGTGCCTGGCTGGCTCAGTCAGAAGAGCATGTGACTCTTGACCTTGGGGTCGTGAGTTCAAGCCCCAGGTTGGGTGTAGAGATTACTTAAATAAATGAAAAAACTTTTTAAAGAAGTTTAAAAAAACGTGGGTGCCTGGGTGACTCAGTCGGTTAAGCGTCTGCCTTCGGCTCAGGTCGTGATCCCAGAGTCCTGGGATTGAGCCCCACGTCAGGCTCCCCGCTCGGTGGAGAGCCTGCTTCTCCCTCTTCCTCTCCCTGCCGCTCTGCCTACTTGTGCTCTCTCTATCTCTCTGTCAAATAAATAAATAAAATCTTAAAAAAAATAAATAAATAAAAAGTTTAAAAAAAACAAAAAAACTCCATTTGTTATTTATCTGAAATTCAAATTTAATCAGGTGTCCTGTATTTTCATTTGCTAAATCTGGCAACCTTAATAAAGAGTAAAACGTGAAAGGGGCTCCTGGTGGCTCAGTTGGTTAAGTGTCTGATTCTTGATTTTGGCTCAGGTCATGATCATGATCTCGGGGTTGTGAGATCGAGCCCCACGTCAGGCTCCATGCCCAGTGAGGAGTCTGCTTGAGATTCTCTCTCTCCCTTTGCCCCTTACCTGCCCCCCACCTGCTCTCTCTCTCAAATAAATAAATAAATCTTAAAAAAAAAAAAAAACATGAAAGTCCCTCTTTTATGCCTCAACTCTTCTTCTTCCCAGTGACAACCAATGCTAACAGTTTGGCATATACACTTCCAGTTTTTTTGTTTTTTAATTAACTATAGAGAAGCACATACAATTACACAAATGCAATATTTATATAAAGAGAATCGCACTATGCACATTGGTTTGCAAGTTCTCATTTATCAAATGCCTTAAGATCTGTCCATGTGACTACATATCCATCCACCATATTCTTTTTTTTTTTTTTAAGATTTTGTTTATCTATTTGACAGAGAGAGATAGCAAGAGAGAGAGAGCACAAGCAGGGGAAGCAGCAGGCAGAGGGAGGGAGAAGCAGGCTTCCCGCTGAGCAAGGAGCCCAATGCCGGGCTCAATCCCAGGACCCCGGGATCATGACCTGAGCTGAAGGCAGACACTAACTGGACTGAGTCACCCAAGCGCCCTACCATGCTACATGGCATACTGATGAGCAAATTGTTGTGCGGCTTTTTAGGGGCTATAAAAAGCAATGTGCTTGTGCCCTTTTACTTACAAGTCTGTGCACAGGAATGTTACATAGATCTTTCCTTCTCTTTAAGTTCCTCTACCATATGATTACAATGGTAGAGACTAAGGTTTGAAGGTAGTTTGTTTTTTGCATTATCACTAGCATCACTGTCTACTCTGTTTTTCACTCAGATGCCCTTGGAATTCCATCCCCCTTTCCTGTGGTACTCTGTATCCATCCCGTCTATGTGGATGAGAAGAATATACAATTCTCAGGGAAATCCAAACCAAAACCACAATGAGAAACCACCTCACACCAATCAGAATGACTAAAATTAACAAGTCAGGAAATGACAGATGTTGGCAGGGATGCGGAGAAAGGGGAACCCCCCTACACTGTTGGTGGGAATGCAAGCTGGTGCAGCCACTCTGGAAAACAGTATGGAGGTTCCTCAAAAAGTTGAACATAGAGCTACCCTATGACCCAGCAATTGCCCTATTGGGTATTTACCCCAAAGATACAAATGTAATGATCTGAAGGGGTATGTGCACCCCAATGTTTATAGCAGCAATGTCCACAATAGCCAAAACATGGAAACAGGCAAGATGTCCATTGACAGATGGGTAAAGAAGATGTGATATATATATATATGTGTGTGTGTATATATATATATATATATATATATATATATATATATAATGGAATACTACCCAGCCATCAAAAAAGGTGAAATCTTGCTATTTGCAACAATGTGGATGGAACCGAGGGTATTATGCTAAGCAAAATAAGTCAGTCAGAGAAAGACAATTATCATATGATCTCACTGATATGAGGAATTTAAGAAACAAAACAGAAGATCATAGGGAAGAGAGGAAAAAATAAAACAAGACAAAAATCAGAGAGGGAGACAAACCATAAGAGACTCTTAATCATAGGAAACAAACTGAGGGTTGCTGGAGGGGAGGGAAGTTGGGGGGATGGGGTAACTGGGTGATAGACATTAAGGAGGGCATGTGATGTAATGAGCAGTGGGTATTATATAAGACTGATGAATCACTGACCTGTACCTCCGAAACCAATAATACATTATATGTTAATTAATTGAACTTAAATAAAAAAAGAAGAGAATGCAATTCAAGCATATGAATTTTTACCATGGCTGGAGGGGTTCTCAGGATACAGACCTTGAACCATTAGGCCAGTTACAGATCATAGGTTCCCATTACTCAACCAGTTGGGCACAAGTGAAACATTAACCATCCTCTTCCAGGTCTCTCCTGATTCACTCCCCGGCTGACCTGCAGGTCCTCAGAGTCCTGCCCATGGACTATCATAATAGCTAACACCAAGTTCTTCCTAAGGCTCGGCTACTTTCTAAGTGCTCTATTTAACTCATTTCATCTTCAGGATAGTTCTACGAGCTAGACAGTATTACTACCCTCCTTCTATAGATGTGGAAACTGAGGACAGAAAGGCTAAGTAACTTGCCCCCAAACACAACTAGTTATCAGAAGAACCTGGATTTGAACAGTCTGGCTCCTAAGGACTTATTCTGAAGCATCACATTATTTGAAAACAAGGCTTTCTGGTGAATTGATCTTACTACCATCCCTTCGCATCGGCCAGACTGACCTCTCCATCAGCTCCCACCTCCCTCCCCACCCTCCTCTCTTTCTGAAGCTGCAGCTTTAAAACTCCTTACACTGGGTAACCAAAAGGAGTTCCAATGGGCCAGGAAAACTTCTCTTGGTTTTGCTTCATCTGCTTTTGTTTTTTTAGTAGACTTTATTTTTTAAAGATTTTATTTATTTATTTGTGAGAGAGAGAGAGCACAAGCAGGGGGAGAGGCAGAGGGAGAGGCAGGCTCCCTGCTGAGCAAGGAGCCCAATTCAGGACTTGATCCCAGGACCCTGGGATCATGATCTGAGCTGAAGGCAGACACTTAACCGACTGAGCCACTCAGGCATCCTAGACTTTATTTTTCAGAGCAGTTTTAGGTCTACAGCAAAATTGAGCAGAAAGTACAGATTCCCCATACATCCCCTGTCCCCACACATGCATAGCCTCTCCCAATACCAACACCCCCCATCAGAGAGACACATTTCTAATTGATGAACCCACACTGACATATCATTATCACCCAAAGTCCCTAGTTCAACAGTAGGGCTCTCTCTTGGTGTTGTACATTCTATGGGTTTGGACAAATGAATAATGATATGTATCCATCATTATAATACAGAGTATTTTCGCTGCCCTAAAAATCTTCTGTGCTCTGCCTACTCATCTCTCCCATCCCCCTAGCCCTTGGCAACCACAGATCTTTTTACTGTCTCCATAAATTTGCCTTTTTCAGAATGTCATAGTTGGAATTGGATAGTATGTAGCCCTTTCAGATGGGCTTCTTCCATTTAGTAATATGCGTTTTAGTGGCTCCTTGTGGCTTGATAGTTCATTTCTTTTTAGCACTGAATAATATTCCATTGTCTGGATGTACCACAGTTTATTTGTCCACCTACTAAAGGACATCTTGGTTGCTTGTTTTGGCAATTATGAATAAAGCTGCTTATAAACACCTTTGTGCAGGGTTTTTTGTGGACATAAGTTTGTGTGTGTGTGTGGCCATAAGGTTTTAACTACTTTGAGTAACTACCAAGAAGCATGACTGCTTGATCATATGGTTAGAGTACGTTGGGTTTTGTAAGAAACAATCAAACTGTCTCCCAAAGCGGCAGTACCATTTTGCATTCGCACCAGCAATGAATGAGAGTTCCTGTTGCCCCACATCCTCACCAGCATTTGGGGTTGTCAGTGTTCTGGATTTTGGCCATTCTGGTAACCCTCACTATTATTTTAATCTGCATTTCCCTGATGATGTATAATGTGGACCATTCATCTGCTTTTCAGCTCAAAAATGTGAAGAAAAGCAGCATTTTTGTTCAAAATTATTTGGCCGTATGTATCTTTGATTCCTACTTTGATCCATTCAACAAATGTACACGGAGCCCCAACTCTCCGTGGAGACAATGACAAATCCAATAGCAGTGCTGCTGGTTCATGGACTTGCAAGAATTCCCTCAGAAGGGACCACTCTCTGGCCACAGTAAATAGCCCATGGAGACAAGAAGCACTTGTCAGTGCTTGGTTTAGAGGAAGAGTTTTCAATGACTGAACCATAAGGACAACATAAACTACTGCTCCCAACTGTCTCCGAAAAACTCTTCAGAACAAATGGATTTTATACTATCTTCATATGTTACTAAGTTTTATATCAAATCAGAATTATAGAAAGTGACAGTCCTCAAATTCTGAATAGGACATGACTAAAAAGCTTCTTTTGAAATGCAGAAAATATGGGGTGCCTGGGTGGCTCAGTCGTTCAGCATCTGCCTTCAGCTCAGGTCATGATCCCAGGGTCCTGGGATGGAGCCCTGCATCTCCCTCTCCCACTCCCCCTGCATGTGTTCCCTCTCTCTCTGTCTCTGTCTCTCTCTCTCTGTCAGATAAATAAAAAAAAAAAGATTAAAAAAATTTAAAAGGATAAAATAAAGACATTTTTGAAATGCAGAAAATAGGGGCACCTGGGTGGCTCAGTCGTTAAGCGTCTGCCTTCAGCTCGGGTCATGATCCCAGGGTCCTGGGATCGAGCCCCACATCGGAGCCCCACATCGGGCTCCCTGCTCTGCGGGAAGCCTGCTTCTCCCTCTCCCACTCCCCCTGCTTGTGTTCCCTCTCTCGCTGTGTCTCTCTCTGTCAAATAAATAAAATCTTAAAAAAAAAAAAAAAAAAGAAATGCAGAAAATACTGTTTTCCATGCAAAAAGGGCAAAGTTTCTAGGTCAAGCCACGAATGATGATTTAATCAAGCCCATTGCTGATGTGGGATAAAGGGTAGAGGAAAAGTCTGTCCCTTTACCTGGGCAAAGGACTGGCCAAAATATATTAATGGATCTTTCCACTCTTCTACCATCCCAAGGACCCCAGCTGTGCTGTGCACCTCATACAGCCCAAATTTCAGCCAGAGTGCCCTAAAGTCTGAAATAAAAGTGCCTACTAATCCCAGGCGAAGCTTCTACAACCTGAATGACTTTCCTTTGGCTTTCGGAGGAAAACAGCCATTACTTTCATTGACAAGCATTTTAATTGTCCCCAAAATTTTATATATTTTCAAATGGCTGCTGGTTATCCACATGGGTCTTCATGCCCTTTTTTCAGTATTAACTAAGTGAAGTAAAAGGTTCCAGGGGGGCGCCTGGGTGGCTCAGATGGTTGAGCGTCTGCCTTTGGCTCAGGTCACGATCCCAGGGTCCTGGGATCGAGTCGCGCATCGGGCTCCCTGCTAGGCGGGGAACCTGCTGCTCCCTCTGCCGCTGCCTCTCTCTATCTCTCTCTCTGACTCTCATGAATAAATAAATTAAAAAAAAAAAAAAAAAGGTTCCAGGAGTGTGAGGGAAGGTATTTGGAGGCAAGGGAAGGAAAAGAGATAAAAGCTATTGATTGTTCACGACAGACACTATCACAGCTGGTAGCACATTTAATCATCATTATCCATTAAATTTAGGTGAGGAAATAAGTCTGGGGAGGTTCAATAACTTGCTTAGGTCCCACAGCTTTAAGGGACAAAGCAGAGATCTAAACCAGGAATCCTCAATGTTTCCTCTAAGGGCACTGGGCATCTGCAATACCGAGCCCCTCCCTTTTCCTCCACCCCCCTATGAACTGCGGTTTTCGAAAAACACAAAGTCTGTTTTTTCTATTTCTTTCCATAATGGCTCTCATGGCAGTAATAGCTGGGTATTTGGTGGTGACTGGGGGGGGGAAGATAAAGGGGCAGGCAGGTGGTGATTGTGTGGGCAGGTTGTTTATACCCGTGGCTTATAGGCAAATAGTCTCATCACAGGTTTTGAAAGAAGTCATAATGACTGTAGGTGGGACAGGAAGACGAAAAGCATTTTTAAGTATTTTAAGTACAAAAAAATGGCAGAAAAATTCATAGGAGGCATTACTGATTTTTCCAGGCTGTAACTAAAAGAACGTACGATTTACCTCTTTAGAATTCTACAGAAGAAAGATCTAATTTTCCCAGGGAGAAACTGAACCATTCTGACCTCCGGTCATGGCCATGATCCAAGCAGATTATATAAGCTATCTGGGAAACTGGAGAGCATTCACATCTAACCTGGCAGTTAGGAAAGGACCATGTCTCATGGAATTATCCATGCTTAGCTCCTCCCTGTGGCTCAAAACGTTTTGGGGACATAGTGATGTCAAGATAACCCCCTACTCTGTCATATTTTGTCATGTCTTGTAGCGTTAAATGATTTACCTCCGTTTTGTTTATATAATACTTACATATTCAGACACTCCAAAAGAATATGCAGTGAAAATAAAGTCTCCTTCTTAACCCTCCACCCCAGCTACACAGTGTCTTTTCTTAAAGACAATCATTATTAGCAATTTTTTTCTTTTTTAAGATTTTTTTTTAAAGTAGTTTCTACACCCAACCGGGGGCTCAAACTCACAACCCCGAGATCAAGAGCCGTACTCTCCACCAACTGAGCTAGCCAGGTGCCCATTTTTGCCAGTTTCTTACCAGGGGTTTTAATACACAAGAATTAATCAAAATAGTAGTAGAGCACCATTTCACACTACTCTAACCAAGACAAGTATGCTTCCTGTTATGACATATATGAAGTTTTCTTTTATCTTTAGCAATACTGAAAGAATCTACAAAAAAACTGAAAGACAGGGCTGTAAAAGGGGAACAAAGGGCCACTTGCAATAACCACGAGGATGGCTGCACATATTAGAAAGCACTAACTGATATTCTGAGGGCTTTTTTCCAACTTCTCCTCTTCTGAAAATAGTGTGCTTTCCTTTTAAAATCAATAATTCAATTATCTAAATTATAGCATAGGAATGAGGATGTCTGTCTCGACCCAGCACCCAGAATATTTTAGAGGCTTTGATTCAACCTTTTTGGGAAGCCTGTGATGTATCCTAATAAGAAAATGCTATTTAATGTTCTCAAGACAGGTTACTAACTGGAGGGCAATACAGCACAAGCTAGATCCCTATAATCCGAGGGCATCTGTTTTTTTTCTCCCTTTTAAGAACATGTGGGGATAATACTTTCTTCACCCAGATTCCCACAGGAGTCCTAGCCTCAGAGACGACTCCACTGTATGGATGCCCTCACAAAATCGGCACCTCCACGCCCATGAAGACACTGCTACTTCCCAGACGGCATGTCCCCGCACACGGTTCCTAAGAGTCCCACAGACGCTCTGTCTTTGAAGATCCGTGTGATTCTTGCAGCAGAACTAAAACGGGTAAGGAGGGAGGGTAGGTGAATGTGTGTGTGTAGAGGTGCAGAGGGAGGGCCGCTATCTCTTGAACGGTGATAAAGCAGAGATGGAGGAGGTGGTAAAAGTAGATGCTGACAGCTTAGCATCTCCAATGCTTTGTTGGCTCTGGAATTCTAGGCCCCTCATCGAATTCTTCGACTCCACTGGGCAATTCTGCACCAGCCAAGTAATCTCTTTGTGATTCTGCGTCAGCCTAGAAAAATAGCTATGCTACTAACAGAGAGAGCAGTGACTCAGCAAAATGACTCTCAAGAATCCTCTTTTGTCACTTGTCAACCCTCTTGCCTTCTGACTCTGAAGGCAGAAGATCTGAACCCCCATCAGAGAAAAACCAAGACCCAGAGTTTTCTGTTGACTTCTAACCATGAGCCATGTTACATTAGCTAAAGAACCAAGCAGATAGAAAGACGCACCTAAAGGAAAACCTCAAACCTCCTCTCTAGCAGTTTTTGTGCACGCCCCTTCCCCTGAGCAAATGGTATTTATCTTCAAGCAGTTTCCCTTTGCCAACTTTATTTCAGACCTTATCTCCAATGTCTAGCTACACAGCAGGGACAACAGATAGCTCTGCGTCCATTTTCCTTTGCTGAGATCAAACTGCAAGTGTAATTATTCATGAATCCGATTATTTGCCTAATGTCTATCTCCCCAGCTAAAGGGCAAGCTCTATGAGGGTGAGGACCATGTCTGTCTCACTGAATGAGAACTGAATGAACCGTTTTTGAATGCATGGATTCATACATGATCCTAATTGCTCACGGATTCCACTAGAAGTTCATCCTAGTTGGGAGACATTGCTAGACAATGAGTTGGTCTTCCACTTCTGCACCCACTGAGCCATGTTGGAGCATTTCTTTCTTTCTTTCTTTTCTTTTCTTTTCTTTTCTTTCTTTCCTTCCTTCTTTCTTTAGATTTTATTTATTTGTCAGAGAAAGAGAGAGAGCGCGGCAGGCAGAGGGAGAAGCACACTCCCCAACGAGCAGGGGGCCCGATGCAGCACTGGATCCCAGGACTCTGGGATCATGACCTGAGCTGAAGGCAGATGCTTAACGATTGAGCCACCCAGGCGTCCCCATGTTGGAGCATTTCTGAGACAATCAGTCCTCCAAGAGGATCTGATGAGGGAGAAAACAAGTAGAAAAGGCAGGTCTTGGATTGTCCTACTTCAGAACACAGGGGAAGAACGGGGAGCCACACCCCCTCTAGCCAGCTTTTCCCTCTCCTGCCCTCACAGACCTGGCAGTTCAAAGATGGCTCCTGGGTTGCTGGGATTTCATCTTACCCTCAACTATTCTAAATTAATTAGAGCAAAGCCTAACTGGATAACCAGAGGCCAAGTCCTGTAGCTGTTCGCATTCATTTGTCTTTTTTCCGGACACTGGATGGAAACAGAGTTGGCCGACTGCTAGCACTCCTGACGGCGCCAAGCTCGGGGACTTGCTCCGGCTCCCCGCCGCCAGCAGCCCGATCGATCGGGGCGCGTGTCCGGGGGGGGCCGGGGGCCTGGGGCCGGCCCGGCAGCCCGGGGCAGAGTTCAACCCACCTTCCAACTCTGCAAAGCCGAGCACCACATCTGACGCCTTGCCCTGCCTGTCTTTGACCTCCAGGGCCGTAATGGTGCAGCCCCAGGAGATGATGTCCACTTTCAGCAGGTCTGACTGCAGCTGGAACTTCTCCACTGTCCCTGCCCCTGAGGGCAGGTCTCCAAACACGGCTCTGGTCACCGAAGCCATGGGGAAAGCCGGGGGCGTGCAACTGCTCCCAGCCCTGGGAACTCCAGCCTCCAAAGCTGGAGCGGGAGGAGTTTACTGGAGAAGAGGCGGGACCCGGCTCAGACTCCTCCCCTTCCTTGCCTGGATTTAGAGAGTGACCGCTCCTGCAAAAAATATCCTCTGGCGACTTCCTAAATCTTTCCTTTGCCTGAGGGTGACAGGAAGGCAAAACTTCCAGACAGGCTTTTCCTTTGCTAACTCTGGCTGCATTGCATGTTGGGAGTGGTAGTCTTTGGAAGGTGAAATTGCATTTTGGGGCCTGTAGTCTTTCTAAACCCAAGTCCTGAATCTGCAGGATTCTACCCCCTTCTCTGGCACGCGGTTCTCAAACAAGCAGTGAGCTAGCTGTTCATTAATGTTGGTGGCAGACTTTCAGATGAAATTCTGGAAAATGCAGAGAGCAGAATTAGAGATAGACGAATGTTGGGGTTGGGGGGGGGGCGGAATTCTGGTTTTAAATTAACTCTTTGATCCAGAGGAGAAAAAAGTGCAGAGGTAATTTAGAGAAGGGGCAGATAAGTGCAGGCGACTCTGAACATTGAAGATTCCTTCTGTTTGTCCCACACGGTGAAGCTCTGGACATGTTTGTGCTGGAAGCTCTGCCCATGGGCTTTCCTGGCGGTGGGTCTGGAGTAGCAGCCTGGACAGAGTCAAGTGTAGATGAACTAGGGCTTAGTTACCTGGAGGTGGTCAGAGACTGCCTCTGACTTTCTTTTCTTCAGGGGTCTGGGGACTGGCCTTGAGGATCTACCCTGTCTCGTTCCTGAAGTCCAAAATTCCTTTAAGAAGGGATTAAGGGAGCGGTGCCTGGGTGGCCCAGTGGGTTATGGTCATGATTCAGGTAGTGGGATCAAGCTCCAGGCTCCCCACTCAACAGGGGAGGTGGCTTGCTTGAAGAGCAAAGAGCCCTTTGCCCCTCCTCCTATTCATGTGCTCATTTGCTTGCTCTCTCTTTCTGTCTCTCAAACAAATAATTTTTTTTTTTTTAAAAGGGCGATTAAGGGAATATTTATTAAGGTCCCCTTAAATGTCACATACTGTACTTTTATTATCTCTTTTCTACAAGCAGAAAAAGGCTTTAAGTATGTACTGACGGGAGAGGAAAAGACAAGCAGATCATTAAATAACCGTCCTGCTTTAGAGTACCTCTGAGTTATCTGAGACACAAGAATGTGTATTTCCAGGCTCATCCCCGGAATTTCTGATTCTGGGAGTCAAGGGCAAGACTCAGGAATCTGCCCCTTTCACAGGTGTCCTAGGTTATTCTAATGCATATTACCTGGGACTTTGAGACTTTGAGAAAGGCTGCTCAATAGTCTGATGACTAATCTCAGATTTTTTTTCCCCCCAAAATAGGCTGTGATGCCATAAGACTAAGATAGAGCTCCTAAAGGCCTTAACAGGATTGTCAAATAAAATATAGGAGCCTGTGTATTTCTTTGCTAAATGTGTCAACTCTAGGCAGTACTGGTCCTAGGAAGGGGGAGGATGCTGGAAGCCGGAGGACATGTTTTATTTGACTGCCTTCATACTCCTCTTTGCTTGACGCTGCTTTTGGTTTGGTTCCTAGGTACCACGGAGGGGACTCAACTAGACTGTGGTAAGCGCCAAAACGCATCTATGGTCAGGAAATGAGGAGCATTGGAAACGTGTTCCTGGAATCAGACGCTAATACAACAGAACTGTCGCTCAGCCCTTCCTTTCTGTAGTTTGAAGGAGTATTTAACATTCTTGCCACAAGCCTCAATTCTCATTCATGAAGCAGTGGGACTGTGAGAGCAAAGGAAAAAGAGAACTTGCAACAGGCCTTAGGGAAGCGTAACACATAATAACAAAAAGACCCAAACAAGTGAAATGACAGATTGCACCGTGCACACACAGTAACCGATAGCACTCCTGCGTGCTGCTTCACCAGAAATTCTCATGAACTCGGCAATCCTCATCAGCCCACTTAACATTTGTGGCTGATTCATGTACAAGCCCTTTCGGCAATGCTGTGTTAGCACGGATGTCTCAGAATCTCTTCTGTGGGCAGGAAGATTGCATTTTCTTTTCTCAGCCTACAGTTCTCAGTGTTCTGCCAAGCTCACGTTGTTGTCACAGAAAGAGAGAAATGCATCTGAATGGCCAGAGCCAAGTGTCACTAGGAGAAGTATTGTAGCTAGGCTTGGTAGAAAATGAAACATACTGTGATGTCTCTCTAAGATGTAAGGACTGCATGTCTTCAGCTCATTTTCCTTTCACTTTTAAGGGCCGAACATGGTGTCCTAAATAGGACTACCTTGTGTTAGGTCAGCTTTCAGGCACAAATCTTGACTTTTCTTACCAACATATCCTATTTTCCTAGTTCCACAGTGATAGTTTAAAGGAATATTTGTGCATTTGGAGCACCTGGCCAGCTCAGTCGGTAGAGCATGTGGCTCTTGATCTTAGGGTCATGAGTTCAAGCCCTACATTGGGTGTGGAGCCTACTTTAAATTTAAAAAAAATACATATATTCAGGGAGATCTAGCTTATTTTGCAAGGTTAAGTATTTGATATAAATGATATTTCTGCATCCTTCTGCACTGTTGTTTTTCTTCCTTAACATTATAATTATGAAATTTATGCCTGAGCACCTGTGGAGTCCCTAATGCATTTATTTTCCTGTTATGTCATATTGCATTACATGGATATATACCAAAATTATTTTATCTATTTTTAAATTGACAGACTTTAGGTTGATTCCAAATTTTTATTCTTACACATAATATTGCTATAAATATTCTTATGCCCGTATGCAAAAGATCATCTAGGGTATATTCCAAGACATGTAATATACCCAGCAATAGCCCGTGACATGTGCAATTTGACTTTATTAGATATTGACAAGTTGTCCTCCAAAGTGGTTTTATCAATTGCAAGTTCTACCAGCTGTGTATGAGAGATGCTTCACATCCTTTCCAGCATTGAAACATTCATTCAACAAATATTTTTTAGCGATCTACTAACCTGTTCTAGTTACTGGGATACAGCAGTGAAAGTTCTCACTCTTGGGGTGCCTGGGTGGCTCAGTCGTTAAGCGTCTGCCTTCGGCTCAGGTCATGATCCCAGGGTCCTGGGATCAAGCCCCGCATCGGGCTCCCTGCTCGGCCAGGAGCCTGCTTCTCCCTCTCCTACTCCCTCTGCTTGTGTTCCCTCTCTAGCTGTCTCTCTCTCTCTCTGTGTCAAATAAATAAATAAAATCTTTAAAAAAAAAAAAAAAAGAAAAGAAAGTTCTCACTCTTGTGGAGCTTCCATTTTCTTGGCAGAAGACATAATAATAAATAAACAAACAAATGACAGTATAGTAGGTCTGGAGGTGATGAGGGCCTCGTTTCCAGAGTGTGCACGTGCCAAGGACTAGCTCTTCTCCTTGGGCCCTTCTTTACCTACAGTAAGTGAATGCAATGCCCTCTTGAGCCCAATGTAACCTAATCCCAGAAACTAATTTTTTAAACTTGTAATTGCCATAAAAATTAGGAGATGAACATTTTACATTGGTGTAATGTATTAGAATTTGTAGAGTGCTTTGGCATCCAGGTCCTCAGTTGACCACAATACCAGGGAGCATATAAGGAAGTGGTTACATGCTCCTATCTCTGCAAAATAAGCTAGATCTCCCTGAATTTAAGCCATTAGTCCAGGGTCATTTAGCTCGGGGGCTTTGTAGTGCTAGGATTTTAATCCAGAGCACTTCCCACTACATCCTTCAGCCTCAGGTAAGCAATGATAGTCAGATATGTATTAGACCCTCATAGTGCTCTGGAAACCCCATTGATTGATTTTTCCTTAGTCTGAGTGAATGGTGTTGCTAAGGGAGTGGTTTGGGGGGATGTCTTTTCTTCCCCCTCATTTTTTGATATGAATAATAGATGGTTAATCAATTTCATGTAAAGCTGCTTCAAAACAAGTCCCTCATCCATTCCCTTTTTTTTTTTTTTAAGATTTTATTTACTTATTTGACAGAGACACAGAGAGAGAGGGAACACAAGCAGGGGGAGGGGTAAGAGGGAGAGGCAGGCTTCCTGCTGAACAGGGAGACCGATGCAGGGCTCCATCCCAGGACCCTGGGACCGTGACCTGAGCTGAAGGCAGACGCTTAATGACTGAGTCACCCAGGCGCCCTCATCTATTTCCTTTTACTTGATTGTGGCACCTACTTATAGAAATTCTAAAGCCACAACAGGCCTGAGCACATTCTTTGGTTTTATATAGACTGGATAAACTCTTCTGGTTGTCCTTTGTGACAGCAATAGTTTCAAGAGTCAGAACTCTTTTAATTCCACAAGTCATAAACCAACTCAAACTTGGCTTAGGCAAAAAAGGGAAATTATTAGATAACATAGTGAAAAGTCTGTGGGTGAATCTCCCTTCAGGCGTGGCTGGATCTAGGCTAAAACTATGTCAATAGAACTCGGTTCCTCTCTCCTCTTGTTCCGTTCTCCACTGTGTTGGCCCTATTTTCAGGCTGTTTTTTTCTACCTATGATTCCTAGCATCTCCAGGCTTATATTATCCCTACAGTAGCAATCTCAGGACACAGCAAGCCTCACATTCCCAAATAGTATCAACAAATGTCCCAGTGTTGAATCTCACCAGGTCTTGTGCCCTTCTGCACCAATTGCCTGGCGCTTGGTAGGGTTGGGTCAGCCTCAGCCAGCAATGTGGACTGGGGAGCGGGAAGGGGTGATTCTCCAAGGGAAAATCTAGATGCTAGTCCCAAAGTGAGAATGGATGCTGAACAGGCAAAAACAACATTCGCCCACCAAAAAGGGTCATGGGGTAATTTCGTTAGAGAATTGTTCAACGGGTGCACAGGGAATTCTGGCAGAGAGAATTCATGCACTTAGAATATTTGACACATCAAAATACCTGTGCCTCACAAAGAGCCGTCAACATTCTGTCAGTGGCTGTGTAGCTGGGGCTGCCACATCCTCAACTCTATTCTTCTTTTATCTTTGTCGGCTCCGGTCTCCTGACTAATGTGGTAGTGACGCAAACTTGCTTGAACCTTTCTCAACATCTTCAATTACCCTGCTGTTTTTCAAAGGACAAGAGCTGCCAACATTCTAGAAAGAATGTTAGCTCGGATTCAGCCTCGCCTGAAGCACATTCACCCCCGCCTTGTCTGAGATCAAGGCAGATCCGGGTTCATCTGGATTCCCTTCCTCATAATATGGAATCCTATATCAAAAAGCATGGCTGAATACTAAGTCTTGGCAGAAAGTAACACTCAAGCATTTAAAACATTTAAAGCTTATCTGACTCACATCAATGTGGAGAATTTGCTCTTGTGATTTTGCCAGCCTGATTAAGTAACCTTCGATTCAGTGCCTGCAATAGCTGCTCACCAGTCATGGTATGATCTTAATTTCTCTAGGACACTTGTTCAAGAGGTCCCAAGTGGCACACACTTCTTACTTTTATAATTTCCTGCTTTTGAATGGATCACATTTGGCTCAGCTTGAAAGATAAATTTCTAACAAGATGTAACAAGCATGTTTTTTTTTTCTTTTTTCTTTTTTGCCAAATTAGAACTTTGAAAAGTTACTCTTTGATTAGAAAGAATTAGATTTGGCTGCCTATTACAGAGATCTAAAATAACAGCGGCTCAAGAGAGATACAAGTTGTTCTCTTTTTCCCTAAAAACGGTCTAGAGGTAGGTATGTCAGGATCTGAGATTTTACCCTATTTGCAAGTTAATAAATTACTGTTTCATAGATGCTGACTGAAGACAGATTTCTGGGTCCAAGACAAAGGATTTCATTACTCACTGCATAGCAAGAAGCACACGAAGCCTGCTGGTGCTGGTTCTCTATGCCCCCCACGACCCATGGAGGCAACATGGAAGAACCAAGGTAGACACGGTATGTATAGTGGGTTTGCATTACACCTGGAATTACCACTTTTATTTTTTTTTATTTTTTTTATTTTTTTAAAGATTTTATTTATTTATTTATTAGAGAGCGAGCGAGAGAGAAACAGCATGAGAGAGGAGAGGGTCAGAGGGAGAAGCAGGCTCCCCGCTGAGCCAGGAGCCCGATGTGGGACTCGATCCCAGGACCCTGGGATCATGACCTGAGCCGAAGGCAGTCGCTTAACCAACTGAGCCACCCAGGCTCCCTGGAATTACCACTTTTATAGTGAGTGGTAAGCAAGCCTACTCTTTGTCTGGGAGAAGCTGAATCTACTCACTGTAAACTCAACCCCGAGAAATGGTTGCCTAAAGAGTAGTCAGGGCTTTGCATTCTTAGCATAACCAAAAAGGATGTTCAGGGATGCTCAGGGCCTTGGTGGATTGGTTCTCTCAGCCAGTCGTCCAGGTGAGTATGGCAGTTCTGCTCCATGTGGGTCATCTGGTACATAAGTTCCCTCTAACTTGTTGCTTCACTATCTGAAGGGTGTGACCTGAAGTCCACTTAGCCAAGGACGTATGCCACTGTGTCCACATTTAGAGCAGCAGATGGAGGGGAGGAGGTGTGGAGGGGGGATGTTGGAGAAAGGGCAGGCCCCCTCCCTTTGAGGATACATCCTGAAAGTTCCATAACTTATTCACATAATCATATCAAACTTCAGGGTAGGTTGGGAAATCTTGTTTTCTCTGGGTTCTGTTCATGTAGTATAAAGATGATGATATTGGAGCAATCTGCCACACTCTTTACTAAAAGTTTATAGTATTTCAATAAATACTTTCCAGGGACCTTGGAGGGTTGCTAACACCCACCTTGTCCCTCCCATTCTTTGCACATAATGAAAATTTGAGCCTGGTTTGGGTGTACACTAGCCAGATAGCTATGAGCACACATTGGGGATGGTACTACGGGTATCAGGTACACTTCGGGCACTGCCCAAGGTGAGAACACAAAGGAGTCAGAGCATTTCCGGGGATCTAGAAGAAGACAGAGATTTTAGTCCAGAAGATGGTGGCTTTGTGAGTGTGGAGCTAGAAATTGCAAGGATCAAAGTGACAAGGTCTGCAACAGCTCTAGTTGGAGAGGTTCATAATGTCCAGAGGGTGGGTGGTACAGGGTGTGATCCAGTTTGGTAGTGATGTGTTTTTAAATGGAGGAAGAGCTCAAGCCACACAGGATTTCCCCCCAGCCCTCCCAGAAATGGCTTCCCTGAAGGATATCTAGAACCCCAAGTCAATCACCCACAGTGCATGCGCTGTTTGTATCTTGGAAGAGGACACTGAGCCAGAGTCGGAGGGAGGGTTTTAAGGAGTCAGTGTTGACCCAGTGTAGTCACAGGAAGAATGTCCTGGTGCCAAGTGACTGGGAGCTGCCTGGGGCACTATCCTAAGGAGGGCCTAGCTGAGATCCTTGGGGATGACCTTGAAGCTGGCAGGTACTTTCCCCTCATTAATGGTGGCTCTGAGGTATAGCCCTCTAGTTCCTGGGGAGCTTCTCTTTCGTGGGAGACTTGAGCCTCTACTCTAAGTAGAAGCACTTAGCTTGTTCATTCCACCTGGACTTCAGCACATAAGGCTTCTGTCATGTCCCTTGATTTTGTGCCACCTTTTACCAAACTGACCGCATCTCCCTCCCTGCAGGTGGGCAAGACAATCATTGACCAGGTTACTTTGTCCTAAAAGGGTCTTAGTAGAAGAAGTCTCTGTCAAAAATCACCACATATTTTTAAAAAGTTGAAGAATGAGGGCCCTTTGCATGGTTTCATGTGGTACGCTAAGATGGGTGGCATTGACTAATAAAACAGTGTGGCTTCTCCAGGAGGAAAGAGAGGAGAAGGCAAGGAAGGGAAGGTATAGCATCCTAATAAACGCTGGGACAGCAGTGCAGCTGAGACCTCAGGAATGAGTCCAGGATAGGAAAGCTTATCAGCAAAGCCTTCACCTGGACTCTTGGGGCACATTCTGGTGGAAATGGCTGAGTGAGTTTATTGTAGCAATTTTGGGGCATGAAGGAAGGCTTGACTACTGATAAATAGCCAAGTGGAGCTAGGGCAAAGAATCTAGCTAGATGGAAGGGGTCTGGCAGGTCAAAAGGTCAAGAGGCAGGTCAAGTGGTATCCAGCCAGAGTCAAGGTGGTCAGTGAACCCAGATTCCAAAAAATGGACTTGTGCCCTATTCTAGAGTGGGCCCTTGCCTCCCTGGCCTGTTGGAGATTGTCCACTGGCTATGGTGTGGATTACAATCAGCAGGTCAGAGGCACATAGGCAAATTCTGCCCTCCTTTGGGTAGGTTTGAACAGGGAAAATTTAAGCCCCACTTCTGCTCCTCTTCAAAAGGTTAACACTGAATTTAGGTCAAAGAATTGCAACAGAATTGGCCATTTCTTCTGGGCTTAATCACATTCTATAAAGAAGTGCAATTGTACAAGGGCCCAGGTAAAGTCAAAAGGAGGTGAAATATGACAGGGCCCCTGTGTGGTTTTTTTCTGATACCAAATGTGTCATGTTTTTACAGATACCAACCAATTCTATGACACTAATTGGGTGCCCAACAATTCAATTCAATTCTGACACTATTCACATAGAGTTTGGGTCAGATCTCATGAGTTAAAGGGCTCAGTCCCAGAGGACTGGCTCCACATCACACATCAGTTGCAAATGGGGTACGCAGGCTACCCAGACTTCTTCCAGCCTGACTACAAATTTGGAAGTTCCCATGAGCTCCCTTCAGATTTGATAATTTGCTAGAATGACTCACAGAACTCAGGAAAACACTTCATTTAGGTTGACCGATTCATTCGAAAGGTTGTACTTCAGGAACAGCCAAGTGGAAAAGATGCATAGGACCAATTATGGGGGGTTGGGGTGGGGACTGGGGATTGGTGTGGAGCTTCCATGTTCTGCATGAATGTGTTCACCAACCTGTCCTTTAGGATTTTTATCAAGGTTTCATTAGGTCAATTAATCTAAATGGTTGGTTAAATCCAATGGTTGGCATGGTTGATTAAATCTCTGGCCATTGATGATTGAACTCAATTTCTACCATTCTCCCCTCATCGGAGGTCAAGGGGTGAGGCTGAAAATTCTAACCCTCTAATTACTTGGTTGGTTTTTCTTGTGACCAGTTCTCAACCTGAAGCTATCTAGCCCCCTACCACACTCCAACGGTTGTCTCATTAGCATAAAACAATCATCACTTAAGACACTCTTATCACTCAAGAGAGCTCTGTGCCAGGAAGCAGAGACAAAGACCAAATATTTTTTATTATCCTACAGCCCCCAACTGGGCCCTACCATGTACTCTGTCTTCAGGGAGTAACCAGGTCAAGGAGGAGGAAACTTTGGTGCACCTTAGAATATTTTGGGGGCCCTATTAAAAATATAGATTCTTGGGTCTGACCCTCAGTGGCTCAGTGACTCTCAGTCACTGAGGGAGGGACCTGGGAATCTGTATTTTTAATAAACTCCCTAAGTGATTCCCATGCTCACTGAAGTTTGAGAATCATGGAGCAAGCATTTCCTTGAGTCGTTCTCCCACTCCCCCAACACCATTCCTTCCAGAAGCATGTCCAATCATGCCATGAAAGAAGAGCCCCAAGTCTGCCTACAGGTTACAATCTTCCCCTGACTAAGGACAAGGAAGAATTACAACTGAGTACAGAGGACCCCTAGGTGAGGCCAATCTTTAAGATCCTGGAGATTCTGCCTCAGTTTGGAATCAGAAACTCAGAAAAAGGAATCAGAATTAACACTGGTCAGTGTCTGTTGTGTGTCAGGTGATGTGCACGCTAGGTGTTTTATGCAGTGTCTCTGCCTGGGAGGTAATAACCGTTGTTATTCTCATGGCTGAGAAAACTGAGACTCAGGGAAGACTGTGGCCGAGGAGGCTCGGTGGTGTCAGAGACTTCCTGGGAAATCACCCATCCTGCTGAATGTTTCCTGTCTTTTTGTTGAACTCAAATCCCTAAGGGAGAACCCAGCCAACGGTTCTAGAAATTGCTGGGATCTACGTATCTCATGCTGATTATAACACAGTTGATCCCAACTTGTGCCTCTTCTGACATGATGCGTGTGCCCTGGACGGAGGGTCTAGGTCCTGTCTGTATAAAATAAAAGCCCATTCTGTTTCTTTTTAAGGGGGGAGGGGTATCCTTTTCCAGTACCAGGCTCTAGAATTTAAGAACTGGTGACAATGAAGTAATAATCATGGGCCATTTGATGAGCATAGATTGGAGCAAAGAGCTAGAGAGTCTTGGGCCAGGGCCGGGTCCCCCAGAACATACCTGATCCCTAAGTGAGAGTTATCTCTGGTGACCAGATTGCTGATGTCTCCTAGATTCAGGGCCATGCGTGGGCAGTGCAGGATAGAATCAGCTGATGTTTGTATGTTTGACTCTGCTTTCTTGGTGCTTCCGTATCAGGGGTGCATAATCTAACTTGTGCCCTACAACTGTTTTGCAGAGAAGATGGCTTTTCCTATTGTTTTGTCCATAATTGATCTGGGCTTCTCTAGAGCTCCCACCTACATTGTTAGTTGCTGTTAGTGGTGGTGGTGGTGATTAGCTGGATGTCTGATTTGGTTTAAAGCATGGTGATGCTGATAATTGAAATGATCTCTCTGAGCATGTTAAAAGATAAACTGAGGCAGATTAAAAATTTAAAGAGCTTGGGGCGCCTGGGTGGCTCAGTTGGTTAAGCGACTGCCTTCGGCTCAGGTCATGATCCTGGAGTCCCGGGATCGAGTCCCGCATCGGGCTCCCTGCTCGGCAGGGAGTCTGCTTCTCCCTCTGACCCTCCTCCCTCTCATGCTCTCTGTCTCTCATTCTCTCTCTCAAATAAATAAATAAAATCTTTAAAAAAAAAAAAAAAAAAAAAAAAATTTAAAGAGCTTATTTGAGTGAAACTCTACTCGAATGGGCAGGACCAAACTGGAAGTGGTTAGGAGTAAGAACTTTCTAGAGAAAAGATGGACATAAGGAGATTACTGATTGGTTATAGTTTAGTCTAGTTGGCTGTTTGTGATTGGTTGTCTTTAGGTTTCAGTTTCATAACCTTGAGGCATTTACAGGCTTAGATTTTGGTTTGCTTACATAGGCTGCCATGGCATTAGGGCCACCTTGGTCTAATGGCCTCCTTATTTAATTAATTTAATAGGTATGTTCAGTTTCTCTTGGATAAAAATACTGTAACTCTCAGATAACCTCCCCCCTTGCCTGCTTCTTTTCCTAATATGGTGAGCAGGTGTATGGAGAAGAGGCAGGGGTGTAGCTTAGGAGCCTACCACAGCAGGAAGGCTGGGGTCCTCAGGCTGGGGGTCCTCTGCCTCCATGGCTGCCTTGTCCACCTGTTTGCTCTGTGCTGTGCTGTTTCCTAAGCTGCATCCTCCAGCAGTTACCAGGTGACCCTTAACAGCCTTAGCAATGCCTCCTGGGAACACTGACCCCCTCTCCCTTGCAGACTTCGCCTCACCCCAGCTCCCTCTGACTGTGGACCCTGAGCCTGCTTTGTCCTCCATTGGACCCCTGCCCAGGGGGTCCACTGCAGCCTCTGCAGTGGTGTCTTCTCTTTGGTAATCCTCTCTGTAGTATTCTCCAAATAGCCTCCCTACCTCTGGCCCCCAATCTCTTTTTCTTGCTTTCTTTTTAAAAATTTCTTTTTAAAAGATTTTATTAATTTATTTTAGAGAGAGAGAAAGAGAGCATGAGCTTGGGGGGGGGAAGAGGAAAGAGGGGCAGAGGGAGAGAGAGAGAATCCTAAACTAAGCCCAACACGGGGCTCAATCCCAGGACCCTGAGATCATGACCGGAGCCGAAATCAAGAGTCAGATGCTCAACGGACTGAGCCACCCAGGTGCCCCACTTTCTAAAACATCTATATGATCATGTCACTCCCTTCCTTCAAAACCTCTTAAGAGCTTCTATTTCCTGTAGGATAAAGTTTAAGCAACTTAGGGGTGCCTGGGTGGCTCAGTATTTAAGCGTCTGCCTTCGGCTCAGGTCATGATCCCAGGGTTCTGGGATCGAGCCCCACATCGGGCTCCCTGCTCCATGGGAAGCCTGCTTCTCCTTCTCCCACTCCCCCTGCTTGTGTTCCCTCTCTCGCCGTGTCTCTCTCTGTCAAATAAATAAATAAATAATCTTAAAAAAAAAAAAGTGCTTCACTCTTGTTTAAAAAAAAGAAAGTTTAAGCAACTTAGTCTGGTACACAAGACTTGAAAGGATTTGGCCTCAATTTGCTTTCTAACATCATCTCTCCTTCTCCAGCCTCACATACCCATCTAGCATATCATGCTCTTTCGTGCCTCTGAGCTTATACATTCTTTCAGTCTGGAACTCTCTTTTTTCTCCATTCTTTTTTTAAAGATTTTATTTATTTATCTGACAGAGAGAGAGACAGTGAGAGAGGGAACACAAGCAGGGGGAGTGGGAGAGGGAGAAGCAGGCCTCCCGCGGAGCAGGGAGCCCGATGAGGGGCTCGATCCCGGGACCCCGGGATCATGACCTGAGCCAAAGGCAGATGCCTAACGACTGAGCCACCCAGGTGCCCCTTTTTTCTCCATTCTTTAGGGCCTAGCTCAAATGCTTCTCTGTGAAACATTCTTTTTCTTCATCTGTGCCCAGATCTCTAGTGTGGCACTTACCTTATTAGATCTATAAGGAAGATAAAATATTTTATTAACATATAATGTATTATTTGTTTCAGGGGTACAGGTCTGTGATTCATCAGTCTTACACAATTCACAGTGCTCACCATAGCTCATACCCTCCCCAATGTCTATCACTCAGCAACCCTATACCCCCCACCCTCCTCCCCTCCGGCAACCCTCAGTTTGTTTCCTGAGATTAAGAGTCTCTTATGGTTTGTCTCCCCTTCTGGTTTCATCTTGTTTCATTTTTGCCTCCCTTCCCCTATGATCCTCTGCCTTGTTTCTCAAATTCCACATATTAGTGACATCATATGATAATTGTCTTTCTCTGATTGACTTATTTCGCTTAGCATAATACCCTCTAGTTCCATCCATATCGTTGCAAATGGCAAGATTTCAATTTTTTTCATGGCTGCATAATATTCCATTGTACATATATACTACAGAAAGATAAAATATTTTAAATTAAACTTTAAGGTTTAAGCAAAATATGATTCTTCACTAAATTATAAAATAACTCGCATCCCAACTATGAATGGTCTCTTCTGTGCGCAAGCAGCAGCCCCTGGTCATTAAAATAGAACCACTTTGAAACATATTTAAGTAATTTTTAAATAAGCAAGTCTCTGGGGCACCTGGGTGGCTCAGTGGGTTAAGCATCTGCCTTCGGCTCAGGTCATGATCCTGGGGTCCTGGGATCCAGCCCCATGTCGGGCTCCCTGCTCAGCGGGGAGCCTGCTTGTCCCTCTGCCCCTCCCCTTGCTCATGCTTGCACTCGCTCGCTCTCTCTCTCTCTAAAATAAATAAAATATTTAAAAATAAGTGAATGAATGAATGAATAAATAGGCAAGTCTCATAACTGGCTGGTTAGGAGTGCTTTTGGTTGCAAATAACAGGATATCTGTTTGCAATAGCAAGCAGCAGTAGGTTAACACAAAAGAGTTTTCTTTTTCTTAGAAGACGAGAAGTCCAGAACTGAGCAATCCAGCACGGGTACAGCTGCTAAGAAATGCTGATGAGAACCAAGGCGCTTTCAAATTTTTCTGCTCCGCCTTTCTTAGCTGATGGGCTTTTATCCTCATGCTTGTCACTTCATGTCCCCAACAGGCTGTTGGCACCTCATATTTGCCTTCTAGGCAGGAGGAAGGGGGACGGCAACAGGGACGAAAGCGCTGACAGTTGTATCTATCCCTTTGGCCGCTCCTCACAGCAAATATGGAAAATCAGGTATTTGCTTTCCAGCCTCTATAGTAGAAAAAGGCAGAAGAGGACCCTGTGAATGGCTTTGGGGTTGCTGATCCCCAGTGTCTCTCACGGGGCTCTATTGGGTTATTCATGAGATCAATTACAAAGAAGGACCCTGCTGGGAAGAGGCGAGGGAGCATGGTGGAAAAATCCCAGGTCTGTATAGTGTCTATCCACACTTGTGCAGCCACCCCCCAAATCTAAGTGTGGAACATTTTCATTATCCCACTAAGTAACCCCCTGCCCCATAGCAAGTCACTCTCATCCTTACCCCCAGTCCCCCAGGACCAGGCAACCATTATTTTACTCTCTGAGAACAAATGTTTAAAAGGGTGATTTTTCTGCTAGAAAGTCAGTAGAAAGCATTAATAAAAATGAGTTTCAGGGCGCCTGGGTGGCTCAGTTGGTTAAGCCACTGCCTTCGGCTCAGGTCATGATCCTGAAGTCCCGGGATCGAGTCCCGCATCGGACTCCCTGCTCGGCGGGGAGTCTGCTTCTCCCTCTGACCCTCCCCCTTCTCATGCTCTCTCTCTATCTCATTCTCTCTCTCAAATAAATAAATAAAATCTTTAAAAAAAAAAAATGAGTTTCAGGGCAGGGACTTAGATTTAAATATATCACGAAAGGCAATTCATCTGCTGTGGTAGGGTTTTTTTGTGAAGGAAATGATTCATTATCTCACTCAGTGGAAGAATTCCTAAGCCCCTTATCCCTTTCCTCATTTGGTCCAAAAGAATCATGCTGTTTGCTAAATCTTGTCTGTTTTCTATTCCAACCTTTCTTAAAGCAAGTGAGACTTAGAAAGACATAAAGTAGATATAAAGTTACAAAGTCAGAATTTGAATTCAAAAACTCCCTAGAGGGAAGGCTTTCATTAAAACAAAACAAAACAAAACAATACACCAACCCCCCCCCCCCCAAGGCCTGAGTAAGCCAAACAAGCTGCTAATTGGTAGTGATAACTGGAGGCAGGTGCCTTTTCTTCTCTCCTTGAACGGGTGTAGCCTGTCCCACTTTACATGCAAGAGATACTATCACTTATCTACCGAAATGAAAACGAGCAAATGCACCGAAGACTCAAGAGTAATTGCTTTCATTCTTGTTTGCAGCATTCCCTCTAACTGTCATATCCTGCTCTGCCGGGTACCTGTTGTAGCTAGATGAGAGAGAAAACAGGAAATGAAGCAGGTAATTAGCGCGGGCAAACTACCATCACCAAGGAGGATCCAGGGCCACCGCTTTCTGATCAGAAGTTTGGGGATCAGTAAAGAAAACCAGAACATTTGTGCCAGGTAATACTGAAAATAGAAAAACTGTGCCCAAACAGAAGTTGGGGGGAACGTTTCCATGAGCCAGCTTTTGAGATGGGGTTACATACCACTTAAAATAGAGCTCTTACCCTTGAAGACCGCAGATTTGAATGTTGTTCAGTTGGTTTCAAACCCAATCAAACTACCGAGCTTATTTTCCTCTGAGCTATTTTTTTCTTTTTCCTTTAATTACTATCACTATGGCAGAAAGATGTCCATTAAAAATGGTTCAGGGCTACCTTAACTTTATGCTCATTTTTATCTTGTTTTCTGAGATTTAAATGCATCAACTGCTGAGTGGGTGCTTTAAAAACCAATAATATTACCCCTGAAGAAAAGATAAATCCCTATTTTAGAATTTTTTTTCCAATTTAAAAAGTTTGTAAATGAAAAGTATTTCCGGTTTCTGGAACTGCATGGGCATTCTTAATAAGCACAGTTTTTTATTTGCTGCTATTTTTTCTTATTCTTTTGTCATTAAATTTTTGAGGCATGTGAGGGGCGCCTGGGTGGCTCAGTCGTTGAGCGTCTGCCTTCGGCTCAGGTCATGATCCCAGGGTCCTGGGATCGAGCCCCGCATCGGGCTCTCTGCTCGGCGGGAGCCTGCTTCTCCCTCTCCCACTCCCCTTGCTTGTGTTCCCTCTCTAGCTGTCTCCCTCTCTCTCTGTCAAATAAATAAAATAAAATCTTTAAAAAAAAAAAAATTTTTTTTGAGGCATGTGAAAAGAGGTAGAGAGTAATATAATAAATACTGAAGTTTCAAATCTTTGCTTAAGAAATAAAATGTTACAAATAAAATTGGCCCTTCTGTGTATCTTTTCCCAAGCGCATTTCCCCATCTTCCCCCACAGAAAAGCCGAATTTGTGCCTGACTTGGGTTTTCACTCTCGGATATGCCTTTGTCATTGTGACACATATCCATGTAATATTTGTTTAAAACAAGACAAAAGGACCCAAATAGAGCTGCTAATGCTAAGCTCCACGTTACCAAACTGAGACCATGACAGTTTTGGCTCTCCCAGGAACGGAATCTTAAACCCATCACCTGATCAGCACTATTAGGTAATCTGCCCGATAGATCCCTACCATCCCCTAAAGAAAATTAACCTTGCAATAACCAGTCCGCCTGTTTGCCTAGTACAACCTCCTTGTTCCCGCTCCCTTCTGCCTATAAAATCCTTTATTCTGTACAGCTCCTCAGAGTTACCCTCTATCTGCTAAAATTGGATGCTGCCCAATTCATGAATCATTAAATAAGTCAATAAGATCTTTAAAGTCTACTCAGTTGAATTTTATTTCTTAATACCCTAAACAAAATCAGGTTTGTCTGCATATTTTATTTTTTAAAGATTTTATTTATTTATCTGAGCGAGCGAGAGAGAGAGAGAAGGAGCAGGGGGAGGGGCAAAGGGAGAGGGAGAAGCAGAGTCCCCGCTGAGCAGGGAGCCCCAACGTGGGACTCAATCCTGGGACTCTGGGATCAGGACCTGAGACAAAGGCAGACTGAGCCGCCCAGGCATCCCCGCATATTTTCAGCTTTTCAGGATGAAGGAGGCACTACAATTCCAGCGTCAGTTTTGGCTTTGGGAAGGCCAAATAGCCGAATACCTACTGAAGGATCATTTTCGGCACTCAGTTCAGGGCTCAAGGCGTGATCACGGCTCCTGTGATCTCATAGGCAACGTTAGAGCTAATCGGTGCTGTCCTGTAAGTTACTCAAACAAGATGTTATTTGGATTTATTGTTAATATCTAAAAATTCATTTCAAATATAGCTTAACACTTAGATATAACTTGGAGTGAAAAATCTCTGTATATTTCTGTATGTTGAAATTCTACCAGTTGTTGAAGTAGAAGTATGTATTTATTATTGCAAGAAGAATATGCTGCAATAATTGACGACTGTGAAAGCTGCTAATTGTATGAAAAAAAATGAGAACTTTTCAACAGCTAAATAGGGAAATAGTTAATGCAAATATTCAGTACATTTGCTAGACAGTTTTAGGAAGAAAAATAGATTTTTATCATGTCAATAAAGGGAAATCCTTATAAAAATAAAAATACAAGTCGGAATAATAGAGATTAAGTTATATCCTAATTTTAATAATTATCCAACTCTTTATATACTAGAATCTAAAACATTAAATAAAATAATCTTGGGGAGCCTGGGTGGCTCACTCAGTTGGGCGACCAACTCTTGGTTTTGGCTCAGGTCATCATCACAGGGTCGTAGGATCGAGCCCTGTGTTGGGCTCCACGCTTCGCATGGCGTCTGCTTGTCCTTCTCCCTCCCCCTCTGTCCCTGCCCCCGCTTGCTCTCTCTCTCTCTCTCTCTCTCAAATAAATAAATAAATAAATAAATAAATGCTTTAAAAAAAGAATAAAGAAGAACTCTATTTAATTTTTAGGGTTTTTTTTTTTTTAGAGTGTGGGAAGGGAGGAAGGAGAGGAAGAGAGAGAATCCCAAGCAGGCTCCATGCCCAGCATGGAGCTCGATGCAGGGCTCAATCCCACAACCCTGACTGAGATCATGACCTGACCCAAAATCAGGAGTTGGATGCTTAACTGACTGAGCCACCCAGGTGCCCCTAATTTTTAGTTTTAAAATTCCATTGAAAAAACATTTTTTTAAAGATATTTATTTATTTATTTATTTATTTATTTATTTATTTATTTAAGAGAGAGTGAGCCAGCGAGAGCGAGCATAAGCAGGAGGAGCTGCAGAGGGAGAGGGAGAAGCAGGCTTCCCACTGAGCAAGGAGCCCGATTCAGGGCTTGATCCCAGGACCCCAGGATCATGATCTGAGACCCCAGGGTCATGACCTGAGCTGAAGGCAGATGCTTAACCGACTGAGCCACCCAGGCACCCCTTAAAATTCCATTTAGATCATGAATTGGTTAAGAAAAGGTGTCATTGGGAATATTTTTTTTTTTATGAGAATACATTTAGGATGTCAATTTTGCCATCTCAAAATTTCACCAAGAGGGAAAACTCCAAAATCATGCACAATATTTATAATAAATCATTTTTGATTCAGGCATCACAACAAATATAAAATATATGAAGAAAAAGTATTAGAGAAAAATTAGATGATCTCAGAATAGCTTTGCTGTTCTGAGCTCAGGTGAAAATGTGTCTGTTTAACATCACTCGTAGGTAGAACAGTGTCTGCAGGAACAATATTGCATCTGACCATGCTAAAGAAATGATTGTTTATGTACTAGGATGTAATTGCTACTAAAATTAATAAAATAACAATAATTTAAGATTCATTCTTGTGCCCCAGAAGCCATTCTTAGATGTTGACATTTATCTTTGTCTTCAACTAAATATTGATTTTTAACCTATTGGCCCTCCGCCAAAGTGTATATTTGGTGTACCTCAGTTCGTGCTATATATTTTAAATAGTCTTCAACCTGATTTTTTACTCAACTTTATATTCTTGAGATTAGTTCATGTTGTTACATGTAATTCAAGTTATTCTGTTTCGCTACTGCTATGCAGTTTAGCATGAATGGTATGTTCAATTCATTTATCCCTGTTCTGTTGATGGAAATTGAGTTTGTTTTCAAATTTTCACAACCACAGCAAACAATCCTGCTGTGTGCATTTGTGTACACACATATCATCTTGTGAGGGCTTCTCTAATATTTGTACCTAGAAGTGGTGGTGACATGCTTTCTAAATCTTTATGAACTCAAAAGAACACCTTTGGACTGATGACTCCCAAACTGACACCTCCAGTCTTGTCCTGTCTCCCGGGCATCAGACTTCCATCTCCATCTGCCTTATAAGTATTCCAACTAGAAGCTTGGAGGGGCCACTGCCACGGTAGGCTTATCCTGTTCAGGACAGAGCTCATGGTTTCCACCCCAGCTCTTTCCCTATAAAACACATGTGAGTGTCACAGTTACAAAAGCCTTGGGCATGCAAGCTGTTCTTTACAAAATAGGAACATCATCTACCTAATGATCAAATTCTTTCTAATTCAAATTATTCTCCTCTTTTAAACATAGATAGATAGACAGGCTGGCCTTTCCAGCATTGCTTTAGAGCCGGGGTCGGGAAATGTTTTCTGTAATAGGCCGGATAGTAAATATTTCAGGTTTGCTGGGCATTAGGGTGTTCTTCACAACTACTCATCTCTGCCGTTGTAGTCTGAAAACAGCCACAGAGAATGGATGAACACATAGGTGTGGCTGTGTTCCGATAAAACTTTACTTGCACAAATAGGCAGTGGGCCAGATTTGGCCCGTGAGTCATAGTTTGCTGACCCTCTTCTAGAAAGTCAATGGTTGTCACATAATAAATGATTATTGGCTTCCCGGACCATCCTGTGCCGAGCTGTGCATCCTAGTAGCAGCTAGATTGTGGTTCTGCACAGTAATGGGGCAATTTGCTGCGCCTGACCCTGTGATTTATGATTTGGGTATGGTATCTGAGATCATTCTATGTTTTCTCTGCCTCTAATATCTTTGTTAATATCATGTGTCTCTCGCAGTGAGCACCCCCAGTGGTCTTGGGTTGTACTTCAGTATCAGATGCTTTGGCCAGTAACTACTCTCTAGTCCTCTACCAAAGTGATTTTTTTTGTAAACCACGTAGCCTATATTTTAAAGTCAGATATTTCTTCACAACTATTCCACCCTAAATGTGGCAAAAACTGGCCCAGAGTCCTTAATTATTTATATAATTAGTTATGCACCATTTACTTCTTGGGTGATTTTGGCAGATTATGTCCTTTTTCTGACTTTTTATTTGCAAAATGAGACTAATAATACTTATCATGTAAGTTTTCTGCAATGATGAAATGAGCCTATGTGTATAAAGGATCCTGTGGCCAGGCACATAGTATGTGCTTACTAATAATGAAGAAGACAATAATAGCAAACGCTCACATTGCATTTGCCATGCATTGTGCCTGTATTGACTTGAATAAACCTTACAATAATCCTATACATAGGGATTATGGTTATCCCAATTCTACAGATGAGAAACTGAGAGAAAAAGAGGTCACATAGGGGCGCCTGGGTGGCTCAGTCGGTTGAGCGTCTTCCTTTGGCTCGGGTCATAATCTCAGGGTCCTGGGATTGAGCCCCATATCTGGCTCCCCGCTCAGCAGGGAGTCTGCTTCTCCCTCTCCCTCTGCCCTTCCCCTCCCTGGTGAGCTCTCTCTCTCAAATAAATAAATAAAATATTTATAAAAAAAGAAAGAAGTCACATAGACTGGATTTAAAACAAGGCAGTCTGGCTCCAGAGTTGCCCTAATAAGAATAAAAGACTAAGAACATGCTCTAATTTCTTGATTATTATCGTGCTGCACTGTATATCTTTGTTCTTATATCTTTGTCCACATATTAGATTATTTCCTTAAAACTCCTGTATATTTTCATTTATAATATGAAATCAAAGTGTGGAAGGAGCCTTGTGATATGGAAGGGACCTTAAGAATTTAACACTATTTCAGTAATTCCATGAGAGGAGGGACGCCTCCACATCGATTGCTGAAGACCTCTTATTTCACATTTAAATAGTCTGGGAGTCCTGTCTGAAACGTCCGGAAGGAGATCAAGATCATTAAAGTGATTCAGCATCATGAGCACATGTATGAGATATGTGAGGTGTTGTATAACAAAGAAAGCATGGTGCACATGTATTATGTTTGTATTATCATGTATCGTAGCAGGCTACCTCCTTGCTTTAAACTGAGCAAATACGGGTCTAGGAGACGAATTTTCTCTTGCTTCCTTTTTTTTTCTTTTCTTTTTCCTTCTTTCCTTCTTTCTTTCTTTCTTTTTTTTTTTTTTTTTTTTTTTGCGTATGGCTCAGGACCTATTTTATTTAAGAGCAATTAGATGCAGTGGTTGCCATGGTAAATACTTTTCATAAGAACTAAGTAATTGTTGAAAGCTGTTATAATTTATCATTATTTCAGAGTGATTTGAATGTTCTCACTTTCTCCTTTCATTTAAACATTTTATCTGCATCAGACTTTCTTTTTAAATTTTCTCTGGAAAAGACATACCTCATTAAGGACTAGGATACAGTAATTAGAGTGAAAATATATGCATTTTTTTTTTTCCTCAAAGAAAATTGTCAATATGGTGTTCTGCTTTTTGATCTGCAGGACTTAAAGTATCTGACTCTGACCTCACGTTATAGTTGCTTTAAACCAGGCAACAGATCCTGGTCTTCAACACTTCGGGGAAAAGAAGCGCAATTGAGCCATTTTACCACAGAGGGAGTACTTGTGAATACTCACATTATAAATGTGCTCAATAGCATCATAATGGAATCATACTTCATTCAAACTCTAAAAGACAAAATTTAAATGCAGTTTTATAGCAGAGATGAGTTCTGCAGCTGTGCTAACAGCGTCTATTGCCAGGTGTCCCGTGGCTTACCCTGCTAATTGATACACGGTACCTGAAGATACCAAGATAATGAACTATCCTTAAAAAGAAAAGGACTTGGGGCACCTGGGTAGCTCAGTTGGTTAAGCGTCTGCTTCAGCTCAGGTCATGATCCCAGGGTCCTGGGATCGAGCCCCGCATCGGGCTCCCTGCTCTGCAGGGAGTCTGCTTCTCCCTCTGCCTCTGCCCCCCCCCCCCCCACTCATTCTTTCTTTCACACTCTCGCTCTCTCCTTCTCAAATAAATAAAATCTTTTAAAAAAATTTTAAAAGAAGAAAAGGACTCTAACACACAAATGACATCAAGAACTTGAATTGATATAAACAGGATTGAGAAACATGAGGTGGAGGATTTTTGTTGTAACCACATACTCGTAAAAATAGTCAACCCAACAGAGCCCAAAATGTTCAGGTGTATTTTAATCACAGGGTGAGAGACTTGCCATGTATCCTTCTAGGGCAACCTTTGTTTTTGTCCCTCAAAATCTAAGACTTCTTATTTTCCTAAGATGATATTGTGGAACATCTATTGTGGACTTATTTGTTTTTCTTTTTTTTCTAGGATGCATGATAATCTCGCCCATTAGTGAGTTATCTGCACATATACTGAGCTCTCTTCTCTCTCCTCTCCCTGTCTCCCTTTGTTTCCCTGTCCATTCCTTCCTTATCTCCCTCTCCTCCCTCCCTCCCTCTCTCCCTCCCTCTCTCCCTTCCTCCCTCCCTTCCTTCCTTCCTTCCTTCCTTCCTTCCTTCCTTCCTTCCTTCCTTCCTTCC
>NW_022589715.1:5492744-5493611 GCF_004348235.1 Phoca vitulina | reverse complement strand
TCCTTCCTTCCTTCCTTCCTTCCTTCCTTCCTTCCTTCCTTCCTTCCCTCCTTCCTTCCTTCCTCCCTCCCTCCCTCCCTCTCTTATTTCTAGAGCATTCCAAAGAAATCAAAAGACATGGTAATGGTATAGGTATGGGTAAGGATGAGTGAGGAGGAGTAAAGAAACGGAGGTGTATTGGAGGTTGAGTCATATGAAAAACTCTGAATTATTCATTCTGAAATAATTTCTTTTTGCTTTCTCTGTTATTAGTAACAAGTGATGTAACTTTCAGTTCTGTGTGACTGCATTGGCATCTAGGTGTTTCGCATAGGTAATTTTTATATCCCTAATTAGCAGGGGTGAAAACAGGGTCTGTTTCAAAACAGAAAGCTCCTCAGTCTTTCACTCTGGCAACTCTCCCCCGAGGCCATCCAAAGTCTGTTTTTTATATTTGCCTCAAAACTCATCTTCTCCAGGAATCTTTTACCAACATACCCCCTTCTACTATCATCTCTTCTATTTTTATTTTTTAAATTTGAAAGAATTAAAAAATACAGGTAAGTATAAAATACAAAGTTTTCTCACCTCCCAGAATTGAGAGCTTTTAGCACGTTGGCATATTTGCTTTTAGCCTTTGTGTGTATTTCTGTGTATTCAATAAAATATTCCCCAATTCATTCTGAGGTACCTTTGATCCCCACTGTCATCACATGCTCACCCTGCCTCATCCCCTCCAATGACCAACCATACATTTGCTGTGAATCCTTAGACTTCATTTTTCACTTTCTGCCATTTCTTCATTTTGTGTCATGAATGCTTTTTTCTTTTTTTCTTTCTTTCTTTCTTTCTTTCTTTCTTTCTTTCTTTCTTTCTTTCTTTCTTTCT